>NC_136979.1:26009965-26444965 GCF_032717465.1 Coenobita brevimanus
TGGCTTTACCAACCGTAAAGCTCATGGCAAAGCTTTGGACGCTAACGAGGATGGAGTTGACGAGTTTCGGCACAAGGTGAAGGGCTTGATCAACAGGGAGGGCCTCACTCTCGGTCAAGTCTACAATGCTGACGAAACTGGTTTATTCTATCGCTCTTTGCCAAGGAACACTCTAGCCGAGGAGACAAAGAAGCGTGTACCTGGCCGCAAGCTCTCCAAGGAACGGATATCTGCTTTGTGTTGTGCCAATGCTAACGTCATGCACCGGCTTAAGCCCATTATTGTTGACTGTACAAAGCAGCCTCGGTGTCTTCGTGGGGTGATGGATGTCCTTCCTGTTGTCTGGTACCATTCTTTGAAGGCATGGTTTACAGCCCAGATCTTCAAAGACTGGTTCCACTGCCACTTCATCAAGGAGGTCATACATTACCAGACGGAGACACTGGGAATCCTGCGCGACCAAGTAAAGGCCCTCCTTCTCCTCAACAATGCACCTGCCCACCCGTGCGACAAGGACTTGGTGGCTGAGAATGGCGGGATTAGGTGCATGTTTCTGCCACCTAAGACGACTGCTCTCATCCAACCAATGGACCAAGGAGTGATCGTGGCAACAAAGCGCCTATACCGAAGGAAGTTCCTGGACGAGGTGATGGTTGTTCTCGAGGACGAGGACGAGCGCAGGGAGGGACGGGACATGCGAGGCCAGTGGACTTTGGAAAACATTCGCCACTACAACATCAAGTCTGCAATCTACAACTGGGCCAGTGCATGGAAGGAATTCCCTGTCAAGACTCTAGAAAATGGTTGGTCTCGTCTGCTTCTCGGAACGTATGTGGAATACGATTTCCTAGGTTTTGATGTGGATGACTTCCATGCACGTCTACTACGCATGGCGACAATGTTGATGTGGACGATGTGCGTGAGTGGTTGGATGACGACGAGGGCGATCCTGGGTATCAGACTTTGCCTGATACTGAGATCGCATCTTCAGTTGCAGGTGTCAGTACCCAGCTTGAAGATTCCAACGAGGACGGTGACAATGATGCGGACTCCTCTCAGCATGACACAACTCCAGCCATCCCCAAGCTGAGCGCACTCTGGGAACACCTAGAGTTTGTTCTCGACAACCTGGAACACCCGGACTGCAACAGGGAGATGGGGCCCTTGGCACTTGTGGAGGAAGTGCGTGCTTTCAGGCAGCGCATCATCAATCGTCAGAATCGTCGTTCCTTGCGTCAATCAATGACTGACAGTTTTTTCAGGCCCGTGACCCCCACTGTGCCCAGCCCTGGCTCCACTCTGTTGCCTCCCCAAGACAGGCCCTCATGCTCTGAGCCACAGCCCAGCACATCAGCCACGGTGGAGTCACCGCTCGACGTGAGTTTGGGTCTATCTTCAGAGTCGTCTGCAGTGGGTACGCCATCACCACAACCCAGCGACGCACCCCTAGGTCACCTGCGAGTGATACTCTTGGACTCTGACAGTGAACAGACGCCAAGAACTTCTCCACTAGACCAGTTGGCAGAATGTTTCATACTGTACTCTATTTTCCATACTATACTTACCTCAAACACCACTCTTTTATGTCCTTTATTGGTGTGAATATGCTGTGTCTTAGGTGCTATGCATGTGCAGTAGGAAGGTGTTTTTCTGAGTTAGGCTAGGTTAGGGTCCATAAATACCAGTTCAGGAGCCAGGGACTTGTAAGTACCAAGAATGTTGAATATTGTATGAACCTACCTCAAAAACCTCATTTTATGCTTCTTTTGCATTTATTTCAGTCTTTTATGTGCCTTATTGGTGTGATTTGGGTCTTAAATAGGTGCTATGCATGTCCAGAGGGAGTTGTATAGGTGTTTCTCTGAGAGGGTCCATAAGTACAAGTCCATAAGCTGGGGCCCAATATCCGGACAGGACCACTATCCGGACCTGCCTATGGCTCTATTATGTCGGATATTGGAGGGATTACTGTACACACAATCCACCCAACCATCTCTCTCCTGTAGCATGTCAATTGCTCTTGAGTAAAAGCTCAACAAGTTGGAAACACATGACCTTCCACTTCTGAATCCAAACTTCCTATCACCCAAAATATACATCTCTTCCAGATATTTCATCCATCTATCTTTCAGGATTCTCTCGCACAATTATGCAATCATGCTGGTTAGGGACACTGGTCTATAATTCAGGGGTTCTTCCTTGTTTCCTCCCTTATAAATTGGTACCATATTTGCCCTCTTCCATTCCTGAGGCACTTTCCCCTAATCCAGAGAATACACAATTAAACCGTGAATCTTATCTGCCAGTTGTTCTCTACATTCCTTTAGTACCCAATTAGAGATTCCATCTGATCCTGGAGCTTTCCTTACATCTTAAGTTTCCAGTAATTTATACACCTCCTGTACTTCCCCCTGTGGCGGGGGGGACACAACCTGGCCGCACTATGGGGTGGTACTACTACTCTGCGGCCAGGTTGTGTTAGGAAGAATACTGCCACCATATTCCCTGCGTGTCGTAAAAGGCGACTAAAAGGGGCGGGGTGAGGGGACTAGGGACCCCCTCCTCTGTTTTTTAGTTCCTAAAAAGAGACAGGCCAGAGAAAGGGATGGGGGATGGAGTTATTCCCGTACCCTGAAGTTGAAGATTGGGTCTATGAATGTGCATGGATGTAGTACAATTGAGGCTAAAAGGGAGGAGATTGGGAGAATGTTTGTGAGAAGAAAGTTGGATGTGTTAGCTTTGAGTGAAACGAAGATGAAAGGGAAGGGGGAATCTATGTTTGGAAGTGTGAATGGAAGATTGTCAGGTGTTGATAGAGGAAGGGCAAGAGAAGGTGTGGTCTTGTTAGTGAGTCCGGAAGTACAGCAATGTGTGACTGAATGGAAGGAGGTGTCATCGAGACCGATGTGGGTGAAAGCGAAATTTGAACGTGAGTTGTGGGTGTTTGTGAGTGCATATGGGCCTGGCAGTGAAAGGGATGAACAAGAGAGGGAGTCTTTCTGGAATGATGTTGATAAGTGTCTGCAGAGTTTTGGAGCGAATGTGAATGTGGTAATGATGGGAGATCTGAATGCTAGAGTGGGAAATGTAGCAGTTGAAGGCGTAGTTGGTGTGCATGGTGTGCCTGGAAGAAATGAAAATGGGGAACAAATGATAACGATGTGTGTTGAGCGAGAGATGGTGATTGTGAATACGCTGTTTGAGAAGAAAGATATTTATAAGTATACATGGGTGAGACAGGAGGGTGGAAGGGCTGTTGATAGAGCTTTGATGGACTATGTGGTTGTGTCTAGGAATGTAATAGGAAGATTGTTGGATGTGAGAGTTCTGAGAGGGGAGGGTGGAGATATATCTGACCACTACCTGGTGGAGGGAAAATTAAGAGTAGGTAAGAGATGGGTGAGAGCTAGGAGGGTTAGGTGTGGCAGGGAGGTTTTGAAAGTGAGTGATTTGGATAAAAGAGAGAAAAAGATAGAGTATCAGGAGAAATTGAAAGATGAGTGGAACGCAGTGAAAGATCGGGAAAATGGCAGCGTGGAGGAGGAATGGCAGTTGTTTAAGGGTGCTGTGGTGGGGCATGCAGAAGAGGTGTGTGGTGTGAGACGTGTGGGTGGTGGTGTAAGAAAAGGAAGTGAATGGTGGTGCGAGGAAGTAAGTATGGCTGTGGCTGAGAAGAGACGTGCATATGAAGTGTGGCTGCAGAGGAAGGATGAGATGTCATTTGAAAGGTATGAGGAAAAGAGGAATAGAGCGAGAAGGGCTGTGCGTGATGCTAAAGTGGCAGCAGATGAGAGGTGGGGTAGGCGGCTGACAGAGAATTTTCAACAGAATAAGAAAATGTTTTGGAAGGAGGTGAAAAGGGTGCGAAAGGGAGAGTCTGGGAAGGAAGAACGAGTAAAATCAGAGGATGGAAGGATGTTAATTGAAATGGATTCAGTAAGGAAGAGATGGGCAGAGTATTTTGAAAGATTGTTAAATGTAGAGGAGGAAAGGGTGGCTGAGATTGTGGCGGATGGAAGGGCGCAAGGAATAAATGTGTTGGGAGAGTTAAATGATTCTTTGATCACGAAGGAGGAAGTGGAGAAGGCAGTAAAGGAGATGAAAACAGGGAAAGCTGCAGGTATGGATGGGTGTGCTGTGGAATGCCTGAAGGGTGGTGGAGTGACTATTGTTGACTGGTTAGTAAGATTGTTGAATGTGTGCTTTGAGAAAGGTATGGTGCCAATTGACTGGGCAAGTGCTTGTGTGGTCCCGTTGTATAAAGGCAAGGGTGATAAGTATGAATGTACTAGCTTTAGGGGTATAAGTCTGTTGAGTGTTGTAGGTAAGGTGTATGGTAGAGTGTTAATTATGAGAGTTAGAGAGGGTACAGAGGGAGTGATTGGTGATGAGCAGTGTGGCTTTAGGAGAGGGAGGGGATGCGTTGATCAGGTGTTTGCTGTGAGACAAGTGTGTGAAAAGTATTTAGCAAAAGGCAAGGATGTGTTTTGGGCATTTATGGATTTAGAGAAAGCGTATGATAGAACTGGTAGGGAGGCTTTGTGGACCGTTTTAAGATTGTATGGACTTGATGGTAGGTTACTAAAAGGGGTGAAAAGTTTTTATGTAAATAGTAGAGCATGTGTAAGAGTGGGAAATGCCGTGAGTGATTGGTTTCCCGTGAGAGTGGGGCTGCGACAGGGATGTGTGATGTCACCTTGGTTGTTTAATATTTACATGGATGGTGTTGTAAGGGAGGTGAATGCAAGAGGTTTAGGTGGAGGTCTGAGTCTGGTGAATGTTGATGGTGGAGAGTGGAATCTGAAGCAGCTGCTGTTTGCAAATGATACTGCACTGGTGACTGATTCAGAGGAGAGATTGAGACAGTTGGTAGAGGAGTTTGGAAGGGTGTGTGAAAGGAGGAAATTGAAAGTAAATGAGAATAAGAGTAAAGTGATGAAGTGTACGAGGTTGATAGATGGTAGGGGGATGAATATAGTTTTGAATGGTGAGTTGCTTGAGGAGGTAGATTGTTTTAAATATCTAGGGTCACATGCTGCTGTGGATGGAAGAATAGATGCAGAAGTGAAGTTTAGAATAAATGAAGTAGGAAAGGTGCTGGGAGGAATGAAAAAAGTGTTTAAATGTTGTTCGCTTAGAATGGATGTAAAGAGAAGGCTATATGAGGGTGTTGTGGT
Organism: Coenobita brevimanus; assembly: GCF_032717465.1. Taxonomy (NCBI): domain Eukaryota; kingdom Metazoa; phylum Arthropoda; class Malacostraca; order Decapoda; family Coenobitidae; genus Coenobita; species Coenobita brevimanus. Next base: position 26,015,143 of record NC_136979.1, read on the forward strand.
ACCGACTGCGTTATATGGGGCTGAAACATGGAATATGGGTGTAGCAGAGAGGAAAAGTTTGAATGTAATGGAGATGAGGTGTCTGAGGAGTATGTGTGGAGTGACGCGTATGGATCGGGTGCGAAATGAAGTGCAAAGGAGAACTGGAGTTGTTCGGGAGATGGCTGGTAGTAAGTTGAGCAGAGGGTGTTGCGATGGTTTGGGCATATGGAGAGAATGGATAATGAGCAATTGGTGAAAAAGATAACTAGATCTGATGTGAGAGGTGTAAGGCTGAGAGGAAGACCACGAATAGGATGGATGGACAGTGTGAAGAGAGCGTTGGATGCGAGAGGGATGTCTGTTGAGCAAGGAAGAGTGGCTGTGCGTGACAGAAATAAATGGAGAGAAACTGTGAATGAATAAGTGATGATGCAGCCCTGAGGGGATATTCTCCTGCATTTGGTCTGATCAGTTAGTCAGGTCAGGTGCAGGTAAGGGGATGGGTCTGTTATGATGTGGCAGGGGAAAACCAGTTCTGCTGTCGGGCCCTGCTGCGGATGTCACTGATTGCATTGCACAGTTGACCCTTGTGCGGTGTGGTGCGGTGAAGATCTGTCCGTTCTCCCCTTTGGGGCTAAGATGCGAATGAATGTGTTTGAATGGATGAGTAAATGGGGAGTGTGTCGTCCTGTCTCGGCTGCCTCCCTTTCCTTGGGGGAAGCAGCCTAGGTATATAGATAGATAGATAGTACTTCCACTTTTATATCTTTCATCACTACATTTCTAGTCACACCCTCCCCTTCCACAAACTCACTTTCATTGGTGAAAACTGACTGGAAATGTTTGTTCATTATTTCAGCTTGCATTGCTGCATCTTTATAAACCTCTCTATCTACTTTCAGTATGGTGATTCCTTTCTTTTGTTGCCATTGACAAATCTATAAAACTGTTTGGGTTCATCCTTACATTTATCTATTATACCTTTTTCAAAGTTCCTTTCTTCCTCTCTACGTATCCTTGTATATTCATTTCTAGTTCTTTTATATTCTTCCTTTGTTTTGTTATTACCTCTCTTCCTCCAGTTGTTCCACGCCATGTCCCTCTCTTTTATTGCTATCATACACCTATTAAACCACTCCTTTTTCCTGCTTTCTTTCCCCTTACTCTTGGCACATATTTTTCCACTCCCAAATTATAGAGGCCTAGAAAGACTTCTCATTTCCTCCTTATCTCTCCTGTTTCTCTGAATTTTCTCCAATCTGCATTTTCAAAAAATTTTCTCAATCCTGTAAAGTTTGCTTTCCCAAAGTTGTATCTTCCTTGCCTATAAAACTCGTCTCTTGGCAACGCGTTCCCTATTATCATCTGGAACTCAATAACCACATGATCACTTTTTCCTATAAGATAAAGATAATTCAAGGATTCTATTACATTGGGTTCTTTGGTTAGAAGTAAATCTAATCTTGCTGGTGTGTCCTCACCGCAGAATCTTGTCTCTTCTTTGACCCACTACATCATCACATTGTTCATTGATATATTTAACAATATAGTGCCCCACGAATCTTCACTGCCTCCCGAGTCCCACTCCTCCCAGTTTACCTCTTTACAATTAAAGTCCCCCATTAAAATTAGATTGTTGCTTTTCTCAGTCACTTTCTGTAAATAATTAGCCATGTCTGACAACATCTCCTGGTATTCATCATCGTTCCATGCTTTTGTCTTAGGGGGAACATATACTACAGCCATGTCTCTCCCACCATTCTCTCCAGTTTCTAGTTTCATATTTATCACTTCAGCCCTTCCCTGTCCCATTTCCACAGTATCTACATTTATGTTTTTCTTCACTGCTATCATAACTCCTCCCATTTTTTCTTTTCTGTCTCTTCTCCACAGTTTGTATTTACCATCTCCCCTTAGTCTCTACAAAGCACATAACATCAGGTTCATGAACCTTCAAGAAGTCATTGATTTTCAAACTAGCCGATATTAAACCATCAACATTAGTATATGCCACCTTCAAATTTTTGATGTTGTTTTTTATACCCTCTTCTCTCCATTGGTACCACTTCCTCAACTTCTGATCCATAACTCTCCAATAAAACACTGTCTTCTCTTCCTCCGTTCTCTGTTCATTTTTGCCTTTGCATCCTTTACTAACTCCTTTACTTTAGCTCTTTCTTCCTATTTTGCATCTCTCCTTATCCAAACATTTTTTAACCCCTCTATGTCTGATAATTTCCAAGTTCTATTGATGATTTCATTTACCATGACCTGGAACTTAAACTTTACCTTCAATGGCCTCACCCTTCCTTCCATGTACTTTCCTAATCTAAACGCTTCTTCAGTCCCTTCTTGAGGTTTGTTGTTACCCTCCATAACTACTGATATTTTCTTTAACCTTACTCAGTTCTTCTTTTTCTCTTCCTGATCTTACTGTCATACGTTTTTCTTTTACTCCTGAAATTATTACACATTTTTTCTTCTCTGCTACATCTCTGACTAATGCTTCCCTACTTCTCAGTACTCTAACCACTTCCTTTTCCACCCTTTCTTTACTTTGTTATTCTATAATCTCTTTCAAATTTACGTTTCCCTGCTCCTGAATTTTCTTCCACCCCTTATGTTGTTCCATGATTTCCTTAATGTGCTCATCTTGCATCCTTGACTTAGAGTCATACTCATCTAGTTTACCTTTTGTCCTGTCCCTTTCTTCCAACTTCTTATTCTCCCTCTTGAGCTGTTTTATTTCATTAGATGCAGATTCGTTACTCACTTTCAATTCTGTGACTTCTCTTTCTTGCTCTACACTGCATGTATAAACTTTTTCCAATTTACTTCATAGAACCTTGATCTCTCTTTCTCCTGCTCTTGGGTTCATTCCTGTAATTCTCTAATTTCTACCCATACCTTTTTTAATTGCTGGACATTCCGCTGTTTTCTCTACTCCAGTTACTCTTGTTTGGTTCAACATAGTACTTCCATTTCGCACATCGTCTTCGGAGAAGCCCTCAAACTCCTCTTCACCATATGTAAACAAAGTTCCATCGCCCTCCGCCATTGTGCAACCATATGGAATCTTTCAATTTCCACTATATCTTGTACTCTTTGACTGAAACCTGCATTTTTTTTTTACTATTGACTGATGAGACCACCACTCACACACTCATTTACATAACCACAATAGGCTGGTCTCCTTTTTTGCCGTTGATTTAGCAATTATTTCCGCACGATCCAGGAAGAGGTCAGTCTCTGTCGGCGACCTGTGTGTGTGCAGATTCCCTCTCTTTCTCTCTCTCTCTCGTGTGTGTGTGTGTGTGTGTGTGTGTGTGTGTGTGTGTGTGTGTGCAGATACCCACATCATCTTTACCTCTCTCTCACTCTCTCTCTCTCTCTTATGTGTGTGTTTTGTTCTTACCTCATTGTTCTTACCTAATTGTATCTTTACAGGAATGAGTCAAGCTCCTACTGTCCCGTGTCTTAAACCATATTTATCGTACATATCCTTAAATTTGTGAATTGTTTTGGCACGCACTATTTCATTCGGTAGTGCATTCCATTGATCAATTGCTCTGTTTGGGGAACTGAATTTCCTTACGTCTTTATCACCTGGCCGCAGCCACCCTTTGCGGGATTAGGGCGTCGGGATATAGATAGATAGATAGAGACTTTATCACCTCTCTTCTTATGCAGTTTTTTGCAGTGTCCTCTTGCTGATGCTTCTCCATATGTTAAGTAATCATTTATGTCTATTTTCTCCTTCCCTGATATGCACTTATATAGCATTATCATGTCACCTCTTTTCCTTCTCTCCTGTAGTGTTGGTAGATTCAGTTTATTTAGTCTTTCTTCGTAGCTTAGGTCTCTTAAGCTTGGTATCCATCTTGTAGCGGCCCTTTGAACTTTTTCAATCTTGTCTATGTGTTTTTTGAGATGAGGACTCCAGACTACTGATGCATATTCCAGGGTTGGTCTAATGAATGATGTTATTATCCTTCTTACCATGTCTTCATTTATGTATGTGAATGCTATTCCCATATTTGCAAGCAGTGTATACATGTTCCGTACCTTCTTGCTGATGTGGTCAGCTGGTGATAGTCTGTTATTGATAATCACACCTAGGTCCTTCTCTCTTTCTGATGTGTATAGGGTTTTATTTCCTAACTTATAATCCCAATCAGGTCTTTTTCCACTTTTACCAAACTTGATTACATGACACTTGTCCACATTGAATTCCATTTGCCATGTATTACTCCATTCATGAAGTTTATTTAATTCTTCTTGTAGCTCTTTACAAGAGTCTGTGTTAATAATTCTCCTTTGTGTTTTTGCATCATCTGCAATATATTCAGATAGCTCTCATTTCCAGTGTTACTGTTTATATCATTTATATACACTAAAAACATGATTGGTGCCAGCACTGAACCCTGTGGTACTCCACTAGTCACTTCTTTCCATGATGAGTAGTTTCCTCTTGGTACTGTTCTCATTTCTCTTTTTATGAGAAACTCTTGCATCCAACAAAACAGTTTGCCTCGAATTCCTCCTTGATGGTACAGTTTCCATAAAAGTCTTTGATGTGGTACTGTGTCAAAAGCTTTCTTGAAATCTAAATAGATACTGTCCACCCATCCTTCTCTTTCCTGTATTGTGTTTGTTACACTGTCATAGTAGCTCAACAGATTAGTAACACATGATTTTCCTTTTCTGAAACCAAACTGTCTTTCTGTTATCATACTGTGTTCTTCTAGATGATTTACCCAAGCTTTTCTTATAAGCTTTTCTAATACCTTGCTTACAACACTGGTCAGTGATACTGGTCGGTAGTTGAGTGAATTTTGTCTATTTCCTTTCTTGAATAAGGGGACAATATTTGCTTTTTTCCAAATATCAGGTAGTTTACCTTGACTCAAGGATTTCTTGAAAGATAAAAATAATGGTTTACTTAACTCCTTTGCACATTCTCGTAGTACCGAACATGAAATTTCATCAGGACCACTTGCTTTTCCTCTGTCTAATTTACTTAACTCCTCCTGTATTACTTTTCCTGCTATTTGTATATCTGATAGTATGTGTGGACATGCATGTTCCACATAGTCCCTCTCAAAAATTTTTTCTTCTGTAAAAACTAATTGGAAATTCTTATTTAGTGCTTCACAAATATCTTTCTCTTGTGTATAAGTGATTCCCTTGTCCATAATGGATTGTATTATATCTTTTACTTTGGTTTTGCTTCTGATGTAGCTGTAAAACAGCTTTGGTTGATCACTATTTTTATTTATTATATCCTCCTCAAACTGTTTTTGGGCTTCCCTCCTTATTCTTGTATAGTCGTTTCTTGCCTGTTTGTAATTATTATACGCCCTTTCACTATTGTGTCTTCTGTATCTATTCCACAACAAATCTCTTCATTCTTTTGATTTTTTACATTCTGTATTGAACCATTTCTGTATTTTCTTATCTGCTTCTTTGTGCTGTGGGATGTACTTCTGGACTCCTATTTCATAAAATTCACAGAATTTTTTATATACAGCATTTAAATCTTGTCCTTTAAGCTCATTTTCCCAATCAGCTTCTAAGAAATACTTCTTTAGGTCTTGATAATTTCCCTTTTTATAGTTTAGGCTCTTTTTGTAACTTTCATTGCTGTTAACTATGTCATATGCTATCCTGAAGTTGTAATTTAGTACTGCATGATCGCTTTTGCTGAGTGGAGGGTGATATATTAAACTGTCAATATCATTTTCTTGCCTAGTAAATATTAGATCTAGCATTGAAGTTACATCGAGTCCTCTTTTTCTGGTGGTTTCCCTCACATGTTGTGTTAGGAAAAACTCTTGCATGAGATCCAGGAGCTTTTGGTCCCAACAGCTTTCTTGGCTAATTATATCTAGAGTATTCCAATTTATATTTGTATTAAAATCTCCAGTTAGTATAATTCTTTCCGATTTCTCTTCCATTTTATGTAGTAATGATCTTAAACTCTGAATTGTACTCTCTGCTAGGTCCTCATACTCGTCTCTTTCCCATGTGTTTGATCTGGGTGGCATGTACAAATTGGCTACAATTACTTTCCCTTCAGATGTGTTGATCTCTACTGCAATCAGTTCTACTTGTGATGGTATATCTAGTTTTATTTCATTGACTTTTAGATTTTTCTTAGTTAATATTATAATTCCTCCTCCATTTTTAAAATTTCTGTCTCTTCTCCATATATTGTATTCCTCTAAGTTTAGTATGTCATTGGATATCCTTGGTGTTAATTTTGTTTCAGCTAGGCATATTATTTGTGGTTCATTTTCTCTGACATAATCATTCATCTCTAGTAATTTAGATACCATTCCATCCACATTTGAGTACATCAACTTTATCATCTTGTTTATATACTTCTCATGACATGGTTCTACTACCTTCCTCCTTTTTATTCCATCCTGTTTGTGTACCACTTTTGTACCTGCAATCCTATTACTTTGTAAAAAAATTTCTTCTTCTCCTCTTCTGATCTTCCCTCATTTTTTGTTTTTGCTTCCTCCCTTTTCTCTTTCAGTAATTCCAGTTCCTCTTGTGTTAGGCATCTTTTTATCCATACATTTTTGAACTCCTCTTTTTCCATATGATTCTTTGCATTTTTTAGTATCTCCTTCACAGTGTTTTCACTCTGGAAAGTCACCTTTAGAGGTCTTGTCCTGCTTTTCTCGTATTTCCCTAACCTTTTGTGTTCCTCTATGTCTTTACTACAGATTTCCTCTGATACTTCTTTCAGTAAGCTCATTACATTTGCCATCTCCTTTTTGTCTCTTGTGATCTTGTTTTTTACTTCTTCCTCTTCTATACCAGTGATTACTATAAATTTGTTTATATCTACTGAATCTCTGACTAACTTTGGATTGTTTTGGATTATTCTTTTCACTTCCTGTTTAATGCTTTTTTCCTCCACCCTTGTTTCTAAGTCTTTCTTTACTTTCACCATTTCAGCATACGTGGTTTCCACATCATTTTTGTAGCTTTGCACAGCTTCATTCACTTGTGTTATCTTCTCCTCAATATCACTGCTTTGGTCTATCAGACTGCTTACTTGCCTAATTGTCTCTGTGTCATTTTTGAACTCTTCCATAACACTCTCATGATTGACTACTGTACTTGCCATTTCACTCATTTTCTTCCTAAGTGTACTCAATTCCACTGTTAGTTCACTGATGGTTGTGTCTTTCTTGTTGGCCTCCCTTCCTAGTTTTTCTATTTCTTCCTTTTGCAAGTGCATCTGCTTCTTTATTTCATCAATTTCATTTTTGAAAGCCATTTCTAGTTTGTGTACACGTTCAACCAGTCTATTGTGAGTCTCCACTTCAACCAGTTCTTGGTAGAAATCATCATTTTGCTTTCTACCTTTATCCCTTTTCTTTTCCAAATTTGCCTTACTAAAGTATGTATCCATTTTGCAATACTAAAAGTAAAGAGTATGTACTTACATTCCCCGTGCTGCTGTAGTCTAAACAAACCTCAGCTGACTGAGCGCATTCTTTCGTCTTGGTTCTCTTTTCTGTTTGAACAAGTCTTGTTTAAACTTCTCATTATTTTTTTTTTCTTTTAATAATGAAAAATCATTTAGTCTAATGTGGTACAGAGCTTGACTCATATAAAGATACTAATTTAGGTAATGCCACTGGCCGTGTTGGTTCAGTACGGAGCGCCGATGTCGCACGTCTGCCTCCTTTGACTCCCTGTGTGTGTGTGTGTGTGTGTGTGTGTGTGTGTGTGTGTGTGTGTGTGTGTGTGTGTGCAGATCCCTTAGCGCCTAGTGTGAGATTGGTGGCGTCACAGGAGAGTAGGGCCTGTTTGGTGTTATAGTACTTTCTGATAGGGTAGATAATTGTCCCACCTGAACGCTCCTCTATTTTTCCCATTGATTCTTAACTTCACACTTTGACGTTTCACATTTTGCGCGATTATGGTGGAACATCCAAGCAGCGAAAAACGCGGAACCACTGTATATATATATATACAGTAGGCTCGCACAGTGCGCAAGAGATTGGGCGGTCCACGACCTCACGCACTGGGAATTCGTGCACTGAGAATACATAATCTTATGGGAAAAATTACATATGGGCGGTACCCCCTAATACCTGGACATTTTTTTGGCCCTTAGAGACATAAAAAAGGTCAAATTTTTCAGACATTGTACTACAGATATAGCTGCAATAACAAAAATATGTGCAGTCACCTTAACAACAGTAGACAACAGGCCTGATGGACTTATACAACAAGAGTTGAGGCGCGGCAACGCACTTACAGTGCCCCCGCCACCACCTAGGCCGCACCACGTTTGTTTAACAGTTGCCAATGTTGTATTATTCCAGGCTTTGATGAAGAAATTTACGGCCTGTTGAATGTTACATTTCTTCCAGAATGCAGCAATTGTCATTATGGTGGGGGTTGCAGGTATGCCAGGTGAAGCAGGTGAGTCAGGTGGGGCTGTGAAGGTGGAGAGGGAGGCGGCTGGTGAGTCAGGTGGGGCAGTAGAGGACGGCAGTGGCCGAGTCAGGGGAGGTGGTGAGGGGAGGATCCTCCCTCTCCTCCTTGCTACTGTTCACATATTCGGCAATTTCCTTCATCTCTTCTTGCTTGTTTGTTTCATTCCTCATCTTGTTATGGACGTATTGGTAGTATAACAACTTGGTATTTACGAAATAAACATCATTATTATAGAAACTGGGTATCTATTCTAACTTACTGTTATTGCCGAAAACGTTATTATTGAAGCGGTTATTGGCGATATCTTACTGTAGACTCCTCTTGAGCACCTTCCCCATGAGCCTCTAGGTCACTATTGGCACGTTGTGTGGGGGGGGGGTCATGTACTGATGGAAAAAGGCGTTTTTAAGCCACTTCTTGCCTCTACTTCGTGTTTTGTGAGGTAAACTCGCGCATTCAAGGTTTTTCGTTATGATTTTTGGTCACTCGCGCACAATGCGATTCGCGCACTGTGATGACGCGCACTGGGCGAGCCTAATGTATATATATATATATATATATATATATATACTATATGTTTATATATGTACATGTGCAAGTACAGTGCACCCTCACAGGATACGATCTCATATGGTGTGAATCACCTACAATGTGAGATCAGCTCAGAAATTTTTTTTTTTTTTTTTTTAGTGCAAAACCTGCAAATCGAACTTCCCAACATGCAAATTGGCCGTAAGATTCCAAAGAATAATGGACTTTCCGCCATTGCTACGAGTGTCAGACTGGTCAGTGTGAGTCAGTCACATGAAAGCAGGTGGCTGATAACTAGCCAAACTCAAAATGGTGGGCAGCTGGCCAGCTATCTGCAAGCCATCTACTGACTTTCCTGGGTAAACAGACATTTCTCCTCTATATTGCCACAAGAACATCATCAAAATAATTTGAAGGTGGCATATACTAATGTTGATAGTTAAATATCGGCAAGGCTAGAAATCAATGATTTCTTGAGGGTACTTGTAGAGACCAAGTTAAGAAAAGATACTGATGTTCATATGAGTGATGGTAACTACAAACTGTGGAGAAGAGACAGAAAAGAAAAAATGGGAGGAGGAGTGATGATAGCAATGAAGAACAACATAAATGTAGATACCGTGGAAATGGGAGAAGGCAGGGCTGAAGTGATAAATATGAAATTAGAAACTGGAGAGAAGAGCAACAGAGATAAGGCAGTAGTGTATGTCCCCCCAAAGACAAGAGCATGGTGTAATGATGAATACCAGGAAATGTTGTCAGACATGGCTAGTTATTTACAGAAAATGATTGAGAAAAGCAACAATCTCATTTTAATGGGGGACTTCGGTTGTAAAGAGGTGAACTGGGAGAAATGGGACTCAGGAGGCAGTGAAGATTCGTGGGGCTCTATATTATTAAATATAACAATGAACAATGTGATGATGCAATGGGTCAAAGAAGAGACATGGTTCCGAGGTAAGGACACACCAGCAAGACTAGATTTACTGTTCACCAAAGAACCCGATGTAACAGAATCCCTGAAATATCTGTCCTATTGGAAAATGTGATCATGTGGTCATTGAGTTCCAGATGATAACAGGGAACGTGGAGCCAAGAGACGTGCTTTATAGGCAGGGAAGATACAACTTTGGGAAAGCAAACCTCACAAGATTGAGAAAATTTTTTGAAAATACAGATTGGAGAAAATTCAGAGAAACATAAGACATACAGAGGAAGTGGGATATTTCTCTAGGCATCTGTTATTCGGGAGTGGAAAAATTTGTGCCAAGAGTAAGGGGGAAAGAAAACAGGAAAAAGGAGTGGTTTGATAAAAAAGGAGAGAGACACAATGAGGAACAATTGGAGAAAGAGAGGTAACAACTGAACAAAGGAAGAATATAAAAGAACTAGAAATGAATACACAAGAAAACATAGAAAGGAAGAAAGGAATTTTGACAAAGGTATAATAGACAAATGTAAGGATGAACCCAAACTGTTTTATAGATTTGTCAATGGCAAACTAAAACAAAAGGAAGGCATCACCAAACTGAAAGTAGAAGGAGGGGTCTATAAAGATGCGGCAATGCAAGCAGAAATAATGAACAAATGTTTCCAATCCGTTTTCACTAATGAAAAGGAGTTTGTGGAAGGGGAGGGAGTGACTAGAAATGTTAGTGATAAAAGACATAAAAGTGGAAGTACAGGAAGTGTATAAATTACTGGAAACTCAAGATGTAAGGAAAGCCCCAGGACCAGATGGAATCTCTAATTGGGTACTGAAGGAAAGCAGAGAACAACTGGCGGATAAGATTCACAGTTTAATTGTGTGTTCTCTGCAAGAGGGGAAAGTGCCTCAAGAATGGAAGAGGGCAAATGTGGTCCCAATTTACTGTATAAGGAAGGAAACAGGGTAGAACCCCTGAACTATAGACCAGTGTCCCTAACCAGCATGGTCGCAAAATTGTGCGAGAGAATTCTGAAAGATAGATGGATAAAATATCTGGAAAAGATGAATATTTTGGCTGATAGTCAGTTTGAATTCAGAAGTGGAAAGTCATGTGTTTCCAACTTGTTGAGTTTTTACTCAAGCGTGACTGATGTGCTACAGGAGATAGATGGTTGGATGGACTGTGTGTATTTTGATTTGGAGAAGGCCTTCAACAAGGTACCCCATAAGAGACTATTGAGGAAACTAGAGCATATAGGAGGACTGAAGGGAAACCTGGAATGGATGAGAGACTTTTTGAGAGACAGACAAATGAGGACAGTAATAAAGGATAGGATGTCTGGATGGAGGGAAGTAACAAGTGGAGTCCCACAGGGCTCAGTGTTGGTGCCAGTAATGTTCCTAATTTATGTAAGTGATATGGTACAGTGTGTGAACAGTTCTGCAAGTCTGTTTGCTGATGATGCAAAGATCTTGAGGAAGGTAAAGGTTGAGGAGGATTGCAAAATGCTGCAGGAGGATCTGGATAGGATACACAACTGGAGCCAGATATGGGAAATGAAATTCAATGCAAAGAAATGTAAAATATTGGAAATGGGTAAAAGTACCAAGAGGCCATCACTGAATTATCTGATGGGTAATGATCCAATCACAAAAGCGAGAGAAGAGAAAGATTTGGGAGTGCTGGTCCAGGACAGTTTGTCACCTGAAAAACACATTAACAAGACAGTTAGAGAGATGCATAAACTCCTGATCAATATAAGAGTGGCTTTTCATTATATGGATGAGATGATGAAAAAATTGATAGTGGCCATGATTCGCCCCAGGTTAGAATATGCAGCAGTAGTGTGGTCCTCACACAAAAAGAAAGATATAAACAAGATTGAGAGAAAATAGTGAGTCCTTGATATACGAAAGGGATAGGGACCAAAAAAAACTTTCGTAATTCAAAATTTCGTACATCAGAACGATATTCTCCATTGAAATACACATATAAATGGGGGGATGCATCCCAGGACCCCCTCAGACCCCCCACCTAAACTTTACCACCTCCCCATTTTGAAGTAAGCAATACGTGTATACAGTTGTAGAGAAGAAGGTGGCTATATTCTTATACATCTCCTTTTTCTTCGTCACAGTCCCAGCGGTGGAAACTGCAAGGCCTAAAGCACGCCCAATCTCCAAGACTCCCTGCCCCTCCTCATGGGGTCTTATAATTTCCAATTTCCCTTCCAAAGTTAGAGTACGGTGCTGCTTCTTTGCAGCAAGCTCCCCCGATGCTGGAGATGATGCAGGGTGCTTGGGAGGCATGACAAATACGAAAAGGTGAAGAGCTGCAAAAATATCCTCACGTACAGCAAAGCTGCGAGGAGAGGAGGGACGTGGACTCAACTGAGAAGCACACGAAAATTTGTTTACCAAAGAGGGGTTAGTTCGTTTTCGCTCGGCAAGCGAGCGCGACATTGTGCACTGCACCCATTTTGAATTTTTCATACAGTATTCCATTAAACCCTGCATAGCTGCCAGCCTTGAACAACAGTTTACTGTTTCGGTGTCAGTGACGCTGAGTTAAGGCATCCTATGAAAAACTGTGAACAATTATGGGAAGGGAATGAAGGTCACTGGTGTGTTTACATGACCCCACTCTACCATCCCAAACAGTCAGGCGTATGTATTCGCCGATGTTTACAGCTTATGTTTCATGCACCCTAATTTTGAGTAAGTTTCTTTCAACAAGAGAACATAATTTACCACTCTCAAAATAGTCAGAAAAATGTAGAAGACAAATTAGACGAATATGAACTGACTTGGTAAGGTCTTTAGGCTGCATGCTTTCATGAAAGATTATGGGTTTTACAATTTTAAGAGACAATATGGAACAAAAATGTTTGCTAATCAGAAAAAAAATTACTCTTTCGTCCCACATGTTCTCCTAGGTTAGAATTCAGTTCCTCATTCTTTGTTTGGTATCGATCTTCCCAATTTATTTCGGACAGACTGAGCAGTTATTTCTGCTCCTTAAAGTTAGTGTACATTTACTGCTCATTCTTTTGTTCGTTCTTAAGTCTATCTATCTATTGCCAGACACCTCAATCCCGTTTGGGGTGGCCACAAACAAATTGCCTCCACGTCCCCCCGTCCCCCGCCATTTCACTGCCCTGCTCCCAACTCACACCCCCCTCTCTCATATACCTCTTCACCCCATCCCTCCATCTCATCCTCGGCCTCCCCCTCCCTCTTCCCCCCTCCACCTCACTCACATACACTCTCTTCGTCAGTCTTTCACCCTCCATCCTCTCCACATGGCCAAACCACCACAGTGTGTTCTTCATAACGCTTCCTATCACATCCACACCACAACGCTTCTTTATATCCTCATTCGTCAGCCTGTCTCTCCATGTGACTCCACAGCCTCTTCTTAAATAACTCATTTCCACTGCTCTCACTCTTGACTTGTGTCTTTCCAACAACGTCCAAGCTTCACTTCCATACGTTAGAGTTGGTATCACAATACTGTCATGTAGTAACTTTTTCACTTCCATGCTCACTTCCCTGTTTCTTATCACTGCTTTCAAAGAACCAGCAACCTTTCTTCCCTGCTGTACCCTTTCAAGCACTTCACCCTCCAAACCTCCATCCTTACTCATCACACTACCCAAGTACTTAAACGTACTCACATTTTCCAGTTCCTCACCATCTAACCTCGCTGTGAATTCACTGACATCACCTCTCTCAAAGACCATCACTTTACTCTTCCCTACATTCACCTTTAGATTCCGTTTCTTACACACTCTCCCAAACTCATCCACCAAGCCTTGCAGCTCCCCTTCGTCTTCACTCAACAACACAGTATCATCTGCAAACAACAGTACAGGGAGTTTCCAAACACTATCCTCTCTCACCAGGGCCACTCCAACATCCACTACCCTACCTTGTACCTCTTTTATTACCCCATCCATGTACAGATTGAACAACCATGGAGACATGACACATCCCTGTTTCAACCCAACCTTCAAAGGGAAAAATTCACTTAGTTCACCATCCACACGCACTTCAGCCTTAGCACCATCATACATACTCTTCACAGCATTCAACAACTTCCCATCTACTCCATATATTCTTAATACTTTCCACAATTCTTGTCTATCCACCCTGTCATATGCTTTCTCCAAATCCATGAAAGCCGCATACAACTTCTTTCCCTTCTCTAGAAACTTTTCCACTAAAGATCTAAGAATGAATATCTGATCTACACAACCTCTTCCCTTCCTAAAGCCTCCCGTCTCTTCTCCAACTAATTCCTCTGTTCATTCTCTAACTCTGTCAATAAGTATTCTACCATACACTTTTCCTATTATACTAAGAAGACAAATGCCCCTATGACTACCACACACTTCTTTTCCCCCTTTTCCTTTGTACAGGGGAATAGTTATACCTGACTTCCAATCCTCCGGGACTCTACCTTCCTCCCAGGCCAATCTGCAAATCTTCCACGTCCATTCTACTACTATCTTGTATATGTGTGAATAAGAGAGGACTGATAGAAACAATAATGTATTCCATTATTGCTCTCATAGCTGCTGGCCTTGAACAACACCTTACTGTGCTGGTGTCAGTGACGTCGAGTTAGAGTGAGCTATAAAAAAACTGCGAGCAATTATGGGAAGGGAACGAAGGTCATTGGTGTGTTAACACGAGTAGGGTCACTAGTGTGTTACCACGACCCTACTCTACCATCCCAAGCAGTTAAGTCGTTCACAGTTCATTTCATTCCAGATGTTTTTGCCGATGTTTACATGCTAATGTAACCATCCATCCATCCATCATTGAATCCTATATTGCCCCATGAGCAGCGTAGAAGCCCGGGGTTAGGAGAGTTGGTCCTGGCATTTAAGATGAGAGTGACCAGCCTCACTCATCCCTGAGTGGCATTACATGAGCAATAAACCCCAAGCACCCCTTGGATATAAACCTTCACCGGTTCAATCCGATTGGAGCACCGTTATTACCCACTAAACCAAAAGGTGCCAAAATTTGGTTATATGGTTACCACCCACTGTAGTTAATGGCTTCCTGGTATACAGAAAACCATTTGGCTTGTCAGTCAGTGTACAGTCACCCACAGGCAGAAAGAAGAGGAAAGAATGAAGAAAAGAAAGACACGAGAGAGTGTAAAGTCACCTGTAGGCAGAAGAAAGAGAAAAGAATGAAGGAAAAAAAGACAGAAGAGGATGGATGGAAGGTAACACACATCCTACTTTTATTAATTCTTACACAAATCATAGCAAATTGCAGGATGGGTTTAAGGGGAAAAAAATAATTAAAAAAAAAAAAAAAGCCAGGTGTGCCAGACGAGTCTTTTCAGACATGTAAGAAAAAGAAACTGATTTTAGAACTTTGAAAAAATGGTCCCAAGGCCGACCATAGGAGCATGCAGATTTTTGAACCCACAGCCATTAAGGGGGCTAAACAAATGCTTTACTTTAAGCAGTAAAAGCACCTTACCACATCAGTTCTTCCTGATAGTCTGTTATATTTTTCAGATTATATCTGGGCTGGTAAATACAGTGAACGTTTCATGTTAAATCTGTTTCCCCCTCATTTTTAGCTCTTCTGGTGTGATAACTCTTGTTTATTTCGTTAACATAATGGCGGAAAGGACTGTTCTTCCCTAAGTGTTTAACTATACCTGGCCTAACTGAGCTTCTCTGTACCTAATAATTTAACCTATCCTAACCTCCAGTTGGGATATTGGGAGTAGACTGTAGCACCAGTCGAGCAGGGCAGTACTTCCGAGGTGGATGGAAAGCTGATGACAGGGAGTGCTGGAGCTCCCGTTTCATCAGCCCTCAGTACTAGTTCCTGACCATCCCCCTTTGCTGAACTTTTTCAGTGTCTCAGTTACACAGAGAGTAGGCCAGCATGCTCTCCAGTACAAATTTCTCTAACTATCTACACCAAACTACATGCACAGTACACACTACACTTCCTATTCTAAATTCAACAATAATGGCGTCTTTTAATCAAGCCTCGGAGTCCCCAGAGGGGGTGACCATAAATGCCCTCACCGTCTGCCCCTCTCCCGGTGATGACTCGAGGTGCCTGGAACCACTGTCTGACTCTCTTCTTCTTCATTTCTGCAACATTCGTGGCCTTTCCTCTAACTTTCGCTCTGTTGAGCACCACCTCTCCTCCTCTAAACCTCACCTTCTTTTTCTAACGGAGACTCAGCTGTCTGAGGCAACTGACAGCAAACACTTTTCTGTATCCTCTTACTTTCTCTATACTAATTTCAAAGCCAAAGGTGGTTGTTGTGTCTATATACGCAACGACTTATCTTGCTCTCGTGTTCCTGAACTCGATTCTTCTGAATTCTCTACACTCTGGCTTCGGCTTTCCTGTCATTCTCTGACTAAATATATCTGTGATGTTTACTTATCCCCTAATTCTACTGACTATCAAAAATTCTTCAACTATCTTACTTCTACGATGGAACACATTCTATCCATTTCTCCTTTCTCTGAAATCTCCATTCTAGGAGATTTCAATGTTCACCACTACCTCTGGCTCTCCTCTCCTTTCACGGATCCACCTGGTGAACAAGCCTACATCTTTTCTATCCTTAATGACCTAGAGCAGCTTGTACAGCACCCTACCCGTATCCCTGACCGCCTTGGAGAGAGCTCCAACATACTTGACCTCTTCCTCACAACTAATCCTTCTGCTTACCTTGTTAATCTTTTCTCTCTGTTGGGCTCCTCTGATCACAACCTTATTACCTTAACCTATCACTGCGGTGCAGCCTGTGGACCCTCCAGGGAAACGTCATCTGTGGCATTTTGGAGCCGCGGACTGGGAGGCCCTCAGGCAGTACTACTTTGATTTTCCCTGGAATGATTATTGCTTCCATGGCCGGGAGCCATCTGAGTGTGCCTTGCGCATTACGGAGGTTATTCTCTCGGGCATGGAAGCATACATTCCTTTCTCATACCCTTTGACTAACGCAAGAAAGCCTTGGTTTAATCACGCTTGTTCTAATGCTGTCCGCAACAAGGAGAGGGCCTACAAAAGGTACCGGAGCCAACCCACCCCTGAATCACATCATCTTTAAGTTTCTGCTTGGAATTGTGCTAAGTCTGTTCTTCACTCTACTAGAAATAATTTCATCCATAATAAATGCTCTCAACTCTCCAACTCGAATTCTTCCCGCTCCTTCTGGCACCATGCCAAAAATCTTTCTAACAACTTTACTTCATCATCCTTCCCTCCTCTTTTCTACTCTGATGGTCCTGTAGCTATTTCTTCTACTGATAAAGCAGATCTCTTCGCACAGACTTTCTCCTCCAATTCCACCTTAGACGATTCTGGTGCTGTTCCTCCATCACTACCCCCCTCTGACTTCCTCATGGCTGACATTAAAATTTCTTCAGTTGATGTATTTTCTGCCATCACTGGCCTCAGTACTAACAAGGCATATTGGCCGGATGGGGTCCCTTCTGTTGTTCTCAAGAACTGTGCTTCAGTGCTTACACCCTGCCTAGGCAAACTCTTTCGCCTTCGTCTGTCAACTTGTACCTTTCCTTCTTGCTGGAAGTTTGCTCTCATTCAGCCAGTCCCAAAGAAGGGTGACCACTCCCAACCCTCCAACTATCGTCCAATTGCTTTAACGTCCTGTATTTCAAAAGTTTTCGAGTCAATTCTCAATAGAAATATTTTAAGGCATCTTTCCTATCACAACCTTCTTTCCAATCGTCAGTATGGGTTCCGTCAGGGACGCTCCACTGGCGATCTTCTCACCTACCTTTCAGACTCCTGGTCATCCTCCTTTCGGGACTTTGGCGAAAGCTTTGCCATTGCACTTGACATCTCAAAGGCTTTCGATCGAGTCTGGCATAAATCTTTAATTTCCAAACTGCCCTCCTACGGTTTCTATCCTTCTATCTGTGCCTTCATCGCTAGCTTCCTTTCTGGTCGTTCTATAGCCGCTGTTGTAGACGGCCATCATTCTCCTCCTAGATCTATCAACAGTGGTGTTCCTCAGGGCTCTGTCCTATCACCAACTCTCTTCCTTTTATTCATCAATGATCTTCTAAACTGTACATATAACCCTATCCACTCATACGTTGATGACTCCACCCTTCACCTTTCCATTCGGTTCCCGCAACGCCCATCTCAACAGTTACTTCAACAAACAAGGGATGAGGCTATGGCACACCTAATGTCTGACTTGGTTCGTATCTCTGACTGGGGTAAAAATAATATGGTTGTTTTTAATGCATCTAAGACTCAGTTCTTACACCTATCAACCCGACAAAATCTTCCACAGGTATACCCACTAATGTTTAATAATATTCAGCTTAATCCTGCATCATCCTTGAACATGCTTGGGGTTTCATTTACTAATTACTTAGTAATGTAGGGCCTTTCCTAAGCGCCCTATATCAAAACGGTATGCTAAAAGTTTAAGTAGGGAAAGACTTCCCTCAATATATAGGGTTGTTTCAACATTTTTTTAAGGGGAGGAATGCTTGGCTTTCGCAAACCCTACATTTAATAATTCGTAACAAAGTAACTCTGTACCTCCAGAAGGCATAGAATTATGTAAATAGTTTATGTAAAAAATATTTTAACTTGCTAAAAGTGCAGTGCAAACATACACGGAAACTGAACCGTTGGTTATTAAAACACGCGGGCTGTACCTTACCGAGTAGTAGGTCAAATTCGGGCCAGTCTCTGCCCTGGTTGAGACACGCACTGTCATTTTTATTTTTTTAAAGAGTAGTTTACAGTAGGCGAGATCCTAAAATTGACATATGTAAACCACTTTTATACGTTACTTATGTGATTTAACTGAATATAGAACGTTCAGACAATGCTAAAGGTAATATATGTCAATATATGTAACGAGAAAGGTACTGTTCTTCACTCATAGGCCAAACTATGAAGCGTCTTACCAGCATTGGATCATCATTGCGTTTTAATCTCAGGCACTGCAAACTGTTTTTCATTTTCTTATACCATTATTTGTTATATATCAGCAGCATTCTATTCATACTTCTTGGTAATCGTTAAGGAGACATAGGACCACCTTATTTTGCATTTTTTCCTTGCTTTAGCCCTTCATGGAATTCTTCATGTACTCTCAAATTGTGTTTTCAAGTTACAGTGTTTTTCATTTCTTTTAAATATGGTAAAAAGTGCTTTAAAAAGCGGTGTTTGTTCATGGATAGCCACTATCTTGCTGTGCATGAAGACCGATGGACGCCATCTTGGAGCGCCATATACAATCGAAATTACCCTTGCAGGCCTAATTAAACAAGCCTAACCTAAACTTTCGTAACAACCCAACTTTATTTCTCCTGTTACCTAACCTATCTGAGACTAACCTAACCAATTTTATGCTAATCCAACCAAACTTATCCTAATCTGTGCGCGAAGACTGACAAACGCCATCTTAGAACGCTATTTTGCAGCTAAATTGCCCTTATCAGTGCTCATTTACCCAAACCTATCATAAATTTTCGTAATTCAACCCTGCCTTATTTAGCTTATTGTTTTAAGCTAACCTAACCAGTTTTAAGGTAGCCTAACCAAATTTATCCTAACCTAACCTGACCTGACCTATCTCCACCGCTATCATATTTACAACATAAGTATTGATTGAAGAGTTTATTACTATAATAGTATATAAAGTATACATACAAATAAGTGCTGATATATAAAAAAATGATGGAAAATTATTTTATTTTGGTGCTGATTGACATCGTCTGGACAAAGAATAGTCACGGCGACTCCCACGGGAGCACTTCCGACGTACCAACTGGTCACGAAGGGCTACCAACCACCTTTCCCTTAATGTTCTCTTAGCATACCGTGTAAAAACTGAGGGCTTGCTTGTGCTTTCTATAGTGTGTCAAGTAGGGACCAATGTAGGGCCTCTCCATATGTGTTTAAGCATACGGCCGTAAGGGCTTACCAGGTCATCCCTTAATTCACGCGAACTTTTTTCACGCGATTTCGGTTATCCATGAATTTTTCGTGCAATAATTAAAACAAAATTATAGTATTAAAATAAGTAATTTCAATATACAAGAGAAATAAATACATATATGTGTGCCCGTGTGCACACATATATGTATGTGTGTGTGGGAGCCTGAGAGGTCGGTCTACCACGCACCACACAGTCAGTTTGAATCCGACGGTCGAATCATGCGTGACTCGAGACCGAGAATCGTTATTTGTGGCTAATTTTTCTGCCTTCCAGTGATTGCTTGCCTTGTTTGCCAACATGGGGCCTAAGCGTAGTGCTAGTGATGCATGTGGTAACACACCAAAGCGGGCTGGTAAAGTGGTGTCACTGACAAAGTTAAAGTGTTGGACAAACTTCAGGGTGGAATGTTGGCGACAATTCTCCGTCAGGACGATTCCCCGTCATTTATTTACATACCAGTTTATTTAGCAAGTAAAGTACACTAGTTTTTTGCTTATATGAGTTATAAAATCCCCCTGAAAATTAGTTATTAAAGTATTAATCAGTAATAAGTATATTAATAGAATGACGGGGAAATGTCAATGATTTGACGGTGAATTGACTTGATGGTGAATTGTCTCAGAACCGTATGTTTGGGGTGAGTCAACCGTTCATACAGTAAAGAAGGAGAATGTAGCATACGGGAGACAGTGAGGGCTAGTGCACCAGACTGTGCTAAAGTGTCTCCACGTACGCCTGTGAATTGTCTTGGAACCGCATGTTTGGGGTGAATGAGTCAACTGTTCATACAATAAAGAAGGCAGAATGTAGCATACGGGAGGCAGTGAGGACTAGTGCACCAGACTGCTGAATTGTCTCCACCTGCGCCTGTGCTTGTCAGGTTTCAGTTTTAAATTTCTTACATTTTTGTTGTTTTTAATACTTTATGCTAGTTTATAAGGTGTATGTAGTGCATAAACAGTATTATTCAGATGTAATATAATTAGTAGACATGCATAATTATGTGCACACAAGGGCAGAACATATACGCGAATTTACCACATACGCGAAGGGTCTGGGAACCTAACCCTCGCGTGAATTAAGGGCTCGTATATAATATGTATCAATGGTAGGCCACATTTTTTTGCCTTTTATTAACGTGTTACTTTCCGTAGGTATACTAGGTAACAATGTAAAAGAACATTTGTTACATTATACAGTAAATAGCCTTTTCCTGTACCTTCAGCTTTAAGCTTCATTAATGTGACACCGACACTAATGTTTTTTTTTTTTTTTTTTAAATATAAGTGCTGTATTTACTGACATTACTGGTACACAACAGAACCACTCAGACTGACTAATATCAAAACAGTAGTGTACTGCTATATCACAGATTTTTGTTAACCTTTCCTTTGTGTACCTCTTTCTTACCTAAAGTAGCGAGAGTGCCGCTACATTTCCCATCAAGTAGCGAAACCAGAAGGCCACTACTTTTTCGAGCTAGTAATGGGAATGGGAGTCCCGCTACTTTTTATTAGTAGTGTTCCCAGCACTGCAAGAGCAAGAGGATCACACTGGAATTGAAGTAACAAGCCCAGAAGTCACTTATATACAAGTACATGGTGTTCTATTTGTTGGTCCAACTAGAAGTACAGTAATCCCCATACTATCCGGATGCCCACTTTCCGGACTCCCCTTACCGGACATTGTGGGCCTGGACCTTCGGAACCCAGAAATGGCCAAAAAAAGAAAAAATCCCCCTGAAATCCGATTTTTTCCCACCCGTAATTTGAAATTGCTGAGGGGCGCTGAACAGTTGTTTACACCACGGCCCCTTCACCCTTTCCTTCCTCCCCCCTCCCCCCTCCCCTGTCAGGGTTGCCATCTGGTATTTTTCATTACCAAATGCGGACCAATTTGATGATGAAAAATTCATTTGGTAATGAATCAGAATAATGCATTACCAAACAGATTTTTCACATGTATGAGGATACACAGGATGGAGATCATGGATTGTCTGCTGTCTCTGATTAACCCTTTAACCGCGGGTGTCATTCCAGAATGACGTTGCAAAAACTGGACCAAACCGCGGGTGTCATTCTCGAATGTTTGTGAATATTTTGAATATCCCGCGTTTTTTCCGTGCGCCAATTGTTTCAAGGGAGAGTAGCTATTAAGTTCTTTCACTCCAGCCGACCCCCACCTCCCTCTTCCCCCCCCTGGGGCCCCACTTCCCACCCCCTGGGCCCCCCACCCCACCCCTGACCAAGCGCGCATCAGTATCTGTCCAGCTGTGTGAGTGACAACACATGTTGATGTGGCAGTGAAGTGCAGGCAATTACAGTGCCTTTTACCTGTCTCAGTGAACACAGAGTGGGTGTTTATCGTATGTGCAGTGTTCATATATGTTTATAGTACCGTATTATTATCAGAATGTGATTGGCATTTGGTAATGGAGTGTGAGCGAAAAATAGTGATTACAACACCGCTGATGTGGCAGTGAAGTGCAGGCAATTACAGTGACTTTTACCTGCCTCAGTGAACACAGAGTGGGTGTTTATCGTATGTGCAGTGTTCATATATGTTTATAGTATTATTATCAGAATGAGGTTGGCATTTGGTAATGGTGTGTGAGCGAAAAATAGTGATTACAACACCGCTGATGTGGCAGTGAAGTGCAGGTAATTACAGTGCCTTTTACCTGCCTCAGTGAACACAGAGTGGGTGTTTATCGTATGTGCAGTGTTCATATATGTTTATAGTATTATTATCAGAATGAGGTTGGCATTTGGTAATGGTGTATGAGCGAAGGTAATGATGTGTGAGCGAAAAATAGTGATTTTACACCCCTCACTTCTAACGGCACTGCCCGTCTTGTGAAAGTCAACAAAATCATGAAACCTACATCAATGGAAAGCTGAAGGTTAGTACTTTCTAATGGTACCTTATTTTTTTTCTCTAGCTTTATTCTGTGCAGAGTTATTAAGGTTTAAAGGTTTGTTTACATTTGGCTGAAACCCCCGCGGGAGAGGACAGTCAGACCAAAACAATACCCGCGGTTAAAGGGTTAATCTGCTAGCCTACATAGCGTGAAAATAATCAACATGCTGTTAATTATAAGGAGACTGATTACATTTATTTCCACTTGTATATGTAATAAGTGAAGAATAAATGCTAGCTTTACAAATTTGGTAATGAAAAGTTAAATTTGGTAATGAAAACTGAGGAGTGTGGTAATGTGGCCGAGCTCCGATTTGGCAACCCTTCTCCTCCCTCACCACCAGTTACTGCTTAACTGCGATCACGAGTAGATGCTTATCGCAATGGATGGTGCATGTGCTTGTTTTTTGTGAATAAACAGCGAATAAACTGCACTACCTCGCCACTAGACCACATGGTAATTTACAGTGTTGTGCAGTGTTAAGAAATTAGAATGTAGAGTGCAAAGGATTAACTGTGGAGTGCAAACTGGCGGTTGAAACTGAGGTGGTGCAATTAACAATGTGCAATGTTAAACAATTATAACTCACAGTGCAATAAATTACTGTAAGTGCAGCACAACACTGGCTTACTGTACGTGCTTCAAGAGCATTTTCACCACTGCCAAAGCCTTAGAGAAGGCGGCCACAGATGTGCTGTAAGTACCCTGGCTGAGGTACAGTCACTTCTAATTCCTCATTCTTTGGTTCCTTTTCATTTATTTCATGCTTTATGTCCATTATTGGTGTGAATAGGGTCTTAAATAGGTTAAAATAGGTGCTATGCATGTCCGGTAGGGAGTAGCAGTAGTGGTAGTTGTTCCCTAGGCAGTCTGGCCGAACAGCCCCGAGTCCCTTAGGAAGGCCATGGCCGAGACTGGGCTTTCCCACAGAGCTCTCAAAGAGTGTATGTTGTGTTGTTGGCATAGGTGATTGTGTGCAATGCAGTCTTCCATAATGTGCTTAATAGTATGGGATGCTGTGTTGCATCCTGGACAGGCATCAGTGACGGAGTCATTCAGCCTCTTCTGGTAGCTTAAGAGGGCTAGATGTCCTGACCAGGTGGACCCTTTCCTCATGAGGGAGATGGGATTCGGAAGGGTGGATGTCAGGAGGCCATGAATGCAGCTGTGTGTTGTCTAAGTGACTGAATGGAGCGGCGAGTGATCTGAGTATGGATATGCTTCTGGAAGCTGGTCTGAGGTGGGCGAGAGGGGAGAGATGACAGTATTTGTGTATGGTATCGTGTGCTGGGTGTTGTTGTGATGTTCCGTGGTGTGAGTGGATGTGCTGCCATGTAATATAGTGGATGTTGTGGGTTTGTGGAGGCTGCAGCAAGAAACTGGGTGCCTCTCATGTCTAGGTGATTCTTGACGTTAATGACTTTGGTTTCTTGATGTAGGTGGTCTGTGGGTGTAGTAGCTGTGCAGCCTGTGATTATTTTTAGGGCCTTGTTCTGTATGGTCTGTGGAGTGTTGTAGTGTGTTTTGGTGAGGTTAGAAGCCCAGGTAGGGCTTGCATAATTCATCACTGAATGTATGTATTGTTTGTATACTGTGTGGTTTCTTTGTTGTGTCAGAATGTTGTATGGGTAAGTGACCTCAAAGCTTTGAGTCTTGGTGTTATTTTATTTTTAATGTTTGTGATGTGTTGTTTAAATGACATTGATGTGTTGTATGTTACACCAAGGATTTTGTGTGTGTGTGTGTGTGTGTGTGTGTGTGTGTGTGTGGTAGGGGAGTGTTGTTTATGGTGAGATGTGGGGGACAAGTACCACATCTCTGGTCTATCTATCTATATCTATATGTACCTAGGCTGCTTCCCCCAAGGAAAGGGAGATAGCCGAGACAGGACGACACACTCCCCATTTACTCATCCATTCAAACACATTCATTCACATCTTAGCCCCAAGGGGAGAACGGACAGATCCTCACCGCACCACACCGCACAAGGGTCAACTGCGTAATGCAATCAGTGACGTCCGCAGCAGGGCCCGACAGCAGACCTGGTTTACCCCTGCCACATCATAACAGACCCATCCCCTTACCCGCACCTGACCTGACTAGCTGATCTGACCAAATTATTTAGGTGGCTTTCAAAGTTAGGCTGGGTTAGGGTCCTTAAGTACCAGTCCAGGAGCCAGGGGCCCACTTTCCAGATGGAACCACTTTCCGGACATGCCTTTGGCTCTATTACACCGGATAGTAGAGGGATTACTATTAGACAAAAGTATTAGCGGGGTAGAGTAAGTTGGAAGGGGACCCGGAGACCAAGCCCTGAGTGGGCTGTTCACCACATACCATTTTTCCCATAAGTTCTTTGATTCACACTATGCGAAATCATAGAATGCGAAGGTTTCTGCCACCAATAAACTCGCATTGTGTGAAGGTGCACTGTATATGTATGTGTACATATAAATATATTCATGGGTATTTGCCATCCATTCCCCTTGATCCCAAATATTCCCCCATGGGACATCACAGCCTATTCATCTAATAATCCCTCATATGTCCTGATTTCTCGGGTAATCCTTTTATGTCAGGAAATGCCGCCCACATCTTATGCTCCTTTCACCACCAAAAGTTGGATATATATAAAGTGTCCATTTGGAATGTTGTTCATTGACTTGAAAAAGCTTGTATAAGGAAAAATGTTGTCACCTTAATAAAGGCTTGTCTTCAATATGGTGTTTATAATACATGTTGTCAGTATACAGGAATACCCCGGTTTAATGATGCAATTGGTTAAGTAAAAACCCATTGTTAGGCAGAGTATCGTACCTTGGGATAGATTTAACATGTAAGGTACCAGTATAGGGATGCATTTTTGAGCCTTGGGTTTCCCCCCAACCAAGTCCTAAACCCACCAAAATGAGTCCAAAAACAAGTTTAAAGCCAATCAAAATGGCCAAACAGCTGTAAAAGAAGGTAACCTAAGCCTAACACTTGTAAATATCTCACTAAAACCAACAAATAAAATCTGAAAATTGTCAAAAGTAAGTCTGGAAAAAATCAAGCTTAGTAAACCGTACCGTACCCCAAAATGACAATGTTCACCCTGCCTATGGCTAAACACATTAATCTAAATCTAAAAACAGTTTACAGTTCAACCTGACACACAACTTTAGTCTAAAATATCATCAAAATCGATTTTAAAAATCATAACTCATAGTTAAACTGGGGTTTGGCCATCGTTAGGCGGGGTATGGTGGTATTTCTACTCTCTATCATTAAGCTGGGGTATCGAATATTGAGGTATATTAGTGTACAGGTATACCTCAAT
This sequence comes from Coenobita brevimanus, assembly GCF_032717465.1. Taxonomy (NCBI): domain Eukaryota; kingdom Metazoa; phylum Arthropoda; class Malacostraca; order Decapoda; family Coenobitidae; genus Coenobita; species Coenobita brevimanus. The sequence goes on from NC_136979.1 coordinate 26,041,283, forward strand.
ATACGATAACCCTAGATGTGATACCCCGGCTTAATGATGGGGGTAGAAATACCACCATACCCTGCCTAACGGTGGCCAAACCCCAGTTTGACGATGGGTTTTTATTTTTTTTTACTAATTTTGATGATATTTTAGACTAAAACTGTGTGTTTATGTTGATTTATAAACTGTCTTTAGACTCAGATTAATGTGTTTTAGCCATAGGTGGGGTGAACATTGTAATTTTGGGGTACAGTTTACTAAACTTGATTTTTTCCAGACTTATATTCGATGACTTTCAGATTTTATTTGTTGGTTTTAGTGAGTTATTTACAGGTGTTAGGCTTATGTTAGTTTCTTCTACAGCTGTTAGGCCATTTAGATTGCCTTTAAACTTGTTTTTGGGCTCATTTGGGTGGGTTTTGGACTTGGTTGGGGGGAAACCCAGGATGAAAAACGCATCCCATTACTTTACATGTTAAATCTACCCCATTATATGATACTCTGCCTAACGATGGGTTTTTACCTAACCAATTGCATTGTTAAACTGGGGTACAGTTTACTAAGCTGTATATGTAATAGTACCTGTATATGTAAAAATAGTAAGTGAAGTTATAAGTGTGTAGTTCCTGGCCTACATGCCATGTTCCTGCCTACATGTCATTTTTTGTAATAATTAGGCATCAGTGTTCAATAGTTGCTTAGGTTAGGTCTAAAGAGAGGGGCGGCCCGGCTCTTTCCAGCCTCTGTCTTCAGTCCGAAGGCAAACCTGATACAGGCCTATCCCAATATCTAGTAATGTTGTGTACCAGTGGGAGTATTTGGTCAGCAAGTATGTTGGATATTGAAGCAATTTTTCCCTTAAGATACTGATGAAGAGCCAGAGATGTGTTCCAGGCCCAAACCCAAACTCTCATATACCTTAATCAATAGACACAAAAACACCACAGGTAATGTTATTATTCTCATACACAATGCTATTGCTAAGAAATGAGACATCAAACATCACATGCAGGAAGGTATTCAGGCCAACAGACGTAGCGAGAGTGGGAGAGTGTACGACCAGGCTGGGCAGGTGGGGGTCAAGGAGAGAGGAGGAACGGGGATGGAGACAAGCGAGGGTGGAGGAGAGTGGGGGAACAAGGAAGGAGACAAACAGGGGTGGGGGAAGGCAGGGATACTGGGAAGGAGAAAAGACAACCAAACTGCCCTAGTACTACACACCTTAGTATGTCCCCTCTCTCTCTCTCTCTCTCTCTCTCTCTCTCTGTCTCACACACACATACACACACACACTCAGGAGACAAAAGGGGGTAGGGGAGGGTGGGGGGATGTGCAGGGAGAACCTGGGATGGGGGAGGGAAGGGGGATGGAAAGGGATACACGCCTGACACTGCTAAGCATAATGGCCAGTGGGGGATGGACGAGGAAGGGGGGAAGAAGAGAGGGGATGGAGGGAGGACAGGGGGAACAGTGTGCATCACCACATCCCATTCAGATGCACTCGTTTCAAACCTAGGGAGGGGCAGAGTGTTCAGACTAGTGAATCAATGGTCGTTCGGATTGCACACCCACTGCAAATTGACTTAGGACCTACACACAATTGCTATGGGAGAATGGTCTGTCTTTGCTTTGTGTTTCCATCTCTACCAAGAGCATTTTGGGGGCAAGAAGTAACTGGTAACTCCTCTGGTGTTGGCGGGAGGTGGTGAAACACTCAGCATGTCAGTGTTTGCCCAGAATTGAGAGTGGGAGTATATGTTCCCGCCATTCCGAGCTTGCACCTCCCTCTTTTTTCGTATGCATTACTGTTTGCCCTGTTATTTTCCTAGAGTCAAGGTGTCATGCCTGGAAAGTACTGCTCAAGGGATGAGAGGGTCCATATCATTGCATGGAGGCAGGATAATATCCCTTCAACACAATTTGTGAACTTAATGGATGCGCAATGTCGACTGTCATGAAGATTCTTGCTTCAGCACGTGGCTTGCCACCTTATGTCATACCAGAGCACAAGCATGGCAGTGGAAAGAAGAGGACGACTTCCAGAGGTACATTTACGCTTCTGAAGAGCGAAGTAATCAAGAATCCTCGACTGACAGCAGCAGAATTGAAGAGATTTCATCCCCAGTTGTTACAAGATGTCTCAATTTGAACTATCCGACACCGCTTGCAGAAAGAGCTGGGTTTGCCAAGCTGCACCGCAGCCAAGACATCGCTTCTCACTGACCGCATGAAGAAGCAGCGCATTCAGTTTGCCAAGAATTTTGCACACTGGACATCTGATGAGTGGAGAAAAGTTATATTTTCCGATGAAAGCACATTTCAAGTGTTCCAGGTGCGTTCTGTCAAGGTTCATCACCCTGCCTCCCGTAGTTGATATGACCCTGCTTACATGAAGCCGACTGTTAAGCACCCACAATCAGTAATAGTATGGGGGTGTTTCTCTGATGAAATTGGAAGGGGAGGCCTCTGCTTTCTTCCTAAGAACTTGATGATGAATGGTGGCCAGTATATTCATGTTCTGAAAGATCGTTTGTTAAACTTTTTTGCTATTCATGGGTGCGACTTTTTCATGTACGATTCAGCTCCATGTCACAAGTCAAGAAAGGTGACAAAATGGCTTCAAGATAATTGGATTGAGGTCCTCGACTGACCTGGCAACAGTCCAGATCTAAATCCAGTAGAAAACTGCTGGGCAAAGATGATGAAAATCATGGCAAAGAAGAAGACATCCAATCTGGACAACACAAGACTGAACTGACAAATGTTTGGTGCAAAGAAATGTCTTTAGATTACTTTAGAGATCTAAGTGATTCCATGCCAAAACGCATCCAAGGTCCTGAAAAACAAGGGAAACATGATTTCATATTAATGAATGGCATTTCATGAACAAACATTGTGATATACTATGATTTCTGTGTTTTTTAATACCCTGTTGGGGGAGGTCCTAAGTCAGTTTGCAGTAGCTGTAGGAATGTTCCCCCATTTCTTTAGTTGGGTCAATCAGTTAGTGATGCGCCAGACATCGGGGTATGTCTGTAGGGGCAAGATCTGTGTTCAACTGAGAAGAATAAACACTCATTTATTTTCATCGGACTTTGGATTGACCTGTGTGGGAGTAAAGGTGGTGCAAAATTGGTGGCAACGAGTGATACACCCCCCATTTTAATATCTCCACTGCACTTTCTTTATACAACCGCTGCCCAGCCACTGCAACTGCCCCGCTCTGTTACACTGAACTGTGGCTGTCTCCTGCAAATTTTTGGTGAGGTCCTGTTTCAGTAAGATCCTGTCATGCCCTGCTCTGAATATCCTCATCCCCCCACTTCCATCACACCCAACCCACCAGCCCTTACCACCGCACCGATGTCCATGACAGAGAGTGTATGACCAACCATGGTTTCACACGTCACTGACTGCATCATCGCCCTGTTCCAATCAGGAAGTAGGCTGTAGTACCAGTCGAGCAGGGTGGTACTCCCAAGGTGGATGGAATGCTGATGGCAGGAAGAGATAGAGCTCCCACTTCATCAGCCCTTAGGACTAGTTCCTGACCATCCTCCTCTGCTGAACTTTTTCAGCATTTCATTAACACAGACAGCAGGCCAACACACTATCCTATACAAGTGTTTATAACTGTCAGCACCAAACTGCTGTACATGCACATTACTCACTACACTTCCTTTTCAAAATCAACCAAAATGGTTTCACATAATCAGGCCCTGGAGTCCCCAGGAGGGGGGAACCATAAATGCCCCCACCATCCTCCCCTCTCCCAGTGACAACTCAGCGAGATGCCTGGAGCCACTATCTGACTAGCTTCTTTTTCATTTCTGCAACATTTGCGACCTTTCCTCTAACTCTTTCTCTGTTGAGCACTACCTCTCCTCCTCTAAACCTCACCTTCCCTTCCTAACTTTGACTCAGCTGTCTGAGGAAACTGAGAGCAAACCCTTCTCTGTATCCTCCTACAGTCAAGTCGCCTAAGGCGTGGCTAATTGGTTCTGGACCGAGCCCGTGCCATTGAAAACAGCACCATACAAATAACTAAACCTATGGGAAAAATGCAATTTGGTTCTGGATGTTCACCCAAAGTCCCCTTTTTCACCCCACTTTCCCTATTTTTCCCCACTTTACACATGCACACAATCAAGCAGTCAAACAAAAATGACAACCCACCTTAATCACTTCCTGTGTCGGTCCAAGTCATTTCCAAAACCAAAACAAACACTATCACACCAATACAGGCAGCGTTACTCACGTACAGTACATTGTTGCAACAACACAATAATCACACTTGCATAATGTTGGCCTGGTGCTACACAGTATATACTGTAGTATGATGCTTGGCTAAGAGGTGACGATAGCAGGGGGGCACACGTGAATGAGTGGAAAAGACAGGACTTTGAAGGGGTGGTGGGACTGTGCAACTAAAACAAAACAATGTTCTGCACACCGGGGCCGCCATCTTGCCTGAGACGAGTGACGGTTGCCTTGCGTCCTCCTGGCACTTCGTATGAAATTTTCCAATAGCAATATCATTACAGTGGGAAATTCATCATACACTGGATTTTGGGGTGTAACTTTTTTGTTATTGTTGTAGCAAATTATCGTATACTGGTTCAAAGTATAACTAGTAGTGACTGTACTGTACATACCCGATTCCGATGACGATAGTGCTTAACTGGAAGGGGTAGGGTTGGGGGTTCCGAGGCAAGAGGCGCGTTTCAAACCTTGCTGTACCCGCGCCATAGGTATAGTTATTGCGCATGGTTCATTTTTTTGGGTCTGGCACCTTGGTGTGTCACAGAAAACTGTGCCATAGAAGCACGCGCCATAGGCAACTTGACTGAACTTTCTCTATACTTACTTCAAAGCCAAAGGTGGATGTTGTGTATATGTGCACAATGACTTATCATGCTCTCATGTTCCTGAGCTTGATTCTTCTGAATTCTCGACTCTCTGGCTGTGGCTTTCTTGTCATTCTCTGACTAATCGTATCTGTGGTATTTACTTATCCGCTAATTCTGCTGACTATAAGAAATTTGTTGAGAATCTTACTTCTACATTGGAACATATCCTATCCATTTCTCCTTTCTGTGAAATTTGCATTCTAGGAGATTTCAATGTTCACCACCACGTTTGGCTTTCCTTTCTTTCCACTGATCCACCTGGTGAACAAGCCTACGTCTTTTCTATCCTTAATGACCTACAGCAGCTTTTACAGTACCCTAAACATATCCCTGACCACCTTGGAGAGAGTTCCAACATACTTGACCTCTTCCTTACAACTAATCCTTCTGCTTACACTATTAATCTTTCCTCTCTGTTAGGCTTCTTCGACCACAACCTTATTACCTTAACCTGTCCTATTGCTCCAGTATGACCTGTGGACCCTCCAAAGAAACGTCAATTGTGGCACGTTCGAGCTGCTGATTGGGAGGCCCTTAGGCAGTACTTTGATTTTCCCAGGAATGATTATTGCTTCCATGGACGAGAGCCATCTGAGAGTGCCATGCTTATTATGGAGGTCATTCTCTTGGGAATGGAAGCATACAATTATTTCTCCTAATTCGACTACTGCAAAGAAACTCTTGTTTAATCATGCTTGTTTTAATGCTGTCCACAATAAGGAGAAGGCCTACAATAGGTACTGGAGCCAACCCTCTCCTGAATTTTGCTTTTTTTATATTTCTGCCCGAAATCTTGCTAAGTCCCTTCTTTGCTGTGCTAAAAATAATTTCATCCATACTAAATGCTCTGAACTCTCCAACTCGAATTTTTCCAGCTCCTTCTGGCACTTTGCCAAAAACCTTTCTAACAACTTTACATCATCATTCTTCCCTCCTCTTTTCCACTCTGATGGCTCTGTAGCTATTTCTTCTACTGATAAAGCAGATCTCTTCGCTCAGACTTTCTCCTCCAATTCCACCTTAGACGATTCTGGTGCTGTTCCTCCATCACTTCCTCCCCACCTCTGACTTCCACTTGGTTAATATTAAAATTTATTCAACTGATGTACTGTATTTTCTGGCATCACTGACCTCAGTACTAACAAGGCATATGGGCCTGATGGGGTCCCTCCTGCTGTTCTCAAGAACTGTGCTTCTGTGCATACCCCTGCTTAGGTAAACTCTTTCGCCTTTGTCTACCAACTTGTACTTTTCCTTCGTGCTGGAAGTTTGCTCTCGTTCAACCTGTCCCAAAGAATGGTGACCATTCCCAACCCTCTATCACCCAACTGCTTTAACATCCTGTACCTCAAAAGTTTTTGAGTCTATAATATATATATATATATATATATATATATATATATATATATATATATATATATATACACAGTAATCCCTCCACTGTCCGATGTTATGGAGCCAAAGGCGTGTCCAGAAAGTGGTTCTGTCCGAAAAGTGGGCCCCTGCCTCCTGGACTGGTACTTATGGACCTAACCCAGCCTAACTTTGAATGCCACTTAAATAACTCCCTACCAGACATGCATAGCACCTATTTAAACCTATTTAAGACCCTATTGACACCAATAATGGACATAAAGCATGAAATAAATGAAAAGGAACCAAAGGATGGGGAACTAGAAGTGAGCATGGAAAATACTTAGCAGTGTGCAGGGTACTTACAGCACATCTGCGGCCACCTCCTCTAAGGCTCTGGTAGTGGTGAAAATGCTCTTGAAGCACGTACAGTATTCCAGTGTTGTGCTACACTTAATTCTTTGCACTGTGATTTATAAATGTTTAACACTGCACATTCTATTCTTAATTGCGCCACGCCAGTTTCAACCACCACTTTGCATTCCACACTTAATGCCTTGCACTCTAAATTCTAATTTCTTAACACTGCACAACACTGTAAATTCCCATGTGGTCTAGTGGCGAGGTATTGCAGTTTATCCACTGTTTAGTCACAAGAACGAGCACGTGCAGCATCCATTGCAATGAACTTCTACCCTCGGCGGTGGTTAGGCAGTAACTGGGGACAGGGTTGCCAGATCTGAGCTTGGCCACATTACCAGACTCCTCATTTTTCATTACCAAATTCTTAAAGGAAGCATTTATTCTTCACTAATTATATGTACAAATGGATATGATCACTCTCCTTATAATCAGCAGCATGTTCATTTTTGCACAATGTATACTAGCAGATTAATCAAAGAGAACAGACAGTCCACCGTCTCCATTCTCTATATCTTCATACATGCGAAAAATCTGTTTGGTAATGAATCATGCTGATTCACTACCAAACAAACTTTTCCATACCTAACTGGCCCACATTTCATAATGAAAAATACCAATTGGCAACCCTGACTGGGGAGGGGGGAGGAAGGAAGGAAGGGGTGAAGGGGTGCATAAACAACAGCTGTTCAGCGCTGCGCGCCAATTTCAAATTACGGCAGGGAAGAAATTCAAATTTGGGGGGATTTTTTTCTTTTTTTGGCCATTTTTGGGTTCCGAAGGTCCAGGCCCACAAAGTCAGGTAAGTGGGGAGTCCGGAAAGTGGGCATCCGGATAGTACAGGGATTCTATCTATCTATCTATTGCCAGACGCCTCAATCCCGTTTGGGGTGGCCACAAACAAATCGCCTCCAAGTCGCCCTGTCCCCCGCCATTTCACTCCCCTGCTCCCAACTCACACCCCCCTCTCTCATATACCTCTCCACCCCATCTCTCCATCTCATCCTCGGCCTCCCCCTCCCTCTTTCCCCCTCCACCTCACTCACATACACTCTCTTCGTCAGTCTTTGACCCTCCATCCTCTCCATATGGCCAAACCACCTCAGTGTGTTCCTCATAATGCTTCCTATCACATCCACATCAACACCACAACGCTCCTTTATATCCTCATTCGTCAGCCTGTCTCTCCATGTGACTCCACAGGCTCCTCTTAAATAACTCATTTCCACGGCTCTCACTCTTGACTTGTGTCCTTCCAACAACGTCCAAGCTTCACTTCCGTACGTTAGAGTTGGTATCACAATACTGTCATGTAGTAACTTTTTCACTTCCATGCTCACTTCCCTGTTTCTTATCACTGCTTTCAAAGAACCAGCAACCTTTCTTCCCTGCTGTACCCTTTCAAGCACTTCACCCTCCAAGCCTCCATCCTTACTCATCACACTACCCAAGTACTTAAACGTACTCACATTTTCCAATTCCTCACCATCCAACCTCGCTGTACATTCACTGACTTCACCTCTCTCAAAGACCATCACTTTACTCTTCCCTACATTCACCTTTAGATTCTGTTTCTTACACACTCTCTCAAACTCATCCACCAAGGCTTGCAGCTCCCCTTCGTCTTCACTCAACAACACGGTATCATCTGCAAACAACAGTACAGGGAGTTTCCAAACAATATCCTCTCTCACCAGGGCCACTCCAACATCCACTACCCTACCTTGTACCTCTTTTATTACCCCATCCATGTACAGATTGAACAACCATGGAGACATGACACATTCCTGTTTCAACCCAACTTTCAAGGAGAAAAATTCACTTAGTTCACCATCCACACGCACTGCAGCCTTCGCACCATCGTACATACTCTTCACAGCATTCAACAACTTCCCATCTATTCCATATATTCTTAACACTTTCCACAATCCTAGTCTATCCACCCTGTCATATGCTTTCTCCAAATCCATGAAAGCCGCATACAACTTCTTTCCCTTCTCTAGAAACTTTTCCACTAAAGATCTGAGAATGAATGTCTGATCTACACAACCTCTTCCCTTCCTAAAGCCTCCCTGTTCTTCTCCAACTAATTTCTCTGTTCTTTCTCTAACTCTGTCAATAAGTATCCTACCATATACTTTTCCTATTATACTAAGAAGACAAATGCCCCTATGATTACCACACACTTCTTTTTCCCCTTTTCCTTTGTACAAGGGAATAATTATACCTGACTTCCAATCCTCCGGGACTCTACCTTCCTCCCAGGCCAATCTGCACATCTTCCACATCCATTCTACTACTATCTCTCCCCCATGCTTCAGCATTTCACCACACACTTCATCAATTCCTGGGGCTTTCCCTGATTTAACTTTCTTCATTGCTTCCACAACTTCTATCCTACTGATTTCTTCCTGTCTTCTCACCTCCCTCCTTCTCCCAGCCATTCCCCAGCCACTTATACTCGCATTACTTCCATCCTCCATGTTCAACAATTCCTTAAAGTTTTCTCTCCATCTGCTCACTTTTTCTCCCTTCTCCACTAGTAATCTACCATTTTTATCTTTCACTTCCCTGCTAACTTCACTTCCACCCTGTCTTACTCTTTTCACCTCTTTCCAGAACATTTTCTTACAGTCCCTCCACTTTACACTCAAATTCCTTCCAAATTCCTCATCCACTCTCTTCTTACTCTCTCTTACTAATCTTTTCACCTCTCTCTTTCTTTCTACGTATAACTCTCTCTTCCGCCTCTCAACTTCTTCCACGCCCCTATTTCTCATCCATTCATTGTATGCATTCTTCTTTTGTGCCACAGCCCGTTTCACCTCTTCAGTCCACCACGCTGTTCCTTGCACCCCCCTCCGTCTTCTCTTCCTTCCACACACCACATCACATGCTGCACATATTTCTTCTGTAAATATTCTACACACCTTCCATGTCCCTCATCTGCTCCAACTCATATTTGCCCAATCGTTCCTCCACTTCTCTCTTATACTCTGCCTTTTTCTCATCCTCTTGTAACCTTTCCACTCTCCTTGCAACTACTCCTTCCTCTCGTCTTTCCCTTCTTCTATTCCTCCATCTTACTTGAACTTTCACTCTGGCCACCACCAAGTAGTGGTCAGAAAGTCCACTCCCCCAACCTCTATAAACTCTTGCATCCAATATACATCTTCGCATCCTTTCATCCACACACACATAATCTATCATTGCCTTCCTTTCACTCAATTCACCACCCACCCTTCTCATCACTCGCCATGTATACCTGTGGATCATTTTATGCCTGAAGAGGGTATTGGCTATCACCAACCCCCTCCCAGCACAAATGTCCACTAACGCACTCCCATTCTCATCTATCTCAGCAGGCACACCCCACTCACCAACTATTCCATCCACCTTCACATTCCCAACTTTACCATTCATATCACCAATCAAAAACACTCTATCATTCCTTCCAAACTTTTCCATGCACACTTCTACATTTGTCCAGAACTCTTCTCTCACTCTTCTAGCACGATCTTGCGTTGGCACATACACACACACAATTGCCCACATTTGTATTCCAACTTTCAACTTTACCCACACAATCCTTGATCCAACTGATCCATACTGTCTTATGCTCTTCTTCCATCTTTTACTCACAACTATACATACTCCTTCCTTTGCCCTCTCATTCTCACCTACTCCTGCACATATACCCCATCCATACTCCCATTCTCTCACACTTTCTCCTCTCTATTTTGTTTCAGTTATTCCACATACATCCACTTTTGCATCCTCAAGCACCTGGACAATCTCTCTCTCTTTCACCTCATCATTTGCTCCCCTTACATTCCACGTTCCAATTGCAGTGTCCTTTGTCCGGTCCTTGGTCGTCAACGTTTGGTCAGTCCTTGTCCGAGGCTTATTGTTTGTTTTTTTTAGTTAGTTGTTTTCCGGGGAGGGGCACTAACCCTCCGCCAACCCTTTTAGTCGCCTTTTACGACAAGCAGGGGATACTGGGGGAGTATTCTTGACAAACCCCCCTACCCCCAGGGGGGATTACTATATATATATATATATATATATATATATATATCATTTCGTTTCGTTTTTTGTTTCATTTTGTTTCATTTTTAAAGGCTCCAACATGCTTGCATGTGTCGGCCTTGGTCACCTAATGGCGGCTCTCCACGCTGCACGATCCATTGCCGCCTCCCTGTTCAGTCCCTTAACCCTAAGGTCACACTTAATGACCTCGTCCCATGTCTTTCTCGGTCTGCCCCTCATAACCCCACCCCCAATATTAACACTTCTCACCTTCCTCACCCAATTATCATCCCCCATCCTCTCCACATGTCCAAACCACCTCAATCTACCTCTCCTCATCACAACACCAATACACTCCAGTCCCATCCTACCTCTTAACTCTTCCATTGTAAACCCAGCCCCTCCAGGCCTTGGACGCAGGGACGCACTGCACATCCACCTAATCATTGTCATTTCTGTACGTCTGAGCCGGCAAATGTCTTCCTCCTTCACTGCCCAGGTCTCACTGCCATACAGCATTACACTCCTAACACATGCTGCATACAAAGACCCCTTAGCACATAGGGAGAGCCCTCTCAATGTCAGGAGAGGCAAGAGCTCCCTGAACTTCTTCCAGCCACTTCTCACCCTAGCCACAGAGCTAGCTCCAGCCCCACCTCCAGCACACATCATGTCTCCCAAATAACAAAACTCTTCCACACACTCAAGAGATTCACCAGCAAGTTCAATCCTTTCACGTCTGACGATCTCCACCTGCTCACCCCGGAATATATGTATATATATATATATATATATATATATTTATATATATACGCTCCACTGGTGATCTTCTCACCTACCGTACTTTTCCGACTCCCGGTCATCCTCCTTTCGGGACTTTGGCGAAAGCTTTGCCATTGCACTTAACATCTCAAAGGCTTTCAATCGAGTCTGGAATAAATATTTAATTTCCAAACTGCCTTCTTATGGTTTCAGTCCTTCTGTCTGTGCCTTCATCTCTAGCTTTCTTTCTGGTCATTCTATAGTTGCTGTTGTAGATGGCCACCATTCTTCTTCTAGATCTGTCAGTAATGGTGTTCCTTAGGGCTCTGTCCTATCGCCAACTCTCTTCCTTAAATTCATCAATGATCTAAGCCGTAACCCTATCCACTTATACGCTGATTCCACCCTTCACCTTTGCATTTGCTTCCCACAGCGTCCATCACAGCAGTTACTTCAACAAACAAGGGATGAGGCTATGGCACACCTAATGTCTGACTTGGCTCGTATCTCTTACTGAGGTAAAAGTAAGCTTGTTGTTTTTAATGTGTCAATAACTCTGTTCTTACACCTATCAAGCCGTCAAAATCTTCCACTTGAGTACCCACAAATGTTAATTAGCTATATCCAGCTCAATTCTGCATCATCTTTAAACACACTTGGGGTTTCATTTTCTAGGGATTTATCTTGGAAAGATCATCTTACATCTCTTGTAAAATCTGCTTGCAAGAGATTAGGTGCGCTAAGCCGACTCCATACCTTCTTTATCCCTGCACAGTTGTTGACTCCACACCTTCTTTACCCCTGCACAGTTGTTGACTTTATACATGGGTTTATTCACCCCTGTGTAGGTTACAACTCTCATGTGTGGGTAGGCTCCCCACATAGGGTAGGAGTGTTAGTATCCGATCACTGTGTTAGTGTCCTATCACTTTCAATTTTTCTTGTATAAAAACTGCTACTAGAAAAACTACAAAGATATGTTATCTGGTAGACCACCAAAATGTAGAGGAATGAAAGCTAAATGTTATGTGAAAAAATGAAGTAAATGGTATAAAGAGTTTAGCTTCTACCATACTCGAAAGATAAGATGTTGTCTATTTTCTCCCGATTCTTACCGAAGTCCGTAAGAGTAGTACATTTTTCATAAATTCTAAAATTATATTTCCTTACGTTTTCTGTTTAATTTTATGATATCATGTTGTTGTGGAATGTTGGAATAACACTAGGATAATCGAAATACTTGTTTAAACTGCACATTGTCCTAGCAAAGACAGGTGATCAGATACTAAACCCAAAATCCTCTTTGTGTTAGAATTCGATCACAAAATATTATTCTTCCAAAATGATTGAATTCATGCGGCATGACATCATTTTTAAGCTTACATGTGTTTCTGAGTTCATAATTTTCCTGGTGTCAACACTTTCTTATATACTGTGCTGTGTTAGTATCCGATCAGTGATCGACCACAGTGGTCAATCAGTCGACCACAGTGGTCAATCAGTCGACCACAGTGGTCAATCAGTCGACCACAGTGGTCAATCAGTCGACCACAGTGGCCAATCAGTCGACCACAGTGGCCAATCAGTCGACCACAGTGGCCAATCAGTCGACCACAGTGGCCAGTCAGTCGACCACAGTGGCCAGTCAGTCGACCACAGTGGCCAGTCAGTCGACCACAGTGGCCAGTCAGTCGACCACACTGGCCAGTCAGTCGACCACACTGGTCAATCAGTCAACCACACTGGTCAATCAGTCAACCACACTGGTCAGTCAGTTGACCACAGTGATAGATAAGGTGATGACTATGGTAAATGAGTTAAATTTATTAAGACCACTATTTCTGCAAAAATTTTAATATATTATGAACAAGTGAGGGTTACGTGTGTTGGCCTTACAGAAACCGCTGACATCCTGTACACTGCGGATCCCCTGTGCACCCCCCCACCCCCCACCCATCGTGCGCTCAGTTTCATGAAGTTCACTTGGCTAAAGATCTCAAGGACTTACAAATAATATTGTATGGGTTGCCCCCAGACTCAACTCACTTCATGCAACCACTTGACGTCTCAGTGTTTGGTCCCTTGAAAAAAGCTTGGAGGACAGCAGCTGCAGATTGGCAAGAGGATCACCCTGATGAAACGCTTAACCAGACTACTTTGCTCCAGTCTTTCTCTCTATGTGTAAGAAGGCGTGCAAGAAGGAAAACATTGTTAATGGTTTCCGGAAATGTGGACTTTATCCATTTGATTCTGAGGCTCCTGACTATTCAAAGATCACAACTGAAGCAATGAAGGCTTGCTCTACAGTACTATTTGATGGAATTGATCAAGGTGGTATAGTAGAGAAAGGGACACAGACTGATTTTCTGACTCATGTGCATACTGGTGTACAAACTGATTCTCCCCAAGCATCTCTAGTCCAGCAAGGACTTCAAGAAGCAGAATGTGTGGACTCTGTGTATAATAACATTCAACCTTCTATGCACTGCTGAGCAACAACATATGATTTGGCCCTGACTGATAAAGTAAAAAGGTTTCTCTTACAAAAAAAAGCTGAAGTTAATTTCAGAATACCATCAAAAGAGACATTCCTACCACCAAGCAAGAAGAACAGGCCCAAACAAGGATCAACTATCAGCCCTGCATTTAAAAACTATAAGTGGTTCCCATCACCACGTAAAACACAAGGTCCTAAGTACAAAAAAACCATGAGAGACAAGACCTTTGCTCTTTCTTCATCAGCCACAATCCAGTTGCTGGAAGAGGAACGCAATGCAAAACGAGCTTTAGAGCTCAAGAAATGCAAAAAGGACTCCAAACTTCCCAAGAAAGGCAAGTCCGCTCAGACGTCTGAACCTCTGACTGCTTCAACATCAATGAACACTCTAGCTAAGGAAAATGTAGATTCTTCCAGTGATGAATCGCTAGAAGCCAGCATGGTATCACTGGAAGACAGTGATGATGACTCAATTGGCGTAGAAACTATGGCCACTGAAAATGCAATGCAGTTTATAGATCTTCAGCAGCAACCTGAGCAAGGATCGTGGGTTATAGTGAAGCTACCTATCATTAACTCTACTTCCAGAGGTAGAAAGACTGTTACACATAAAGCTTGTCTTGGTTGGGTAGAGAGAGTAGAAGAAGACGGCCTTGAAGTACACTTTCTTAAGAAATTGGAAGCTAAGAAAGATCACTTTGTTTGGGGCAGTTCTGAAGACCTTTCTTTCCCAGTGACACCAGATGAAGTTTGTGTTATTCAAAATAAATGTATAACTGATGTGATTTGGGGTAGAACTGCTACGATTAAGGTTGAAAATGGAGTACTAGCAGCTGGGAAGAGTTGTCTAGGAATAGTGTAATACCTGTAGGCCTATAATGTTTCTCTAGTGCGGAGTAAGTTTCATACCAGAATGATCTTTGAAAGCAGTTTTACCTTGTATTTTAATTTCCAGAAACTATGCTTCATAGGCCTAGGCAGGCTAACTAACATGGTTACTTTTTCTTAGGAACATGATTAGTTTTGTTATTCGTAGGAACACATTTACTTTATATATTCTCGTGAACATGATTACCATAGTTCAAATTATTCTCAGGAATGTGGTTACTGGTAGGCTAACTAACATGATTATCATATTCATAGCAACATGGTTAGTTTCCTTATTTATACGAACACTTATTTAAGTTATTCCCAAGAACATGAGCAATTCAACTTATTTTCAGGAACATGGTTAGCCTACCAATTCTGAGGAACAAGGTTAAAACTGCTAAGCTTAGCTATATATTGTATTATCATTATTGCAAGTATATTAAACACTATTTGCATCCTCATTCATCATGTGTTTCTTTTCCCCAGATAATTTGCTTCTCTTCATTTCGTAACTAGGCCTCTAAGGGCAAGAGATAAATACAATTTTTTGAAGGTTTTATGTTGGAAAATAATATCCTAGAGGGAGAGGGCTTAAATTTAGGCATTTAGATTTTTAATGGAATGTGGTTGGAGTTAGCGGTCAAGTGACTGAACTTGGTGGTACTACCATTAACTCCAGTCACATACCATATATATATGTATACCCCTGGGGTAGGGGGGTTTTCAAGAATACTCCCCCAGTATCCCTGCTTGTCCTAAAAGGCGACTAAAAGGGTTGGCGGAGGGTTAGTGCCCCTCCCCGGAAAACAACTACCGGTAACTAAAAAAACAAACAAGAAGCCTCGGACAAGGACTGACCAAACGATGATGACCCAGGACCGGACAAAGGACTTGGTAATGAGTACATGGAATGTAAGAGGAGCGAATGATGAGGTGAAAGAGAGAGAGATTGTCCAGGTGCTTGAGGTTGCGAAAGTGGATGTATGTGGAATAATTGAAACAAAATGGAGAGGAGAAAGTGTGAGAGAATGGGAGTATGGATGGGGTATATGTGCAGGAGTAGGTGAGAATGAGAGGGCAAAGGAAGGAGTATGTATAGTTGTGAGTAAAAGATGGAAGAGGAACATAAGACAGTATGGATCAGTTGGGTCAAGGATTGTGTGGGTAAAGTTGAAAGTTGGAATACAAATGTGGATGATTGTGTGTGTGTATGCACCAACGCAAGATCGTGCTAGAAGAGTGAGAGAAGAGTTCTGGACAAATGTGGAAGTGTGCATGGAAAAGTTTGGAAGGAATGAGAGAGTGTTTTTGATCAGTGATATGAATGGTAAAGTTGGGAATGTGAAGGTGGATGGAATAGTTGGTGAGTGGGGTGTGCCTGCTGAGATAGATGAGAATGGGAGTGCGTTAGTGGACATTTGTGCTGGGAGGGTGTTGGTGATAGCCAATACCCTCTTCAGGCATAAAATGATCCACAGGTATACATGGTGAGTGATGAGAAGGGTGGGTGGTGAACTGAATGAAAGAAAGGCAATGATTGATTATGTGTGTGTGGATGAAAGGATGTGAAGATGTGTAAAGGATGCAAGAGTGTATAGAGGTTGGGGGAGTGGACTTTCTGACCACTACTTGGTGGTGGCCAGAATTAGAATGCAAGTAAGATGGAGGAATAGAAGAAGGGAAAGACGAGAGGAAGGAGTAGTTGCAAGGAGAGTGGAAAGGTTACAAGAGGATGAGAAAAAGGCAGAGTATAAGAGAGAAGTGGAGGAACGATTGGGCAAATATGAATTGGAGCAGATGGGAGACGTGGAAGGTGTGTGTAAGATATTTAAAGAAGAAATATGTGCAGCATGTGATGTGGTGTGTAGAAGGAAGAGAAGACGGAGGGGGGTGCAAGGAACAGCGTGGTGGACTGAAGAGGTGAAACAGGCTGTGGCACAAAAGAAGAAAACATACAATGAATGGATGAGAAATAGGGGCGTGGAAGAAGTTGAGAGGCGGAAGAGAGAGTTATATGTGGAAAGAAAGAGAGAGGTGAAAAGATTAGTAAGAGAGAGTAAGAAGAGAGTGGATGAGGAATTTGGAAGGAATTTGAGTGTAAAGTGGAGGGACTGTAAGAAAATGTTCTGGAGAGAAGTGAAAAGAGTAAGACAGGGTGGAAGTGAAGTTAGCAGGGGAGTGAAAGATAAAAATGGTAGATTACTAGTGGAGAAGGGAGAAAAAGTGAGCAGATGGAGAGAACACTTTAAGGAATTGTTGAACGTAGAGGATGGAAGTAATGCGAGTATAAGTGGCTGGGGAATGGCTGGGAGAAGGAGGGAGGTGAGAAGACAGGAAGAAATCAGTAGGATAGAAGTTGTGGAAGCAATGAAGAAAGTTAAATCGGGGAAAGCCCCAGGAATTGATGGAGTGTGTGGTGAAATGCTGAAGCATAGGGGAGAGATAGTAGTAGAATGGATGTGGAAGATGTGCAGATTGGCCTGGGAGGAAGGTAGAGTCCCGGAGGATTGGAAGTCAGGTATAATTATTCCCTTGTACAAAGGAAAAGGGGAAAAAGAAGTGTGTGGTAACCATAGGGGCATTTGTCTTCTTAGTATAATAGGAAAAGTGTATGGTAGGATACTTATAGCCAGAGTTAGAGAAAGAACAGAGAAATTAGTTGGAGAAGAACAGGGAGGCTTTAGGAAGGGAAGGGGTTGTGTAGATCAGATATTCATTCTTAGATCAGATATTCATTCTTTCAAAGCAAGCCTGAGGACAGTAAATCACCCATGGGGATGAGGGTGGGTTCATGGAATGTGGGAAGTTTGAGGGGAAGAGCAGGGGAAGTCATTGAGGCATTCAGTAGGAGGTGGGTGGACGTGGCGTGTTTGCAGGAAGTCCGGTACAGGGGTGGATCAGCCAGAAAGATTGTTGGGAATTTCTGTTGCTATAAGTTGTTTTGGCAGGGGAGGACAGACGGATATGGAGGAGTTGGTGTGATGGTTGCGGAGAAATGGGTGGAATATGTTATGAATGTTTTGAGAGTAAGCGATAGGATATTGGTTGTGAAAATTCTGTTGGGAAGAAAGATAGCTGTGATTATATCGGCATATGCTCCACAGGCAGGATTGGATGAATCAGAGAAAGATAGATTTTGGGATGATTTAATACGTGTAGTGGGTGGTACGCGGGATGATGAGATAGTGATTTTGGGAGGGGACTTAAATGGTCATGTAGGTGAAGCAGCACAAGGTTATGAAGGAGTGCATGGGGGATGTGCATATGGTCTAAGGAATGCAGAAGGGGAAAGGATACTCGAGTTTGGGGAGGCAACGGACATGATTGTGTGCAACACATATTTTAGGAAAAGAGACAGTAGGTTAATTACATATGAGTCTGGGGGAAATAGCAGTCAGATAGATTATTTTCTGGTTAGGAGGGCCGATAGGAGGTTAGTGAGGGATGTTAAAGTTATAGGAAGTGAGGAGTGTGTGCAGCAGCACAAACTATTGATTTGTGATATGGTGCTTAAAGAACAAGTGATGAAAAAGAGGACTTATGTACCTAGGAGGAAAATATGGAAGCTGAAAAACCAAGTAGTAAGGGATGCCTTCTATAGCGAGTTGAGGAGAGTGGTGGCTGAACAGGGAGCTGTAGACAGAGGCGTTAATGAACAGTACAGAGCCCTCAAGAACAATTTCTTGAGAGTTACTGATGTAACATGCGGCTGGACAAGAGGACCACCAAGACATAAAGTAACCTGGTGGTGGGATGAGGGTGTAGAAGCTGCAATTAAGGAGAAAAGAAGGCTTTTCCGGGAATGGAAGAAGGGTGGTAGCAAAGAGGAATATTTGGCTGCCAAGTGTAGGGCTAGGAGAGAGGTATACAGGGCAAAGTCTGAGTCACAGAGACAATTACTTGATAACCTAAATCATGGGGAAAGGAAAAATATATTTAGGGTGGCAGGTCAGGTGAAGAGGGATAATCGGGATATCATAGGTGAGCAGTGTGTGAAGAATGATGAAGGAAGGGTAGTGGTGAACAGTGAGGATATTAAAGATGCATGGAGAGAGCATTATAACCGGTTGTTGAATGAGGAGTTTGACTGGGACAGGGAAGGTTTAGAGCCAGCAGATCCAGTGTCAGGCCCTTGGCCTTTGATTGATACTGCTAATGTGAGTGAGGCAATAGGCAGGATGAGGGTGGGGAAGGCAGCAGGTGTGTCTGGGTTGACTGCCGAAATGTTGAAGGCCTCAGGCGATATAGGGGTGAGTTTAGTCACTGACCTGATAAATAGGATTATTTATGAGTGTGTTGTCCCTGATGATTGGCTGAAGAGTGTAATTGTAAATGTGTATAAAGGGAAGGGTGATGCCCTGGAAAGAGGAAATTATAGAGGTATAAAGCTTTTAGATCAGATAATGAAGGTAATGGAGAGAGTTTTAGAAGGTATGATTAGAGAAAGAGTGAATATTGATGTGATGCAGTTTGGGTTTATGCCAGGTAGGGGGACCACTGATGCCATATTCATTGTTCGACAGCTTCAGGAAAAATATATTGGTAGGAGAAGGGATCTTTATTTTGTTTTTGTTGATTTGGAAAAGGCCTTTGACAGAGTCCCTAGCGAGGTGGTGAAGTGGGCAATGAGAAAGCTTGGCTTGGAGGAGTGGCTGGTTAGGGTGGTTATGGCCTTGTATGTGGGTGCTCACACCCAGGTGAGAGTGAATGGAGATTTGAGTGATGAGTTTTCCGTGAATGTTGGTGTGCATCAGGGGTCAGTCTTGAGTCCCATGTTGTTTATCATGGTACTTGAAGCCCTTTCACATGACTTTAGAAACGGACTCCCATGGGAGTTGTTGTATGCTGATGATTTGGTGTTGATTGCAGAGAATGAAAGGGAGGCGGAGGAAAGGTTTAGGAAGTGGAGAGATGGTATGGGGCAAAAGGGTTTAAGGGTAAATGCAGATAAAACAAAAGTGATGATATCTAGGGTTGGTGGCGGTACTGTCAAAGACGAGGGAGAGTGGCCGTGTGCAGTTTGCCACAAGGGCGTGGGAAGTAATTCCATCTTGTGCGGTGTGTGTGATAAATGGGTGCATAAGAGATGTAGTGGTATCAGAGGTAGACTGCGAGATAATGCTGATTTTATGTGTACGGCGTGCCGGGGCGAGCAGGTGGAGATCGTCCGTGAAAGGATTGAATTTGCTGGTGAATCTCTTGAGTGTGTGGAGGAGTTTTGTTATTTAGGAGACATGTTGTGTGCTGGAGGTGGGGCTGGAGCTAGCTCTGTGGCTAGGGTGAGAAGTGGTTGGAAGAAGTTCAGGGAGCTCTTGCCTCTCCTGACATTGAGGGGGCTCTCCCTACGTGCTAAGGGGTCTTTGTATGCAGCGTGTGTTAGGAGTGTGATGCTGTATGGCAGTGAGACCTGGGCAGTGAAGGAGGAAGACATTCGCCGGCTCAGACGTACAGAAATGACAATGATTAGGTGGATGTGCAGTGCGTCCCTGCGTCCAAGGCCTGGAGGGGCTGGGTTTACAATGGAAGAGTTGAGAGGTAGGATGGGACTGGAGTGTATTGGTGTTATGATGAGGAGAGGTAGATTGAGGTGGTTTGGACATGTGGAGAGGATGGGGGATGATAATTGGGTGAGGAAGGTGAGAAGTGTTAATATTGGGGGTGGGGTTATGAGGGGTAGACCGAGAAAGACATGGGACGAGGTCATTAAGTGTGACCTTAGGGTTAAGGGACTGAACAGGGAGGCTGCAATGGATCGTGCAGCGTGGAGAGCCGCCATTAGGTGACCAAGGCCGACACATGCAAGCATGTTGGAGCCTTTAAAAACGAAACGAAATGAAACGAAACGAGATCTTTAGTGGAAAAGTTTCTAGAGAAGGGAAAGAAGTTGTATGCGGCTTTCATGGATTTGGAGAAAGCATATGACAGGGTGGATAGACAAGGATTGTGGAAAGTGTTAAGAATATATGGAGTAGATGGGAAGTTGTTGAATGCTGTGAAGAGTATGTATGATGGTGCGAAGGCTGCAGTGCGTGTGGATGGTGAACTAAGTGAATTTTTCTCTTTGAAAGTTGGTTTGAAACAGGGATGTGTCATGTCTCCATGGTTGTTCAATCTGTACATGGATGGGGTAATGAAAGAGGTACAGGGTAGGGTAGTGGATGTTGGAGTGGCCCTGGAGAGAGGATAGTGTTTGGAAACTCCCTGTACTGTTGTTTGCAGATGATACTGTGTTGTTGAGTGAAGACGAAGGGTAGCTGCAAGGCTTGGTGGATGAGTTTGAGAGAGTGTGTAAGAAACGGAATCTAAAGGTGAATGTAGGGAAGAGTAAAGTGATGGTCTGTGAGAGAGGTGAAGTTAATGAATGTACAGTGAGGTTGGATGGTGAGGAATTGGAAAATGTGAGTACGTTTAAGGTGAGGAATTGGAAAATGTGAGTACGTTTAAGTACTTGGGTAGTGTGATGAGTAAGGATGGAGGTTTGGAGGGTGAAGTGCTTGAAAGGGTACAGCAGGGAAGAAAGGTTGCTGGTCCTTTGAAAGCAGTGATAAGAAACAGGGAAGTGAGCATGGAAGTGAAAAAGTTACTATATGACAGTATTGTGATACCAAATCTAACGTACGGAAGTGAAGCTTGGACGTTGTTGGAAGGACACAAGTCAAGAGTGAGAGCAGTGGAAATGAGTTATTTAAGAGGAGCCTGTGGAGTCACGTGGAGAGACAGGCTGACGAATGAGGATATAAAGGAGCGTTGTGGTGTTGATGTGGATGTGATAGGAAGCGTTATGAGGAACACACTGAGGTGGTTTGGCCATGTGGAGAGGATGGAGGGTGAAAGACTGACGAAGAGAGTGTATGTGAGTGAGGTGGAGGGAGGGGGAGGCCGAGGATGAGATGGAGGGATGGGGTGGAGAGGTATATGAGAGAGGGGGGTGTGAGTTGGGAGCAGGGCAGTGAAATGGCGGGGGACAGGGCGACTTGGAGGCGATTTGTTTGTTGCCACCCCAAACGGGATTGAGGCATCTGGCAATAGATAGATAGATAGATGTTCCACAGATATTTGGCATTGCTCTTAATATAAACTTTAGTGACTGTTGAAGGATTTGAGGGGTAAATGAAATTACTTTTGCACTTAGTTCAAGTTGAAATCTACGATCAAAATAAATATATGGCACTTTTTGATTGGATACTAATGCTCCTACCCTACAGGTCTTTTCAACAAGTTGCAGTCAAAGGCCTCTCATCTCATTAACTCTCCTCCTCTTACTGGCTGCCTTCAACCTCTGTCTCTTTGTCGCACTGTTGCATCTTTATCTCTTTTCTATTGCTACTTCAATAGTCACTGCTCCCCTGAACCATCTACTTGCATCCCTCCACCACTACGATAAGCGTGTAGCACCTGTCTAGCAACAAACTCTCATCCCTTTTCTGTCCAGCTCTCTATTGCAAGAGTTAACCATCACTCCCAGTCCTTCTTTTATGCAACAGGTCAACTCTGGAACTGTCTCCCTCTGTCTGTAGTTCCTACTTCCTATGATCTCCATTCTTTCAAACACAGAGTGTCCAGGCATCTTGAAATGAACGGGTCTTGAATTTGGTTCTCTGTTGTATTGTTTTTGTTTTTCTTGGAAAGAATGGTTTGAGGGCTCCTGGCCTCTGGCTCCTTGTTCCTTGCATAAAAAAAAAAATCCATTGCTGTAGCCTAGTGCTCCAGTACTCATGTCATAACCCCCTCTCACCCGCCACCACCTCCACATCTGACTGGAAGGAGCTGTTACACTTCACCAGGGAGAAGTCCACTTCAAACCACCTGTCTTTGTTGTAAATCTCAGCTGCTGTCATGTGAATGACTCACTTCACTCTCCAGAACTCAGTAAATATGTTCAGTTCAGTTCAGTTGATAGGTGAGGAGTATTGCCTTTCCATCGGCACTCCTCTTATCAATTTATTTTTCTAATTAATTAATTATTTTTCTTGCATTAAGCTCGTGTGCTTTTTTTTTTTTTTTTTTTCCAATTCTTCTTTGCTCTTTGTTAAGGTATTCCTCTTTCTTTCCTTAATTTCTCTCTTTTCCTCCATATATGATATAAGTAGTCTTTTGTTCTTCCTATATTTTCTTCACTAAGCAGTAATTGTCCTATTAAATTGTTTTCATTTTCTATATAAGGCTGTTGTAGGCATTCTTCCTTATTCCTGTCTTCCTGATAGAATGGGCACCATAGTAAAAGGTGTTTTATGTTCTCTTCTGCTGCCCTGCACAAATCACATTTAATATTGTCCCCTGAAAATCTCTTCCTATCATTTAGTGGTAAATTATTTGTTCTACTTTTATATAATATTATGGATGCTATGGTATTATCATATATTTTTTCTTCTTTTATATTTGGTTTATAATTTTTATAAATTTCCAGACTTTCTTCATTTATTTCTTTCTTCCATTGAGCTGAGTCCCAGTTCTGTACTTTTTCTTTGATGTCTTTAATACTAATATTTTTTACTGATTTATTTTCTAATCCTATTTCTCTAATGTATGATTTTACTGTACATATCCACTGGTCTTTTCTACTTTCCCTCTTTTCTTGTATTATTCTTTTAATTAAGTCACTTTTACCTTCTAATCCATATTTTTGGTATTTAATATATCCTTCCATTATTCTGCTCTGCATACATGATGCCCCTATTTCTCCTCTCAGTGTTGGTATCTGAGCATATGTTGGTGCCCCTAATATGTATTGGTAGATGCTGTTTTCTATTCTTTGTAGTTCCTTTATTTTGTTTTTTGTAAATTCTAATATATTTGCCCCATACAGTATAGTTGGGAGTACTGCACTTTTCCAGTAAGTTTTGCCTATTAGTACCTTATTGACACTTTGGGCTATAATTGTGTATGTGATGTTTGCCATCTTTTTAGCTTTTTCAATTATCTGTCTCTTGTGTACTCTAAAGCATCTTCTCTAGTCGTTACCTCTATCTATCTTATTTTTTCGGGTTTGTTTTTCATGTTAAAGATCAGGATTTAACTTTCTGTTTTATTTATATTAAGCCCACACTCTTCTCCTACCGTAATCAAACTGTCTACTATTTTTCCTGCTTCTTCTGTTGTATGAGCTAGTAGCAGCCCGTCATCTGCAAAGAATAGTGCTGCTATTTTAAGTATTTCATCCTTAATCCCTGTGCCTTCTTTTTCCAACCTGTTTATTATATAATAAGGTATCATTTTAAATTTTGTGGTTGAGCTTGTGCATCCTTGCCTTATGCCACTATTAATCTTTATTTCTGTTTTATTTTCTTTGCCATATTCTATTGTTGTTCTGTCCCCTGTATAAGTGTCTGCTATTACCTCTATTATATCTTCATGTACCTTGTATTCTTTTAGTATTTCAATCATTTTCTTCCTTTTTACTGAGTCATAAGCTTTAGCAGTCTACTGATATTACTATTAGACTCTTTTTCTGCTCATAAATTTTGTCTGTACAATATTTTAAAATGAAAAGGTTATTTTCAATTCTTCATCCTTCAGTAAATCCATTTTGTGTTTCCTTTATTTCATTATTATTCCTTAGATGTTCTTCTATTCTATCTTTTTTGACAGTTGACATGAATAATTTATATGAGATGTTAGTTAACCCTATTGGTCTTAAGTAATTTGCTTTTGCTTTGTTTACTTTTGGCACCATCATAGTTCTAGATTCTTTCCATTCTTTTGGTACCTTTCCTTTATCTATTATTTCAGTAAAACACACTCTCATTGTGTCCATTATCCTGTCACCTCTTAGAAGGATTTTATATAATTCTGGTTTTAGCATGTCTGGTCCCGGCACTTTCTTATTTTTTAGTTTCTTTTTATTTTCTCTCAGCTGTATTGTTGTTACTACTGGTTTTTCCATGTATGTTGTATTCCTTTTTATTGGTACCGGTAATGCCATATCCATATGTTCCCCTAATTGTTGCATGATTGTTATTATTTGTTCATCTGTATTTTCATTACAGTATTTTGTCTTTTTATCTCGATTTTTCCAGTGTTGTTTCTGCTGGCTCTCCATTTGTACTCACTTTTTTTCTCCTCATTCCACACCACATCTATTCCATTTGGTTGTCTGTTGTATATTTTTGACCAATATCTCTCTATTTCTGTTTTGATATTTTCATTTTCTAAATCTTCTCCCTTTTCTTTATATATCTTTTATTCCCATTCTTCTTTTCCTTTTTTCTTTCTTAACTTATTTATATTTTCCCACAATTATTTCTTCTATTTTCTCCTTGTGTTATTTCTTTTGCTATTTTTACTTCATGAATTATATGGCCTCTTTTATTTCTACCTGGACCTTTTTTTTTTTTGTTCATTATATAAAACTTTATTCCTCTCTTTTTCTTGTGTTTTAGCATTCCTTGTAAGTCTGTTATAGTACTTTCACTTTTTTATTCCCTCTCTAATACTTTTATTCATCCATGGCTCTTCTTTTATTTGTCCAGTCTTATCTATCCTCCTCCTGTATTTTGCTGTAAGGTTTTTGTCAAGCACTGTTTTTGATTATTTTATTCAACTTTTCCATATTACTTATGGTCTCTGTTTGTATTCTCTGTTCTATTTCCTTCATATACTCCGTAACTTTTCCTCACTCTGTTTTGTAGTAGGTAATATCTTCCCACCTTTTTTTCTTATGATTTTTATTCAATCTCCCCTTAATCCTAAGTTTTATTTGTATTAAAATATGGTCTGATATTATTTCATTTTTCTCATCTATAATCATTTCCTGGTATACATCATAGAATTTAGCTGTTACTAATGAAAAGTCAATTACACTTTGTTGTTCGTTCTTGCTCCACGTCACTTCCTCTATACAGTCTAAATCATCATTTAACATTATCAAGTTGTACTTCTCCATCCATTCCAGTATCCTTTGTCCATTTTTATTTATACTTTGTTTGCCTTTGAATCCCACATGTCCATTATAGTCTCCTAATAGAATTATTGCTTTGTCTTCTAATTTATTTAAGTGTGTTTCAATTTCTTGCTGTAAAGCTTTATTTTTATTATCGTCACTGACCGTGAGTATACTGTTATTATATGTATTTCTTTCCCAGATATTTCTCCTTTCACATATAAATAATCTTTATTAATACCTTCTACCTTTTCCAGTGTTATCTTTTTAATTTCTTTATGTAGTAACATTATACCTCCTCTTTTCTTTTCTTTTTCTCTCATGCTTTCATATACTTTCATATCGTCTATGAAAATGTTTCTTACTTTTAACTGTGTTTCTGTTTAGCACATTATTGTGTTTCCATCAATTATTTCTCTTAGTTCACTCATTTTTGCTTTTGTTAAACCTTGTATGTTTATAAGTTTTATAAGTACGTTCTCATTCTTTTTTATACTCTTTTTCTTTCATTCCTCACCCTCTAGCCTAACAATTTTCCCCTTCTTTATTTTCCATGTTCCTCCATTTTTCCGTTTTTCTGCCAGCTCATCCTCTAAGTTTCTTGTTTTCTTCTCTTTCCTCTTTGGTCATATCTAATGCCACTCCTATTTTCTTTGTTTCTGGTTTAGTGCTCTCAGCATCTTTACTTTGGCTATAACTGCCCATTTCATCTTTTCACTTCCTAGTGTTACTAGAACTAGCTTAACCATTCCCTCAGTTTTCTTTCCCAATCGAATTGTCTTAACTACTTCTATATTCTGCAATCCCATTTTTTCCACAATTATATCTGAATATATTTTGTCATCTTCTTGTTCTCTCTCTTTGCCTGTGTCTTTTTCTGATTCAGGGATATTGAACATCACTACACTTTTCTTTCTCTTTTCCTCCTCTTTCTTTTCCTCCATTTTATTCATCATCCTTTCCACTGCCTTATCTACTAACCTGTCTTCTTTTCTCTCCCATTCCCTTTCCATGCCCTTCATCTTTTCTACTGCCTGCTCTACCATTCTATCTTCTTTTCTCTCCCATTTCTGTTCTAGGTCTTCTATCCTGTCACTCAGTCTTTTATTTTCTTCTTTCACCTCTTCCATCTCTCTTTTAATCTTTCTGTTTTCTTCTCTGGGTTTTTTTCACTTCCTCAAAGTTTCTTCAGAACTTGAGGCTTGCATCTTGTGCAGATCCATGTTGTTCCCTCTTCTTGTTGTAAAACTTTATAATAGTCTCTGCTTACCTTGCTACATCCTGCATGGTACCAGACCTTACAAACTTCGCACTTCACTCCATTATGTGTTCCTAACCATCTTTTTACACTTGCCATAGCCTTCGTCGTCCCTCATGCTTTCACAGTCTTCGTATCTTTGTTCTCCATTTACTTCTGCAAAGTAGATGCAATCTTTGCAGTATCTTTCTTCCTGATGCTCTTTTCTCGCTCCCTGCCATATTTTCTGTTGCTTTCGGGATCTTCGTCTACCCTTCCCCCTTATTTTTTGTTTATATACTGTATATTACGTTTTTCTTCTTACCATCTCTTCACTTTCTGCAGAGACTATGTGTAGCTTTCTCTACAGATTGTGATTCAAATTATCCAACAGATTTCATTCACTACATTACATTCTTCATTTTTAATATTTATTTCTCCACTCCCACTTTATTCACTCTACTTAAAGCTTTTTTTTTCCTCACACAATTTTCATTGTACATAACTCATTCACTTCCATGTAACAGTGTATATATCATACTCCATCATATACTGCTCATTGTTGATTATTCATTTTTGTAATTATATTTATTTATTTTTTCTCTCTCTATTCATCTCCTGTTCAGACCCTTTTCTCATTCATGAGCCATCTCTGTAAAGTTGAACTCTATCCTATTCGACAAACGATTAGAGATGAAACTGAAGATGATGATTGTTAATGGTGTTGGTGTAACATTCCTCGAAACTGGAAAATCTTGCTTGAAATCCCATTCAACTACTCTGACTACTCCCTACTCTGACTACTCCCACTATTACTCATACTACTCCTACCACATCTACCACCACTACTACTAATCCTACAACCATTGTAGAAAATCCAGATAATTTTAATTCAGATACTCTAACTCCTTCCCCAATGGATTTTCTAGAATTCTCTACCTTTTCTGCCACTTCTGTCACACACCCTTCACTCACTTCTCCCATGACTTTGCCACCTCGTCCTCTCGCTGCAATGGAAAACTGAGCCCCTCCTCCAAAATCCATTTTCTTGGATGACAAACTGCCCAAAATTCACTGCTGAGGATAATTCTATATCAGCTTTTTTATTTCCTCTGCAAAGTTGAGACAGAAATAGAGAACAAGCAATTCGCTACTGAACCAATGAAGATCTCTTATCTTAAAAGCTGGTTACATCAAGGCAAATCATGCAGGGGTGCTGAGTGACAATCCAGTTACTTTGACACTTGCAGATCATTTGATGAATTTTGCATGTAGTTAATAAATTTTTGTTGTTCTAATTCTAAGGCAGGCCTCCTCATTGCTTGTTCCACTCTCCTTAGACACATGAGGGACTATGCTAATACCAGCTAAGGAGGCCACATTATATGAGGCAGCCACAGTAGCAAATGCCACAAGCTCTGACATAGGCCAGATGTTGCGAGTAACACCATGGGTAACTCGAGCTGAAGGGAATGATGTAATAAAGTTAAAAGATTTTGGTCATTTAATGGGGTGCTTGGGATATATAAATTGGATGGACCTGACACAGTTGGAAAGTGCATTGCAAATTGGGTTCAAACCAGGCGATCAGTTGTTGGACCTTTCTAAAGAAATACATGAACGACCAGGATCACATCATTTGTCAGGCAGGTACACACACCACCACCACTCACACTACAGATGGAACTATAAGGGTGGTGCCAACCTCTCACGTCATGATGGAATTTTCACGTTCGCGACCAATTACCAGGGGTGCAACTAACAAGGTTCGTTCTCACTCGCGAGGCTGATCACTTGCAAGTGGCCGTGGCAAGTCGACTGCATGTTGGGGCCAGGAGTCTGATAATTTAAATGTGCATCAGGGCCAACAGTTGATCATGTGCTGGCACTGTGGTGGTTATGGCCAGTGCAAGTCGAGCTGCTATCACGAAACCCATTGGGAATGGTGACAGCAGACACCTTCGTGACCTTGTCATGCCTGTTACAAATATCATAAGGAGTCAACCGGCCATCCAATTGATGAGCGTCATTACCTTGTATGTTGTTGGTTGGGGGAAGAACAGCACACTTCTTGGGTAAATCTCACTAACAAAAAACGATAATCAACTCCCCATTCGCCAGTTTGGCCCTCTGACTTATAGTTGTTTTAGGGTCAGATTGTGTCCAGCCAGCTTGTGTCCCTTCCCCCCCCCCCATGGCGGGTGGAACACAATCTGGCCGCGCTATGGGGTGGTACTATCACTCTGCAGCTAGATTGTGTTAGAAAGTATTCTGCCACCACATTCCCTGCGTGCCGTAAAAGACAACTAAAAGGGATGGGATGAGGGGACTGGGGACCCCCTCCTCTGCTTTTTAGTTCCTACAGTGAGACAGGGAATAAAATGGGAAGGTGGATTAAGTTATCCCCATACCCTGAAGATTGAGTCTGTGAGTGTGTGTGGATGCAGTATGATTGGGGCTAAAAGGGGGAAGATTGGGAGAATGGTTGTGGGAAGAAAGTTGAGTGAAACAAAGGTGAATGGGAAAGGTGAGTCTATGTTTGGATGAGTGAATGGAAAGATGTCAGGTGTTGATAGAGGAAGGGTGAGAGAAGGTGTGGCCTTGTTAGTGAGCCCGGAAGTTCACCAGTGTGTGCCTGAATGGAAGGTGTCATCGAGACTGATGTGGGTGAAAGCGAAATTTGGATGTGAATTGTGGGTATTTCTGAGTGTATATGGGCCTGGTGGCAAAAGGGATGCAGAGGAGAGGGAGTCTGTCTGGAATGATGTTGATGAGTGTCTGCAGAATTCTGGAGCAAATGTGAATGTGATAATGATAGGAGATCTGAGTGCTAGAGTGGGAAATGTTGCAGCTGAAAGTGTAGTTGGTATGCATGGTATGCCTGGAAGAAATGAAAATGGGGAACGAATGATAGGGATTTGTGTTGAGCGAGAGATGGTGATTGGAAATACCTT
Organism: Coenobita brevimanus; assembly: GCF_032717465.1. Taxonomy (NCBI): domain Eukaryota; kingdom Metazoa; phylum Arthropoda; class Malacostraca; order Decapoda; family Coenobitidae; genus Coenobita; species Coenobita brevimanus. The sequence goes on from NC_136979.1 coordinate 26,071,176, forward strand.
GTTTGAGAAGAAAGATATATATAAGTATACTTGGGTGAGACAGAAGGGTGGAAGGGTTGTTAAAGCATTGGCAGACTATGTGGTTGTGTCCAAGAATGTAAGAGGAAGGTTATTGCATGTGATAGTTTTGAGAGAGGGGACGGTGGAGGTATGTCTGACCACTATTTGGTGGAGGGAAAGTTGAGAGTAGGTACGAGATAGGTGAGAGGTAGGAGAGTTAGGTGTGGCAGGGAGGTTTTGAAAGTGAGTGAGTTGGATAAAAGAGAGAAAATGACAGAGTATCAGGAGTTGAAAGATGAGTGGGATGCAGTGAAAGATCAGGAAAATGACAGTGAGGAGAAGGAGTGGCAGTTGTTTAACCCCTTAACCGCAGGGCGTCACTTTCGTGACGCTTGGGAGCAGGGGATCATACCGAGGGGCGTCACTTTTGTAATTCTGTGTTATTTTGAATTTGCCCGGGCTTTTAAGTGGTGGCTTGTATCATCTATCAGTACTGCCAATGTCCAACACTAGTCAGCACTCCTAATCTCATCTGTACTCCCATCCATTGTTGACAATTTAGCCATTTCTCCCCGTTCTTGACTCCCCTCCCTACCTCCCCTCCATTACCCTCTCCTCTCGCCTGTCTGGCCGTTCTACGCTAAGTAAATCTTCCCTGGAATTTTCCACTGATTTCATCCATTGAAATAAGCCCTATGCCCTATTCTTATACCAAATAATATATACAAAAAAGAAATAAGGTAAGTGATAGTGCCATACACCTGGAATTGGCTAATTATCACTTGACAACACCTCACGTGCACTCATTCGCTAATTTTCGCTGTTTATTTCTCCTTGAAATATGCCGTATAATCTATTCTCGTAATAAAAATATATATATAAGGAGGGCAGGGAGAAGCCTAAGTGATATTTACATTCACCTGGAACTACCTAATTTATTATGAATTTTTCTCTTTGAAAGTTGGGTTGAAACAGGGATGTGTGGTTGTTCAATCCGTACATGGATGGGGTAATAAAAGAGGTACAAGGTAGGGAAGTGGATGTTGGAGTGGCCCTGGTGAGAGAGGATAGTGTTTGGAAACTCCCTGTATTGTTGTTTGCAGATGATACTGTGTTGTTGAGTGAAGACGAAGGGTAGCTGCAAGGCTTGGTGGATGAGTTTGGAAGTGTGTGTAAGAAACGGAATCTAAAGGTGAATGTAGGGAAGAGTAAAGTGATGGTCTTTGAGAGAGGTGAAGTCAGTGAATGTACAGCGAGGTTGGATGGTGAGGAAAGGGAAAATGTGAGTACGTTTAAGTACTTGGGTAGTGTGATGAGTAAGGATGGAGGTTTGGAGGGTGAAGTGCTTGAAAGGGTACAGCAGGGAAGAAAGGTTGCTGGTTCTTTGAAAGCAATGATAAGAAACAGGGAAGTGAGCTTGAAGTGAAAAAGTTACTACTTGACAGTATTGTGATACCAACTCTAACATATGGAAGTGAAGCATGGACGTTGTTGAAAGGACACAAGTCAAGAGTGAGAGCCGTGGAAATGAGTTATTTAAGAGGAGGCTGTGGAGTCACATGGAGAGACAGGCTGATGAATGAGGATATAAAGGAGCGTTGTGGTGTGGATGTGGATGTGATAGGAAGCGTTATGAGGAACACACTGAGGTGGTTTGGCCATGTGGAGAGGATGGAGGGTGAAAGACTGACGAAGAGAGTGTATGTGAGTGAGGTGGAGGGGGATAGAGGGAGAGGGAGGCCGAGGATGAGATGGAGGGATGGGGTGGAGAGGTATATGAGAGAGGGGTGTGTGAGTTGGGAGCAGGGCAGTGAAATGGCGGGGGACAGGGCGACTTGGAGGCGATTTGTTTGTGGCCACCTCAAACGGGATTGAGACGTCTGGCAATAGATAGATAGAGTCTAGATTTCCTGCCAATCATTTCATAGCGTATATATTAGCAGCTGTCACCAGGTTGAGATTGGGGGCACTGCACTTCCCCTAGGCAGGCCACCACTGTCCACACTGTATTCAGTTTATTGTCGTCTTTCAAGGTGAAAGCACGTCGGATTCGCGCCTGTCAAATTCCGCCGCTTTTTAGCCCCATGCAAAGAGCCCTGTGACCTCTACCCCCTACTAAACCTCGTGTGGAAAGAGGTAAAGGGATAAATGACTGCTGTGAAATGTGAACTGGCCAACTTGTCAATGAAAATGATAGAGAGTGACTACGATCTTTCTGGTGAGTAAAACAGTGCAACTGGAAATGTAAATAATGTGTAAATAATGTGTAAACAGCAATTGAAAGCAATGAATGTAAATATAAGTGAACAGTGGAAAACAGTTTTATAAGTTACTGCAAGTGACAGTGCCTAACACAGTGTAAATAAAATAGAAATGTAAATAATGTAAATAAAATATAGAATGTAAATAGAAATATAAATGAATAGTAATATAAGAATACGAGTATATATAGTAGGAGTAATGAAAGTGAAAGCTTCACTCTAGCATGTATGAATACTATGAGTTATGAAAGTGAAGGTGAAAGCGACAGATTCACTCACAATGCTAGTATACAGGACGAGAAAGTGAATGCTACGTATTTTACTGAAAGAGAAATTGAATCCCTACAGTGACAATAAACTACTATTACTGAAGGAAACTTTTGGATAAAGATTGTAGGTATATAGAGGTGTTATATAGTAATAGAAATATAACGTGTGAGTGTTTTTATGAATAATACATGACAGAACACCAGCAGCGAACGATTGGAAGTGGGAAGGGCATAATGCACTTGTAATTTTCATTGCTTTCACAGTTTTTTTTTTTTTTTTTTTGGAGTACGGATTCCAAACTATTTGAGAATCATAGAATAGTGTTTCTAGTGAAATTATCAGGCTGTGGTAATCATATTACGGGTTGTCGGGAAGTGTAAAGTGGAGACTTTGTTACCGAACTTCAGAGGTCTCCACAAGTCCTATGGTACTCGACGAAGGCTGAACATATATTCCAGGAGAAATCTGAAGATATGTGCCATATGCATATGTAATTTTAATATTCTAGGACTAATAACTGATTTTTGGCAAATATCTTTAGTGAGTCTATCGGAGCGCGAATATGCCTGCAGGACACGCAAGTCAAAGCAAAACAAGCCCGCGGTTTAGGGGTTAAAAGTGCTGTGGTGGGGCATGCGGAACAGGTGTGTGGTGTGAGATGAGTGGCTGATGGTGTAAGAAAGAGAAATGAATGGTGGTGCGAGGAAGTAAATATGGCTGTGGCTGAGAAGAGACATGCATATGAAGTGTGGCTACATAGGAAGGATGAGGTGTCATATGAGAGGTGTAAGGAAAAGAGGAATAGGGCAAGAAGGGCTGTGCATGATGTTAAAGTGGCAGTAGATGAGAGGTGGGGTAGGCAGTTGACTGAGAATTTTCAACAGAATAAGAAAATGTTTTGGAAGGAGATGAAAAAGATGCAAAAGGGAGAATCTGGGATGGAAGAGTGAGTAAAAGCAGAGGATGGAAGGATGTTAATTGGGTTGGATGCAGTAAGGAAGAGATTGATAGAGTATTCTGAAAGATTGTTAAATGTAGAGGAGGAAAGGGAGGCTGAGGTTGTGGCAGATGGAAGGGTGCAAGGAATAAATGTGTTGAGAGAGTTGAATGATTCTTCAATCATGATGGAGGTAGTGCAGGAGGAAGTAAAGATCAAAGCAGGGAAAGCTGCAAGTATGGATCGGTGTGCTGTGGAATGCTTGAAAGGTGGTGGAGCAACTGTTGTTGGGTGGTTAGTAAGACCCCTGCATGTGTGTTTTGTGAGAAGTATGGTGCCAAATGACTTTGGCAAGTGCTTGTGTGGTTCTGGTGTATAAGTATGAATGTACAGTACTAGCTTTAGGGGTAGAAGTCTGCTGAGTGTTATAGGTAAGATGTATGGTAGTGTTAATTTAGAGTGTTAGAGATGGTACAGAGGGAGTGATTGGTGATGAGCAGTGTGGCTTTAGGAGAGGGAGGGGATGCATGGATCAGGTGTTTGCTGTGAGACAGGTGTGTAAAAAGTATTTAGCAAAATGTAAGGATGTGTTTTGGGCATTCATGGATTTAGAGAAAGTCTATCTATCCATCTATCGCCAGACGCCATAATCCCAGAAGGGGTGGCCATTTGACTTTGTTTTATGGGGAGGGGCACTAACCCTCCACCAACCCACTTGTTGACACGTAGGGAACATGTATGTATGGTTTGGTGTAAATGGTTTCTTGATTTACAGGAAACCATTTGGCTCGTCACTCAATGTAAAGCCACCTGCAAAGGAAAGAAAAACAATAAGAATTGACAGGAAAGATGAGAGAAATAAGAAGAGAGGAGGGCAGGAACAGAAAAAGAATGATAAAGGCTAAGGAATAAGTAGGCAGCACTACATCATGTGATTGGATGATGGTCACTGCCACCTACCACTATTTAGAGAAAGTGTATGACAGAATTGAGAGGGAGGCTTTGTGGACTGTTTTGAGATTGTATGATCTTGATGGTAGGTTGTTAAAAGGAGTTAAAAGTTTTTAGGTAAACAGTAAAACATGTGTAAGTGTGGCGAAATACTGTGAGTGATTGGTTTCCCGTGAGAGTGGGGCTGCGGCAGGGATGTGTGATGTCACCTTGGTTGTTTAATATTTATATGGGTGGTGTTGTAAGGGAGGTGAATGTGAGTGTGCTAGGTGGAGGTCTGAGTCTGGTGAATGCTGATGGTAGTTGAATCTGAATCAGCTGCTGTTTGCATATGATAATGCACTGGTGGCTGATTCATAGGAGAGATTGAGACAGTTGGTAGGGGAGTTTGGAAGGGTGTGTGAAAGGAGGAAATTGGGAGTAAATGAGAATAAGAGTAAAGTGATGAAGTGTACGAGGTTCGTAGGGTAGGAGGTTTTGAATGGTGAGTTGCTTCAGGAGGTAGAGTGTTTTAAGTATTTAGGGTCACACACTGCAGTGGATGGAGGAATAGATGTAGAAGTGAACTTTAGAATGAATGAAGTAGGAAAGGTGATGGGAGAAATGAAAAGTGTTCGGATGTTGTTCACATAGAATGGATGAAAAAAGAAGGCTGTATGAGGATGCAGTGGTACCGACTGTGTTACATGGGGCTGAAACATAGAACATGCATGTAGCAGAAAGGAAAAGTTTGAAAGTAATGGAGATGAGGTGTCTGAGGGGTATGTGTGGAGTGACGCATATGGACAAAGTTAGAAATGATGAAGTGCGAAGGAGAACTGGAGTTATGCAGGAAATGGCTGATCAAGTTGAGCAGTGTTGCGATTGTTTGGGCATATGGAGAGAATGGATGAAGAGTGATTGGTGAAAAAGACAACCAGATTGAATGTGAGAGGTGTAAGACTGAGAGGAAGAACACGAATAGGATGGATAGACAATATGACGTGAGCATTAGATGCGAGATGGATGTCTTTTGAGTAAGGAAGAATGGCTGTGCATGAGAGGAATGATTGGAGAGAAATTGTGAATAACTGGTGATGCAGCCCTGAGGGGATAGTCTCCTGCATTTGGTCTGATCAGCTGATCAGGTCAGCTGCATTATGATGTGGCAGGGGTAAACCAGCTCTGCTGTTGCGCCCAGCTGCAGATGTTGCTGATTACACTGCGCAGTTGACCTTTGTGCAGTGTGGTGTGGTGAGGATCTGTCTCTTCTCCCCTTGGGGCTAAGATACAAATAAATGTGTGTGTTTGGATGAATAAACTGGGAGTGTATCGTCCTGTCTCAGCTACCTCCCTTTCTTTGGGGGAAGCAGCCTAGGTATTTAGATTGATGTTTTACAGAAAAGTAAAGGAATCACAACATCAATTTTCATGGTAAAATGCAGTATAGTGCCCCTGGAGGAGCCCTGACACCCCCACAAGGATCCCATAGAGCAGCAACGACAGTGTGCCGTGACTCAGAGCGACAACGGCATAAGTCTGCTTGGGCCACGCGCCCCCATGACCCGGAGCTCGCCCTCCACCACCATAGCAGGAATACTAGACTACCTTCTGGGCGAGCCTTCCCCAACCAGCTTCAGGGTGGAGCTGTTTCTCCAGCTCCTGCCAGCACCCCTGAGACGGCCTGTAGCCACTCAATCCTCAATAAGGAGATGGCCTGTAGCTGCTCTGAAGGCAATAAAGAGACGGCCTGTAGCCGCTGCTGCCTTCCTCAGGAGATGGCCTGTAGCCGCTCCGAAGGTGCCCTTCCTGAGACGGCCTGTAGCCACTCTGAAGGTGCCCTTCCCGAGATGGCCTGTAGCTGCTCTGAATGGAATCAGGAGACGGCCTGTAATCACTCCCGCCTTCGTCAGGAGACGGCCTGTAGCCGCTCCCGCCTTCGTCAGGAGACGGCCTGTAGCCGCTCAGCCCTCCTGAAGGAGACGGCCTGTAGCCACTCTGAGGAGCATCAGGAGACAGCCTGTAGCCACTCTGAGGGGAATCAGGAGACAGCCTGTAACGGCTCCTGCCTTCATCAGGAGACGGCCTGAAGCCACTCAGAAGGTGCCCTTGGGTCTGCTGGTAACTGCTCCCTCCCCAGGCCACGGCCAGTAGCTGGGCCTTGGCAACAGCCGGTAGCCACACCCACAGATGGCCACGGCCAGTAGCCGGGCCCTATGGCAGGAGACGGCCTGTAGATGCTCCTCCATCGGAAGCTGACGCCTGTTCCCCGATCGATGACCCAGAGGGAGTCCCGGGCCTCTGATCCCTGCAACTGGCTCTGGAAAGGGCCCACCTGATGGACCCCGATGCAGACCGGTGCCGCAGCCCCTTCCTGATGGCGCCGCTAAGCATTGGAGACCACAGCCCTCGGGAACCCCGAACCGCCCCTAGGACTCCCGGGCGAGAACTTCCCGCACCCCAATGTTGGAGATCTTCATCCTCCGTCAGGAGCACGAGCGAAAGGTTCAGGCAGTTATCCGGCTCCAGCCCTGAGGGCCATACTCCCGCCCCCCAGCCCCGAGAGCGCGGGGCCCTTCGCCACCCACAGCCCCAGACGAGAGAGGACACCCCTGCGCGAGATCCTGTTGCCTCTGGATGTGGAGGCCCCCGGCGGAACCCAGCCCTATCAGTAGTAAGGCTGTGACACCTCCGCCGCCCTTTTACCTGACCACCATGATGCCCTGATCAGAAAGGAGTGACAGTGATTGAAATACAGCATAGTGTCCCCAGGAATGCCCAATCACCTCCACCAGGGATTCAGCATAGTGCCCCCGGAAACTCCCCGACACCCCCACAAGGACCCCATGGAGGAGCAGCAGCAGCACACCAAGACTCGGCGCGACAACGGCACAAGCCAGCCCGGGCCATACATCCCTATGACTCGGAGCCACCCTGCCGTCGCCATAGCAGGAATCCTGCACTGCCTTCCAGGTGAGGTTCCACCAAACCATTTCGGGGTGGAGCTGTCTGTCCAGCTCCGCTCAGCACCCTTCAGGAGTTGGCCTGTAGCCACTCCCGCCTTCTACAGGAGTGTGCCAGTAGCCTCTCTGAAGGTGTCTTCCCTCTTGGGAAAGCCGGTCGTAAAGGAATCGGCCAAAAGCCAACCTGAGGGTAATCAGGAGATGCCGTGTAGTCGCTCCCGCCTTCGTCAGAAGGTGTCCTTCCGCAGACGGCCTGTAGCCGCTCCACACCCCTCCTGCAGAAGTCGGCCTGTAGCTGCTCCCACCTTCGTCAGACGGCCAGTAACCGATCTGAAGGTGTTGCCCCTGAGTCGGCCTGTAGCTGCTCCACATACCAGCTGGAGACAGCCTGTAGTCGCTCCCACCTTCGTCAGATGGCCGGTAGCCGCTCCGAAGGTGTTGCCCTCAAGTCGGCATGTAGCCGCTCCCCACCCCTCCTGCAGGAGTTGGCCTGTAGCCGCTCCTGCCTTCGTCAGCTGGCTGGTAGCCACTAAGGTGTCCCGAGGTGCACTGGTACTTATTCCCCCTCTCAGGCCACGGCCAATAGCCGGGCCTCGGCGCCTTATGGTCGCACCCCTGGGAAGCCACGGCCAGTAGCTGGGCCCCACACCCGGAAGCAGTTGAGAGCAGCCCCGCCGCCCCAGTGTGAGATGAGTATCCTGACTCCCATTGCAATGGACGTAGGAGAGTACTAGAGAGGCCCTATCACCTCCCCTGGTCTCTGCTCCCTACTCCTGGCCCTGGAGAAAACCCACCTGATGGACCCTGACACTGACCGGTGCCGTAGCCCCTCCCTGACGGCGCCGCCTGGCTGTGGGGACCACAGCCCTCGGGAACTCCAGGCCCTCCCCAGAACACCCGGGCAGAACCTCTCTACACCCCGACGGCGGAAGACCTCCACCTCCGGCCAAGACCTGACCTAAAGGTTCAGGGAATTGTTTGGCCCCAGTACTGAGGGCCATACTCCTGTTCCTAGCCCGGAGAGGCGCGCAGCAATCTTGGACCTTATTGAGATAATTAACCAGTAACACTTTGCCCTTAGAAAATATAAGTGAACGTGCTATCAATAACCTCCGCCTCATACTACCATAAATACAATTAGACCTCAGTGCCTTACACCTTCCCCTAGTGAGCCCTATCGCTCACTCCTCCACGTGCACCAAGACCCTGGACTATACTAATTCTGTACACTATGCCTCGAGTGTTATTCCAGGTGCATACTACTGTAGTATCTTGCGAGATACTGAGAATCTAGTTGTAAGAGTTTGTAATTGACCAAATATTGTGCTGTATCATGTGCTGTTGTCCCTTGTCTGATTAAGTAATACACGTGTAAAGGTTATTGCCTGAAGTTTTTGTGTCCTGCCTCTCTCTTATTTGTCGTAAGCCCTGGTCTTGAAAGAGGACCCCGCTACACGTTAGGTGTTCTAGGAACGAGAAGTCGAGCCTTAAACACCTAGCATTACAGTGATAGTACATGTTTTGTGACCTAGTAACATAGAGGCAGAACAGTGAATTAACCCTCTAATGGAAGTCAGTGATAATACCAAAGTGGTGGAGTGAGTAACAGTGACATTGTAACCACAAATACAGCCACCCAATGAGAGTCGGGTCTATAAGAGTGAATACGCTACCACCAGAAAATACCTAACACAAAGACCACATCCAGACCCCAGTGCCAAAGAAACACTTACCTACAAGGAACAATCTTAGTGACTCCACGAATATAGAAAACCCAGACTTCCTTAAATTAATTGTAATGCTAGGTGTAAATAGGTTCGACTTCTCAATCCTAGAACACCTAACGGGTAGCGGGGTCCTCTTTCGAGACTGGAGCTTGGTGCAATAAAGAGAGGCAGGACACAAAAACTTCAGGCAATAACCTTTACGTGTATATTACCACAATCGGACACAGGACAAAGTCAGCAGATATTACAACACAATATATAGCAAAGAAATAAAACCTTAACTAGGATATGTGTATCTCGCAGGATACTTGCTTATCTGATATTAGGTCTAGTGTATTCAGGGTACAGTGAATATAGGCGCGCGTGCGGCGCGGGGATGACTTGCGGCGGGCTAGGACAGAGTTATGGTAATACTGGGGATGGGTAAGTACTAACAATTTGAATTAAATATTTTCCAATAGCAAAAGGACTTTGGCAATTGATTCTATTTCTGGTTTACATTCACACTAGGTACTGGGGTGGGGAAGTGCCGTAGAGAATTTACGGGTAACGTGGGTGGGGGAATATTACTAACACTTTCTCGTATTATTTCTTTAGAGCCTACAGTAGTAGGGGTGTATTATTACAGAGGAATTTCCAGGCAGCACAGTCTTACTAGATTTATACAAAGGACGCCACTCGTAAGTCTAGTTCATCAGATCGTGGTTTATACACTCGTCCTTTACTCCTTCACTGTGATCTTACTTGTCCCGATATTCACTATATTAAGTCACTGAATATTACACTAGGTTCGGGAAAGTCACACTTAAACTAAATCACTTTCACTATTTCTGGGGCATCATCACACTTATTATGAGTCACTCATCATGGGGGCAGGAGAGGAACACGCCGGCGGCAATTTTGCCAGGCTAGGGGCACCGCCAAGGGAAGGCGTGCCGAGGGGGCACGGGACGACTCGTAGGGGCGTCCTCTCGCGTCCCGGGCTACAGGTGGTGAAGGGGCCCGTGGTCTCGGGGCTGGGCTCAGGGGTGTGGCCCTCAGGACTGGGGCCGAATAGCTCCAGAAACCTCTGGTGTAAGTCTCGGCCGGAGGTGGGAGTCTTACGTCGTCGTCAGGGCGTAGGGGGATCACGCCCGGGCGTCCTGGGGAGGGTCGGGAGAGACTGCGGTCTCCAGAGTCTAGGGGCACCGACAGGGAAGGACTGCGGCACTAGCTTACACTGGGGTCCATCAGGTGAGTCTGCTCCAGAGCCAGGCATAGGGAGCGGAGGCCAGGGGAGGCTGTGAGGCCTGACTAGGCTGCTGTGGTACAGGAGGTCCGGACTCTTGTCTCCTGCCGGGGTGATGACTCACTCCCTGCCTCCTTTCGTCCGTGGGGCCCGGCAATTGGCCGTGGCTGCCCAGGGGCAGGACTATCAAGTGTCAGGGCCCGGCAATTGGCCGTGGCTGCCCAGGGGCAGGACTATCAAGTGTCAGGGCCCGGCAATTGGCCGTGGCTGCCCAGGGGCAGGACTATCAAGTGTCAGGGCCCGGCAATTGGCCGTGGCCTGAGTGGGGGAGTCAGCTCACCTCTGTACACCTTCGGAGCAGCAGTGGGCCGTCTGACGAAGGCGGGAGCGGCAGTGGGCTGTCTCCTGCTTCAGGAGGGAGGAGCAGCAATTGGCCGTCTCGGGGGCAGCACCTTCGGAGCGGCAGTGGGGCGTCTCCTTCTGCAGGAGGGAGGAGCGGCAGTAGGCCATCTCAGGGGCACCGCCTTCGGAGCGGCAGTGGGCCATCTGACGAAGGCGGGAGTGGCAGTAGGTCGTCTCCTTCTGCCGGAGGGAGGAGCGGCAGTAGGCCGTCTCAAGGGCACCGCTTTCGGAGCAGCAGTTGGCCGTCTGACGAAGGCGGGAGCGGCAGTAGGCCTCTCCTTCGGCCGGAGAGGGGAGCGGCAGTAGGCCGTCTCCTTCTGCAGGAGGGAGGAACAGCAGTAGGCCGTCTCTACAGGGGCACCTTCGGAGCAGCAGTAGGCAGTCTGGCGAGGGCAGGAGCGGCAGTAGGCTGTCTCCTGCAGAAGGGAGGAGTGGCAGTAAGCCATCTGGCGAGGGCGGGAGCGGCAGTAGGCCGTCTCCTGAGGGGCACTGTCTTGAGTGCTGAGAACAACTCCACCCCTAGCTGATTCAACAATCCCACTCCCTGAAGGTAGTGTCTTTCTCCTATGATGGCGACGGCGCGATGGCTGTGTGACATACGGGCACACGGACTGGGCTGACATATGCCGTTGTTGCTGTGGATTGCTCCAACTGGTGGCGGCTACCCCGTGGGGTCCGTGTGGGGGTGTCAGTACGTTCCTGGGCACACTGGGCTGTATATCACTTGCTTCGTTGTCGGGGGCACTACGGTATTCCTCTTCTGTTTCCATCTCGGGGGCACTAAATTGTAAGTCACGCATTTTATTAATAATACTCTACCTCAAGTGCTATTCACTTTGATCCGAGCAGTATCCTGCACGATACTGATAACTCATACCTAGACGTAAGAGTTATAATTGTCCAGCGTATCTGTAGCAGTGACATCTCGTTCCCCTGTCCAACTTAGTAATACACGTGCAAGGTTGTTGCCTTGAGTTTTTGTGTCTTAGCTCTCTCCTATTTGTCCAAGCTCCGGTCTAGAAAGAGAGCCCCGCTATACACTAGGCGTTTATGGGACGGGAAGCCGGACCCTAAAACACCTAGCATTACATGGACTCTGGGTCAATGGTGAATTTACCTGAATCTTTGCTAAACAGGATTATAGGAACAATTAAACAGGTTTGGATCCTTGAATCACCTGACATTCATTTGTGCGGCGTTGATAGCTCCTAATTTCATGTGAAGGGCAAGGTAACGTTAGAGATACAACTTGATTAATTAAACCCCTTTACAGCTGCCTTTCGTCACAAATGACCTCCAGTATCCCATGGATGTGTTAATAGGCTTACATACCATGGCTAACCACTCTATTGACCTAATACTGTACCTCCTTGTGGCGGTATTAAAGTACAGGGACTTTCTGTATCTGACATAAATTACCTTCACCCTGTTCTTTCACGAGTTAATTTAATCACACAGACTACTGTCATTCCACTGCTACTAACTGAGAGTAAGGAGGAACATTCGCCAGTTGAAAGTAAGGAGGAGCATTCACTAACATCTCATGTCATCCCTTCGGTGACACAGTGGTTGACTCACCTATGTCTCAACAAACCACCTCAAATAGTCTGTATGTAATACTGCAACACGCAGAGATGAAGAAAGCAGTAACAAAACAGTGCACAATTTTGTTGCCACATGAACCCACAAAAGTTTCTGTCCGTGTTGTAGGTGTGTAAGAGGGAGTGGTGCACTAATATTACCTGAGACATGCTGAATGAATGGTTTAAATTATGAGTCGGTATTGTGTACCATTTTGCAGGTTAATTTCTGTTACCTTTACCTACTGAATGTCGCAAATGCTCCATTAAAGCTTAAATGTGGTACTATTGCGGCCAGGAGTTGTTAGCCACCCTCGTCCAGCCAACCCGTGTATGTGGCAGTGTTGCATTCACGAGCACAGAAGTGCCTTCGATGAATTTCCGTCGAAAAATATCCCTTCAGCTTTGGGCTTGTACTAATGGATGAAGCAGTAGGCTAGTAATATTTATTTTGAAGGTTTGACTCTGACAACATGAATATATCATATTGATTATTTGATAACTTGTTTCTCGTATAGATAATAACAGAACAGAGAAAGGAAAAACAAATGAATATAAAAAAACAAATCCATACACCAGATTACTGGTGTCCTCTGTTCATAAAATATCTGTAAGTACAGTTAGACTTGAACAGCTGTAGGTTGAAGTTTGGAGGGAAACATCTCTGGGGAAGCGAGTTCCAGAGAGATGCAGTTCGGGGAATGAAAGAATTCTGATAGGCAGGCAGAAGTTCTGCAGTATGGCTGAGTGTCATTCCAGTCATGAGCGCTGCCAGCTGCCCGTGTAGCACGAGGGAAGGCATGGAGAGGTGGCACCATGGACACAACTTCGTCTGAGCATTTGCTATAGAAATATCTGTAAAATAACGCAAGGGAGGCAACATTCCTTCTTATTTGTAGGGGAGGTAGTTTATTAGTAATAGCAGGGTTATTAATAATTCTAACAGCTTTGTTCTGAATTGTTTACTTATTTTAATGCAACCTCTCCACATCCACTCCACAAGGGTAAGCAGGATTCTAGCTGACAGCGCACAAGACTCTTATAAATTATAACTAATTGCTTGTCAGTGAAGAAGTTACGGACTCTGTACAATAATACAAGTTTCTTTGAGGTGGTTTTAGCAAGTGATTTAACATGAGAGATCCAGCTGAAGGCATTGTTGAGACACCGAGAATTTCAATACTTTTGGAAATGGGAATATTTGTAGCATTGAAGGTAATATACGATTCTGGCAATATCTGTCTGTTAGTAAATTGTATATATTTAATTTTACTAGCATTAAATGAGACATGGCTATTTTGTCCATTCACTGATTGTGGATGTCTTGATTTAAAGAGATGGCTGTACTGAGTTGAGAGTTAGAGATATCGGACTTTGTAAATGGATGGCTGTGAATGAACTATGAAGTGCTGAGTCATCTGCATATGAATGGATGGGATTGTGGGTGACAGATAAGAGATCATTAATATGAACGAGGAACAGGGTTGGTGCCAGAACTGATCCCTGCGGCACATCGGCGTTAACTGAGTGGAAAGTGGAATATACATCATCTACTTTTACTCTTATTTTTCTATCGCCGAGATATGAGGAAATCAAAGGAATAAAAGAGTTTAGTCCATAGCAAGGGAGTTTGGACAACAGGGAACGGTGTCACACTCTGTCGAAAGCTTTAGAAATATCCAGGGCTACTGCATGAGTTTCACCATGTAGGTCAACTGATTGATCGATGGTATGAGTCAGGAGATTGAGTATGTCAATGGTGGATCTTTCTTGGCGAAAACCCTATTGTCTATCACTAATTAAGTTGTTGGATTCAAGATTTAACAATCTGCTTATTAATTACAGTTTCAAAAACCTTACCAAGAGAAGATGTGACAGCTATTGGTCTGTAATCAGAGGGGTCAGAGGAACTTCCTTTCTTTGGAATTGGGTGGATATTGGCTTCTTTCCATGAATTAGGGAATGAAGAAGTACGTATGCATAGTCTGAATAATTTTGCAAGAACATAGGCAAGTTCTGGGGAACACTTTCTCAAAACAATTGGTGGGATTCCATCTGGGCCTTGACCTTTGTTGGTAGGTAAATTGTCTAGGATGGATTTCACGTACCTTGTCTGTATTTTAAGTGGAACAATGTCGGGACATTCTGGCTGGCTTCCTCTAGGGTAGAATTTCTGGCAAATGTTCTGGCAAAGATATCTGCTTTCCCACCTGGGTCATTTGTAATGTTGCCATCTAGACATTTTAGTGGGGGAATGGATGATGACTTGTTAAAGTTATTATTGAAAGAATTGAGCGTTGACCAGAATATTCTATTGTCATTAGGGTTGTTAAGTAGTTTTGATACTTGGTTTTGAAGAAAGTTTGATTTAGCAAGATTTATTACAGCTTTTGCATGGTTTCTAGCAATTTTAAACTGAGAGAGTGATTCAGATGTTTTTGATTTCAAGTAATAGTTATATGCTAATGACTTTTGGGCTGTTGCTCTGGCACATTTGCTATCAAACCATTTTGGAGAGTTCGATCTTTTAGTGAACTGTTGACTTGGTATGAATAAATCCATACCAGCTAGTATTAAATTGCAAATGTGGAACTGGGTAGAACTGACATCACTAGAGAAAAAAGACTGCCATGGAATGTCAGCAAGACAATTTCTAAATTCATCCCAGTTTGCCCTATTAACCCACGGCGTCCCGTCGACGTTCTTCCACGTCCTCACGTTTTGTCACTGCCAATCCCATCTACGTACTTTAACGCGCTGCAATTGCAAGGTTCATAATTTCCACAATTTTCAAAATTCGCGCGAGATTTTCGATTCGCCGACCTACCCAAGCCTCCCCTACCTGCCGCCAGGCGGGCAGCGTCCCAGACCCCACGTGACCCGCGTTCGCCCTTGTCTCGGTCACTCACCTGTTAGCAGTGACCCAGGTCAGACATGGCGCGTAAAGGTCTCTCAGACGACGAAATACAATCTGCCCTGGATGCCTTCACTGGAGATAGTGATTCTCCACTTGATGATGATGTGGTGGATCGAGATTATGTGCAGCCTGAGGAGGAAATAACAAGCAGTGATGAGGAGGTCCCTTCGCCCCGGAAAAAGCGGTATGTCACATATTGTAAGGCAAGGGAAGGCCAGCCTGCACCCAAACCACCTGCACGGACCTCTCTCCATCCCCTAGAGAGAGATTCTGATGAGGATGAGGACGATGACGATGACGGCGGCTTAGGACATGATGTTGCCTCGTGGTTGGGGAAGGAAAAAATCTCACCCCGAGGATCAGAAGGTGGGGCGAGAAGCCAAATAAGGTATGGTCCTAGTGTTTTGTCTGGGGAAGGCGAAAGTGGTGTGGTGGGAGTGCGGGGTGAAAGGGAAAGTGGTGTGGCGGGAGCACGGGGTGAAAGGGAAAGTGGTGTGGCGGGAGTGCAGGGTGAAAGGGAAAGTGGTGTGAGGGAGGCAGCACGAGCACGTGGTGCATGTAGGCCTAGGGGAGAGGAGGTGGAGCCACTCCCCAGCACGTCTTTCGCCTCACAATATTCCTAAACTTCCTCCCCACAGCCCCAGGATGTGGGGAAAGGAAGGAAAGGGAAGGGAAAGGGTAAAGGAAAAGGGAGGGGGAAGAGAAGTGCGAGTGATGAAAGGCGCCGCTCTCCACCTACCCAACCTCCCCCACCACCCTCACCTCCCCACCCTGACGAAGGCGACGATGGGGACGAGGCTGGAGACAGTGGTGTCTCGTGGAACTGGGAAGATGGGAGTAATTTTACTCCCATCATTCACCCTTTCACTGAGGAGTGGCGGTCTGGTTGCACGGCTCCAGGTGTGCATGCGGGTTCCACTAGGGTGGATTTTTTCCACTTGTTCTTTGGGGAGGCGTTTGTGGGGCGCATAGTGGAACAGACAAACCTATTTTCACGAACACAGCGCCGTGAAAGTGAACGTTTGGGAACAACGAGCAGGCATTCCCAGCAATATGACTATCCTGTGACAATTTCTGAGATGTTCTTATTTTTTGCCCTGGTTCTCTTGATGGGTGTTGTAGGAAAAAATCAAATACCTGCATACTGGACCACTGACCCAATGAGCATCACACCATTCTTTGGAAAGGTGATGA
The DNA here is from genome assembly GCF_032717465.1 of Coenobita brevimanus. Taxonomy (NCBI): domain Eukaryota; kingdom Metazoa; phylum Arthropoda; class Malacostraca; order Decapoda; family Coenobitidae; genus Coenobita; species Coenobita brevimanus. Next base: position 26,087,585 of record NC_136979.1, read on the forward strand.
GTCGTAATAGATTTCAGCAGATTCACGGCCACCTCCACTTTTTTGATGCAGAAGATCCAGCTAATGCTAATAACACTGATAAAATGAGGAGAATTAGGCTTGTATTTGCTCATTTACGGGAAATGTTCCGCTCCTCATTTTATCCTTACAGAGACCTCGTCATAGACGAGAGTCTTGTGTTGTGGAGAGGCAATATTTCCTTTCGCCAGTACATACCCAGCAAGAGACACCGTTTTGGGTTCAAGATCTTTGTTATGTGTGACTGTAAGACTGGTTATGTGCAAGACATAGTCTTGTACACGGGCGCACAGACAGATATAACAGAAGATCGTAGTATAGGACTCTCAGGGGCCGTGGTGAAGACAATGATAGAGGAGTACCTTCATCGTGGTCATGTGTTGTACCTGGACAACTGGTACACTAGCCCTCTTTTTGCTAGGTTCCTCCACCAACACGACACCGGAGTCTGTGGTACAGTCAAAAGAAACCGTCGCCATATGGTCAAGATAGGGAGGAAACTTGACAAGAACGAGGTGGTTTTCTTCCAGGCAAATAACATCCTTGCCACCCTGTGGAACCACAACAGGGAAGTTTGCCTCCTACCAACTGTACACAGCCCCCTGATGCACCGCACAGACTCCATTGATCACTGTAGTGAGAGGAGGCGCAATGTCTGGAAACCCGAGTCTGTACTGGACTATAATCTGAACATGAGGCAAGTGGATCAGTCAGACTCGATGATTTCCAGTGTTGACTGTGCCAGGACCATGATGAAGTGGTACAAAAAGCTCTTTTTCCACTTGCTCGACATCACAGTCCTGAACGCACACTACCTGCACGCCATGACAACGGGAGTATCAGAGACCTTTGAGGGGTTTGTGAGGGAGCTGGCACGTGAAATAATCGCCAGGCATGCCCAGGACAGACCCACACACCGCACCCGCACCCCCATGGCTGCCCAGACTCCCCTACGCCTCGCAGGACGTCACTATCCTAGCACAATCCCTTCCCAACCAAACCGTCGTAAACCCCAGCGCCGCTGCCATGTATGCAAGCACTCGACAGTCAGACCAGCCACTCAGAGAAAAGACACAAGGTATGAGTGTGCAGAATGCAATGTTGCGTTGTGCCTTCAGCCATGTTTCAGAGAGTACCATAACTTCCTACACTACTGAAACTGTGTGGGATGGCGATATGATGCTCAGTATCATGGTAAGGCCAGTCAGTATGTGCCAAGTCTTATATAAAGTTGAAACAGGTGTAATGTTTGCAGGAAAGTAATGTATAAGTTGAGAAATAGTGTAAGTTGAAAGAAGTGATATCAAAACTACACCCACTGTGTAAATCTGCGAAAATATGACGCTCAGTATAACACTCTGGTCAGTAAATATGTGATAGCAAGAATATAAAATGGAAACGGGTGTAATGTTAGTAGGAAAGTAATTTATAAGTTGAATACTAGTGTAAGATGAAAAAAATGATATCGCAATAACACTCACTGTGTAAATATGCGATAATATGACGCTCAGTAGAATAGTAAGGTCTCCAATTATGTGATAGCAATTATATCAAGTGGAAACATGTGTAATGTTAGTGGAGAAGTATTATATAAGTACAAAAATAGGTTGTAAGTTGAAATAATAGTCATAGCGACTTCATCCTCTGTGTTATTATGTGCTATTATTACGCTAAATATTACGTAAGGCCTGAAACTATCTCAAAACAGTTCTCTAAAGTGGAAAAGTGTATAATGTTGTTAGGAAAGTATTATGTAAGTTGAAAAAACACAATACGAGTTGAAACAACAGTCACAGGGAGTTCACTCACTACGTAAATAAGCGCTAACATTACACTAAATGTTATCGAAAGGCCTGTGAATACGTAAAAACAGTTCAATAAAATGTAAAATGGTATAATGTTATTGGAGATGTATTATGTAAGTAGAAAAAATGATATGTATCATGATTCAGCAATGTTAGCAATTCATCGTGAACAGTTTGGCCGATTTCGCTCGGTTCGCACGATGGTACAATGCTTATTTCACCTCTATTTTTGTATAAAATCCAATTTACTCTTGTATCACATGTTTTTATGTTTGTAATAAATACATATCTACTTACTTTCATTGGTTTCCCAGACTTATAATACCATAGAAAACGTGAGAGCCTCAGACCACCTACAAAGAACACGAAACCAGGTGTAACGAAGGTATACCTGTTTAGGCCACTTATGGACCCCGGGGAACAATTTCTTGGTGATTGACCATTGTTTCTTAGCAAAAGCAAAAGTTTTAGCAAAAAAAATTTGGGTCCAAAAATGGTCGGGATTGGGGGGTACCAGTGGTGAAAAAGTGGTCGGGATGGGGCGGGTTAAAGTGCCATCAGATCACCCTGACAAGTTCAGAATGGGGAGGTTTGGGGATGCTAACTAATGAGGCTTTGATAAGATTGTGGTCAGAGGATCCAAGTGGAGATAATACTTCTATCCTGTACTGATCTGGATTATTTGTCAGGAACAGATCCAAAAGATGGGCATTATGGTCAGGATTATCTGGTATTCTGGTTGGTTGCTTTACCAGTTGCATGAGATTAAACGATTCTGCAAACAGCTCACACTCTAGACCAGCATCGTCAGGCCTGGCAAAGTGCAATAACCATTCAACATTATGTATGCTAAAATCACCCAAGATGGTAATTTCGGTGTTAAGGGCAAGATTAAGGTTACTCAACTGCGTGGAAATGGAATCAAACACACTGGGTTCAGAAGAAGCATTGGGGGAGCGATAAACTACACAGATATATTTGGTAATATTTTGTCAGTTTAGTTTATACAACAAGTAATCAAAACTGTGTGAAGTGAAGTTTAAAATGGTGTCAACTGCGTATTGGGATTTGATATAACAACAGGTGCCACCATTATTACCGAAGTTTGTGAAGAGATGGTAACCAGGAAAACAATATGGAGATATTTCAGTATACGGTGAGATTTCTGGTTCTGTGAGGAATAGGGCCAGAGGGGATATGATCTGCAGGAAAAAGTGGACTGAATTTAAGTTGGTAGTAAGCCCACGGATGTTGTTGAAGAATAAGGCAGCATTTTCACTTCTCCGCTGATGAGCATGGCCGGAAATCCGAGGCAGTGTTGCCAACCATGGGGAATTATCCCAAGATTTAGGGAACTCGAGGTACAAATGGGGAAATTGGGAAATCGGTTTTCAATTTGGGGATTTTTTTGCCAATGGCAGGATATTTAATCTATATACTGAGCCACAGAAACTGAAATAGGTTATAAAATGCGTGACTTACAGAGCAGTGCCCCCGAAATAGAAACAGAAGAATACCATAGTGCCCCCGACAATGGGGCAAGTGAGATACAGCCCAGTATGCCCGGGAACATGCTGACACCCCCACACGGATCCCCGGGGTAGCCGCCACCACTCGGAGCAACCCCTGGCAACAACGGCATATGTCAGCCCGGGCCGTGCGCCCCTATTTCACACAGCCGCCACGCCGTCGCCGTCGCAGGAGAAGGACACTACCTTCACGGAGTGGGATTGTTGAGCCAGGTAGGGATGGAGTTGTTCTAGACACTCCAGACGGCGTCCCTCCTCGTGAGACGGCCTATTGTCGCTCCGAAAGTGTCCTGGTAGAGTCGGCCTATTGTCGCTCCCGCTCTCATGAGACGGCCTATTGTCGCTCCGAAAGTGTCCTGGTAGAGACAGCCCATTGTCGCTCCTGCCCTCATGAGATGGCCTATTGTCGCTACGAAAGTGTCCCGGTAGAGACGGCCCATTGTCACTCCCGCCCTCGTGAGACGGCCTATTGTCGCTACGAAACCCAGTAGAGATGGCCTATTGTTGCTCCCCTCCTCGTGAGACGGCCTATTATAGCTCCAAAAGTGTCCCGGTAGAGACGGCCTGTTGTCGCTCCCGCCCTCATGAGATGGCCTATTGTCGCTCCGAAAGTGTGCCAGTAGAGATGGCCTATTGTCGCTCGGAAAGTGTGCCGGTAGAGATGGCCTATTGTTGCTCCCCTCCTCGTGATACGGCTTATTGTCGCTCCGAAAGTGTCCCGGTAGAGACGGCCTATTGTCACTCCCCTCCTTGTGAGACGGCCTATTGTCGCTTCCGCCCTCGTGAGACGGCCCACTGTCGCTCCGAAGGTGCACAGAAGGAGGCAAGGAGCGAGACGTCACCCTGGCAGGAGACAAGAGCCCAGGCCTCCCATACCAGGGTGGCCCAGACAGGCCTCACAGCCTCCCCTGGCCTCCGCTCCCTACGCCTGGCTCTGGAACAGACGCACCTGACGGGCTCCAGCGTAAGCCGATGCCGCAGCCCTCCCCTGTCGGCGCCCCTAGACGCTGGAGACTGCAGTCCGTAGTCTCTCCCGAACCTCCCCAGGACACCCGGGTGCGATCTCCATACGCCCCCACGACGACGTAAGGCTCCCACCCCTGGCCGAGACTTACACCAGAGGTTCCTGGAGCTATTCGGCCCCAGTCCCGAGGGCCATACCCCTGAGCCCAGCCCAGAAGCCATGGGTAGCCCAGGACGCGAGAGGACGTCCCTACGAGTTGTCCCGTGCCCTCTTGGCACGCCTCCCCTTGGCGGTGCCCCTAGCCCAGCAGGATTGCCGACGGCGTGTTCCCGCCCCTGCCCCCACGATGAATACGTGTGATGCTGCCCAGAAACAGTGAAAGTGATTTAGGTTAAGTGTGACTTTGCCTAGTGTAGTATCGTGCAGTGACTTAATATAGTGAATATCGGGGCAAGTAAGATCACAGTGAGAGAATAAAGGACGAGTGTGCGAATCAAGATCTGATGAACTGTATTTATGAGTGACGTCCCTTATATACAATTAGTAAGACTGTGCCGCCTGGAAATTCCTCCGTAGTAATACACCCCTACTGCTGTGAGCTCTAAAGAAGTAATACGAGAAAGTGTTAGTGATATTCCCCCACTCACGCTACCCGTAAATCCTGTACGACATTCCCTCGTCCCAGTATCTAGTGTAAGTGTAAACCAAGAATAAAATCAATTACCAAAGTCCCTTTGCTATTGGAAAACGTGTAATCCTCATTGTTAATACTTGCCTCTCTCCAGTATTACCATAACTCTCTCCTAGCCGTCACAAGTCACTCCCCGCACCCTCCCCTTTCTCCCCCCCCCCTTGTGAGACTTATTCCCTGCACCTCACGTGCGTGCCTATATTCACTGTCCCCTGAATACACTAGGATTAATTGTGTTGGCATTAATATCAGATAAGCCAGTATCCTGCGAGATACACATGTCCTAGATAAGGTTTCATTTTGCTATATATTATGTTGTAATATCTGCTGATTTGTCCTGTGTCTGATTGTGGTAATATACGTGTAAAGGTTATTGCCTAGAGTTTTTGTGTCCTGCCTCTCTTTATTGCACTAAGCTCCGGTCTCGAAAGAGGACCCCGCTCCACGTTAGGTGTTTTAGGAACGAGAAGTCGAGCCTATTTACACCTAGCATTACACTGGTGGCCAGCGGTGGTTCTTGACCCGGGCGTAAAAGAGAGGTAATCAGGAATATTTGGCAAAATGGCAACTAAACCACACGTTCAGTTACCCAAATTTGACCCCAACCAGTATGATATACACACATATCTGGCAATAATTAAACCCTTACTGGATATTGGCTTTGAAAATGACCAACAGAAAATTGCAGTCACACTACCACTATTGGGCAAAGCGGCAGCGAACATAGCACCGAAAATTGTCCCTGAGCTCACCTGGCAGAACTTTACAAAGTTCACTGTACAAGCCATCACCCCATCATTAGGGAAAGTGGTGGCACTATCCCAACTGGATAGTCTAAAATTTGACGGGAATCTAAATGATACCCTAACTCTGGCAAGATGCCCAGTCACCACTGCCTACCCGGAGGCAGATGAAGAAACCCGGGAACAACTCACGTTTCATACACTCCTCAGGATTCTCCCCAATTATATTAAAGAATATTTCATAATACACGAACCGACGGGAGACCTGGATAAAGATATCAGTTTTAATGAGGCGCCTTCTAGCCGTCCATGCCACCCCTCAACACATCGGCGAAATAAATCAATTCCCCGTTGACCTCATCACCGTCAACCCGTGGGAATTTTCTCCGTGCTGCCATGGATGCCCGATCCACGACATCCGTGAGCAGCAAGAAGCTGCCCAGTGCAGCCAAATGACACGAGGGCGCTTACAAACCTCCCCACCATACGCAAATTCCCCTAAGCCTCAGGGGAAGAAAATACAAAAAAGGAAACACAAAAAGCGCCCCCCCACTGCCCCCGCATCCCACCGTAATGGCAGGGGCCACCTTACATCTCCCCCAGTCTATGACAGGGGAGAACGTTATCTTTCCTTTTCCTCCCCTCTCACTATCTCTTCTGTTCTACCTTCCCTTATTCCTGCCCCTAGTTCTAACCTTCCCACCCCACACACCACTATACCCCCTCAACACAAAACCTACCTCCCTCTTCACAGGCCTCCTAGGACCTTTCCCTCATCTTCCCCTAACCTACTTCCTAAAACCACCTCCCCCTGTCTACTGCCTTCCACCTACCACCCCGCACCACCCACCACCATCACTTCACCACCGCTCGCTTTCCTCGCCCACATGGTTAACTCATTCACCTTCCCTATCACACCCTCCTCCTCATCCCCACCCACCTTTTTTTCCTCGCTCACCTCCCCTACCCCACCTTCAACCTCACAATCCCCATGGACCACCACCTCGTCCCCAATAACCTCACCAGATGCCTCGCTGCCCACCACACCGCGCACCCCACCACCTATCACTCTCTCACGAGCTCAGCCCCCTGCTACCACCTGCACCGCCCCATCCCTGAACATTCAGACAACCCCTTGAGGCCGCATCTCCCCACTCCACCGGCTACCTCTCCCCCTACACCTCACCTTTCCTCACCTCCGACGACACACCACCTGCCACATCCCACTCCACAGCCCCTGCCAAGCCACCACGGTTCCAGCACCGCACACCGTCCGCCATCACCCCCACACCCGCACCATCCCCTAGCTTCGCACCCACCGCCCACCCCACACCACTAGCACAGAACCCTGCTACCGCCCAAACCACCCCACCACCAAACACCGGGATGGTGCCACAAGATCACACTCCCTCTTCGCCACCTACCCTCCAAGCCACCTCTCCTGCCACCTCACCACCACTACCAACCCCACACCCCCAACCTCCCCCTGCTCCCGCATCGCCTGTCACTTCCACATACGAGTGCTATGCTTCCTCCTCGCCATCCCCCTCCACCCCCCCGACCACCTCAGCCTCCCCTGCCTCAACCACCCCCTGCACCTCACCTGACATCTCACCCGCCACACCTCGCTCACCCTCACCCCTTCCCTCCGCCGCCTCACCCTTTCCACCCAAGCCCACTTGCCCCGCCCACCCTCCCACCCCCACCAGACAACCCACTACCACCGCCCTCACCCCTCCACACCTACGCACACCCACTCCGACGATCTCACCTTCCACCACGCCCCCAACACGCGCAACAGCCCGTGCTAACCGACCCCGCCCACCCAGCACGCCTACTTCCCCACCCACACCCACCCTCAGAACCACCACCACCACCCCCTCCGGCCGACTCTCATGCCCACCCGCCCGATACACCCACACTCCTACACCACCCACCTCCCCAAAACTTCACACCATAAAGCTACATCAGGCCCAAATCCCCTCCACCTGTACTCCCCAGAGACTCAACGCTGCATTACTACTGCACAAAACCCGGCCCCTACCCTCGGTGTCCAGCATTCAGCTTCCGACCACACCAACAGCCACACAAAACAAGATGAGAGTAAGACGGGCCATATGGGTGCCTACCCTTGGCAGGAACCAAAGACTCCGCGGACCACACCACCTGCTGACCCTCCTCCATTCCACCACCAACGCCTCCACACTCTTCCTCACCTGCGATGCGGAGCAGGAGGAAAACCCCTACACCATCGCCTGGCAAACCGTGCTGCAACACCTCCAGCCCGTGTACACCACCCACGACACGCAAGCATTCCACCTCCAGCCACAAGGACGTGACTTTTTACAGGGGGACAGTGGTAAAATGCGTGACTTACAAAGCAGTGCCCCCGAAATGGAAACAGAATACTGTAGTGCCCTCGACAACGGGGCAAGTGAGATACAGCCCAGTATGCCCGGGAACATGCCAATACCCCCACATGGACCCCCCGGGGTAGCCGCCACCACTCGGAGCAACCCCCAGCAACAACGGCATATGTCAGCCCGGGCCGTGCGCCCCTATGTCACGCAGCCACCATGCCGTCGCCGTCGCAGGAGAAGGACACTACCTTCACAGAGTGGGATTGTTGAGCCAGGTAGGGGTGGAGTTGTTCTAGACACTCCAGACGGCGCTCCTCCTCGTGAGACGGCCTATTGTCGCTCTGAAAGTGTCCTGGTAGAGACGGCCTATTGTCGCTCCGAAAGAGTCCTGGTAGAGACGCCCTATTGTCGCTCCGAAAGTGTCCTGGTAGAGACGGCCTATTGTCGCTCCCGCCCTCATGAGATGGCCTATTGTCGCTCCGAAAGTGTCCCAGTAGAGACGGCCCATTGTCGCTCCTGCCTTCGTGAGACGGCCCATTGTCGCTCCGAAAGTGTCCCGGTAGAGACGGCCCATTGTCGCTCCTGCCATCGTGAGATGGCCTATTGTCACTACGAAAGTGTCCCGGTAGAGACGGCCCATTGTCGCTCCCGCCATCATGAGACGGCCTATTGTCGCTCCGAAAGTGTCTCGGTAGAGACGGCCCATTGTCGCTCCCGCCCTCATGAGACGGCCTATTGTCGCTCCCCTTCTCGTGAGACGGCCTATTGTCGCTCCCCTCCTCGTGAGACGGCCTATTGTCGCTCCGAAGGTGCCCTGGTAGAGACAGCCTATTGTCGCTTCCGCCCTCGTGAGACGGCCCACTGTCGCTCCGAAGGTGCACAGGAGGAGGCAAGGAGCGATACGTCACCCTGGCAGGAGACGAGCCTAGGCTTCCCATACCAGAGGGTGGCCCAGACAGGCCTCACAGCCTCCCCTGGCCTCCACTCCCTACGCCTGGCTCTGGAACAGACGCACCTGACGGGCCCCAGCGTAAGCCGATGCTGCAGCCCTCCCCTGTCGGCGCCCCTAGACGCTGGAGACTGCAGTCCGCAGTCTCTCCCGATCCTCCCCAGGACACCCAGGCGCGATCTCCATACGCCCCCACGACGACGTAAGGCTCCCACCCCCGGCCGAGACTTACACCAGAGGTTCCTGGAGCTATTCGGCCCCAGTCCCGAGGGCCATACCCCTGAGCCCAGCCCAGAAGCCACGGGTAGCCCAGGACGCGAGAGGACGTCCCTACGAGTTGTCCCGCGCCCTCTTGGCACGCCTCCCCTTGGCGGTGCCCCTAGCCCGGCAGGATTGCCGACGGCGTGTTCCCGCCCCTGCCCCCACGATGAATACGTGTGATGCTGCCCAGAAACAGTGCAAGTGATTTAGGTTAAGTGTGACTTTGCCTAGTGTAGTATCGTGCAGTGACTTAATATAGTGAATATCGGGGCAAGTAAGATCACAGTGAGAGAATAAAGGACGAGTGTGCGAATCAAGATCTGATGAACTGTATTTATGAGTGACGTCCCTTATATACAATTAGTAAGACTGTGCCGCCTGGAAATTCCTCCGTAGTAATACACCCCTACTGCTGTGAGCTCTAAAGAAGTAATACGAGAAAGTGTTAGTGATATTCCCCCACTCACGCTACCCGTAAATCCTGTACGACATTCCCTCGTCCCAGTATCTAGTGTAAGTGTAAACCAAGAATAAAATCAATTACCAAAGTCCCTTTGCTATTGGAAAACGTGTAATCCTCATTGTTAATACTTGCCTCTCTCCAGTATTACCATAACTCTCTCCTAGCTGTCACAAGTTACTCCCTGCACCCCCCCTTTCTCCCCCCCCCCTTGTGAGACTTACTCCCTACGCCTCACGCGCGCGCCTATATTCACTGTCCCCTGAATACACTAGGATTAATTGTGTTGGCATTAATATCAGATAAGCCAGTATCCTGCGAGATACACATGTCCTAGATAAGGTTTCATTTTGCTATATATTATGTTGTAATATCTGCTGATTTGTCCTGTGTCTGATTGTGGTAATATACGTGTAAAGGTTATTGCCTAGAGTTTTTGTGTCCTGCCTCTCTTTATTGCACTAAGCTCCGGTCTCGAAAGAGGACCCCGCTCCATGTTAGGTGTTTTTAGGAACGAGAGGTCGAGCCTATTTACACCTAGTATTACAGGTTATCTATAATTATCATAATTTCAGAGTGACTTTAAATTTTCTATAATGAAATAATAGTGGATCTGTTTTTATTCATCAATTAAGTCGATATTTCGTGTGCATTCGAATGAACGAAAATGGGTGACAACAGGAGGAGGAGCAGCAGCGGCAGCAGAGACCATCAGACTAATACTAATGATAATGATGCTTTACACAACCATACCCATTATTATTCTTCTTGTCCAGAAGTAACAGTACAGAAAAAGAAATCAGACATACCCTAAGTTAACTCAGAGTAATATGAATGATGTTAGTTTGTAAAATGCCAGCCGCCGGACCACCCACCCCACCACTGGGCCACCACCACACCACCACCCCAGGAGGACACAACGGGGGGGCTAGTGACCCAGGTCAAGAGGGTCACTGGGCCACTACTAACCTGAGCCCCTTTTCCCCGCAACTGCCCCGACGCCAGGTGACCGAAGAACGCCAACGACCTTGCAGGCGGGACAACCATCGCCAGAAGTGGGGTGGGACTGAACAGGATTCAGTCCCAAGTAACGTCTTGGCGACGGCCATAGTTACACCCTCAAGGGCAGGAGGCCCTAGGCTTCGGCCTAACGTGTACACCAGGGCATCAGTGCCCTTAGCCACTTCAAGGGCAGGAGGCCCTAGGCTATGGCCTAACGTGTGCACCAGGGCATCAATGCCCTTAGCCACTTCAAGGGCAGGAAGCCCTAGGCTTCGGCCTAATGTGTGCACCAGGGCGTCAGTGCCCTTAGCCACTCCCAGGGCAGGAGGCCCAAGGCTACGGCCAGAAGAGTGCGCCAGGGCGAGGGTGCCCTTAGCCACTCTAAGGGCAGGAGGCCCTAGAATACAGCTAGAAGTGGGTCACAGGGTGAGAAGACCTGTAGCCACGGCTGTAGCAAACACAGGAGAGAGAGTCGCCTCTGTGCTTCCCTCCCTGTACATAGGAGAGGACACGGTCTCCATGGACCCTTTTCCTACCTCGTTCCCCTGTGGGAACTGTTCGTCACCACCCGGGAGTGTTGCCCCGGAGGTGTCGCCAGAGTGGTGGCAAAGCCTGAGACCGGACCTGCCTCCCATGCCTGGGAAATCTCTGTCCTTTACAGACACCAGACGGAGACGAGGCAGCAGTCCAACCCTGTCGGCGCTTCTCTCAGCAGACGATCGCACCCCCAGGCGAGACCAGCAAACTACAGGCGAGGGCGACCCAGACTCCCTCACCCCGTGGAGCCGCAGACGACAGGCCCGCCTCCTCTAGCTGTTTGGCCCCAGTCCCGAGGGCCACCTCTCAGGTCGAGGCCCCCAGACAGGAGGGCCTCCCTGCACCCCACCAATGAGGCCCCGAGGTAAGGGCCTCCCCTTAGGTCGAGGCCCCCAGACAGGAGGGCCTCCCTGCATCTCACCGACGACCAGGACCCGGGCAGTGACTCCTCTGCGGGTAGTGTGTTGCCCTTTGCAGGCAGTCCCCCTAGGGCCCTCTCCTCACATCCCGACGACAGAGTGTACCAAACCCAGGAAACACGGGTAAATAAGTGACGCACCTTATACCGAGAATAAGCCAGGGGAAAGAGAACAGTGAACAGTGACAGAGTGCGACTAATGTAAAACCAGTGACAATTGTTATTAACCTAAAAGAACTCTATACCCGGCAGAACAGAAAAGGGCTTCGACCGCCAATCATAGAAAGTAGAGTAATTATACATGCCCTAGAATTAAAGAATTTTCAGTAATTGTGAACGAAGACCAGGGTGCGCGGGAGAATGAAAAGCCTGTGTAAAGTGCCGCCACGACTAGGTGACAGTGTCAAGGGTTGCGATCCGCACCCTGTCTTCTTTATAGTAGTATTTCCCCCACGGACTCTTAATCTTGTTTATTCTCCTTGTTCTCAAGTGAATATATGTTTTGGCTTTACATGAAATACGGGTATCTCCATATATATAACTAAAGACATTGGTATACATGTATCATATCGTGTGTTAAGTGCAACTGTATTTTGTGATATCAAAGTCTAACTCTGTGTCCCTGAATCCTGTATCTTAAATATCACTCTGTGTTATATTGTAACGGTGTAGAATTAAGGCAATAGATGTGTTAAGATATACTTCCTGGTTTTTATGTCCTGTTCCTTTGTTGGTGCTTTACTTCCGGTCCGGAAAGAGGACCCCGCTCAGTCGCTAGTGTTTTTAAAACGAGGAGTTGACCTAAAAACACTCGGCATAACACTGGTGGCAAGCGGTGGCTCTGGATCCGAGTAAAAGCACAAAGGAACGAAAAAGGAAACTTGCACAATGGCAGCCAAACCGCACATTCAGTTGCCAAAATTCAACCCGGACCAATGTGACATTGATGTGTATTTAGATATGATTAAACCCCTCTTAGACATAGGGTTTGACTCGGACAAGGAGAAAATTGCAGTCACATTGCCTAACCTGGGAAAAATAATTGCCACTGTCACACCAAAAGTTGTCCCAGAACTGACATGGGACCAGTTCTCGCAAATTGTGAGACAGGCTTTCATGCCTTCCATGGGCAGAGTTGTCACTCTCTCGCAGCTCGACGCCCTCACCTACGACGGTAACCTAGACGACACTTTCGTCCAGGCTCGGCGCCTCATCAGCGCCTCTTATCCTGAGGCAGCAACAAATACTCGGGATATCCACACATTTACTGCCCTGCTGAGGATTCTCCCTAGCACAGTCAGGGAGCACTTCTCTATCTATGATCCCTCAGGGGACATGGACCAGGACCTGCAACTCGTCCGACGTCTCCTCGCCGCCCATCCCATACCACAACCTCTTTACGCGGTGACAAGATTCCCCACAAACCACAACCCTCCACCAAAACCTAAGCTGCTGCCTCACCAGCCACCTACAGAGCCACCTCCTATTGTGCCCAGGGCTTACCCGCAGAAGAAACGCCCCAACTCCAAGGAGCAAGGCAACCTGATTACCATTAATCCTTGGGAGTTCACAGCCTGCAGTCGCACCTGCCCCCTGCACGACATAAGAGAGCAGCTCAAGGCAAGCAGGCGCAGGAACTTTCACCAGGGGCACAAGAAAGTCTCCTCCTTAGACGACGCTGCCCCGGAAGACGACGCGCCGCCACTACTCTACCCAGGACCGGACGACGAGGAACACGACAACCACACCCAACCTCAGCAGATGGATTTTTAGGCCCGCCCCCGCACCTCCCCACGGTGGTGGGGGCCACCTCACACAACTACAGACCCCCAGTCTATAACAAGATTTGGCTGAACAGGGTCAAGGCGAGACTACTGGTGGATACGGGAGCAGCCAGGTCATGCCTCTACTCCCACCACACCTCAGCCAACCTTGTAGACGCAGGGGATGGCCCCCTACCCATCTGTGGGGAAACCCGGGCCCTTCAAACCAGCACTCACCAACGAGTGTCCACCAACCACCTCTTCATCATATTTGATTCCACATGTAATCAATATGATGGATATCTTGAGCTGGACCTCCTCCAAAAACTCCACGCAACCATCGATTGTCAACAGCGTTGCCTCCACTTCAGTCCAGCCCGCCCCAACCAAGCATCCATCAACAAGGAAAAAAAAAAATCCAGAAGAAAAACGAAAAACAACAACACCTCCCCCCCCCAAACACTCACCTGCCCCAATCCACCTGTACATGTAACCCCATCCCAACCTCACTCAATGCCTCACTTATCCCCCTCCATCCCCATCTCCCATTACACCTCTACTGCCCCCCACTCCATCCTTCCCTGCCACTATCGCTTCCACAATTACTATTCCACCTCACCACAAAGCTTGGGTGACACTCAACAGATCCTCAGGTACATCAGTCCTTTTCTCACCATCCATACCCACCGGACCCCTCTCATCCTGTCTAGTATCACTGTTATGCTGGTGTTTTTAAGGCGACTTCTCATAGTAAAAACATTAGCTACTGAAGCGGGGTCCTCTTTCTAGACCGGAAGTAAAGCACCAACAAAGGAACAGGACATAAAAACCAGGCAGTATACCTTAACACATCTATTACCTTAATTCTAACCGTAACAATACACGTAGAGTGATATTTGAGATACAGGGGAACAGAGACACAGAGTTAACATTCACCACCACAAAATAGAGTTACACTTAGCACACACTACAATGTTCATTCAGGGAGATCGTGAATTATCTATAGTATTGTTTATGTGTCACTTTTAGGCAGGATATAAATAGAATGGTTCACATAGGGAATAAACAAGATTGGGAGTCTGTATGGGAAATATTATTATAAATGAGGTAGGGTGCGGATAGCGACACTCGACATCGTCACCTTGTCACGGCGACACTCACACTCAGGCTTTTGACGGGCCTGCGCACCCTCACCTCAGGTGTTCACAGAAAGTTCTCTTATATGGGGGGACTGGGACAATTACAATAAAGTTCATTCTCTGCCCTGCCAACACTGAATTCTTGTGGGCTACTATCAACTACACTGTTCTTCACTTAGTCACTTTCACTGTTCTTTTTCCCGACTTGTTCTTGACACGGGGGGGGGGGAAGTCACTGTTTTCCTATATCTCCTAGGTAACGTTCACTCTAGGTCACACTCGTAAGTGGGGTGCAGGGAGGCTCTCCCGTCTGGGGGCCTCGACCTGATAGGCGGCCCTCGTGCTGGGGCCGCGTCGGTGTGGTGCAGGGAGGCCCTCTGGTCTGGGGGCCTCGACCTGATAGGTGGCCCTCGGGACTGGGACCAAACAGCCGGAGTAGTCGGGCCTGTCGTCTTTGGCTCCGTTTGGCTCCGTGGAATGAGGGAGCCCGGATTGCCTTCGTCAGGAGCTGGAGAGTCTGGCCTGGGTGTCCTGATACTGCGGGCACCAAGGGGGAGAGGCGCCGTCAGGACTGGGCTGTGGCAGCGTTTCCTTTGGGGCTCGGGCAGGAACAAGGAACTCCTGGGCGTAGACGGTAAGTCCGATATCAGGCCTTGCCACCACTCTAGCATCTCCTCCGGGGCTATATTCCCGGGTGGTGACGAAGGGCTTCCACAAGGGAAAGAGGCTGGAGAAGGACTCAGGTCACTCGTGTCCTCTCTAGTACGTCCTGAGGCCGGAGCCTTGGGTCGCCTTACCCTGGTACGTACTCTGGCTGTAGCCGTGGACTTGCCCGGCGTACGAGGAACAACTGAAGGGCGTACTAGGCCGTCCCTTCCCTGCCACGTGTATAGACCGTCGGCGCGGTGTTGCTCCCATAGTAGGGGACAAGCCGGAGTGAGGGGCACAGAGGCCACACTCTCTCCAGTACGAACTGAAACTACCTTCAGGGGCTTCTCTACCCTGGTACGTGCCCTGGCCGGAGCCGAGTGCCTACCCGTTTTACTGAGAACAACTGAAGGGCGTACTAGGCCGTTCCCTCCCCGCCACGTATATAGACCGTCGGCGCGGTGTTGCTCCCATAATAGGGAAGGGCTACACGTATGGTAGCAGGGGCTCTTTACTCTGGTCCGTACTCTGGCCGTAGCCAGAAGCTGATCTGTCCGATCAGAAACAACTGAAGGGCGTACTATGGTCCTTTCGCAGCAAGAAGTCCGTTCAGGGTGTGGCAGAAGTTGGACTTTCCCCGAGTGCGACGTTGCCAATTTGACCACCAATTATCGGATTATCACTACCTACCCCCATCCCACCTGTTTCTCCCTCTCTCTCTCTCTCTCTATATATATATATATATATATATATATATATATATATATATATATTGTATATATTTATTATTTATTTTCAACTTTTTATCCACACCACCTATGAGGTAAAAGTCTAGGTGCGTTTTATTTTTAAGAGGTTTCCCCTGTAGGCCTAATCCTCTCTCTGACCCTGGGTCCCTCGCCGACCTCAGCGTGGCAACATGGGAAAAAAGCACTGCCGCGTGTCATAGAATTCGTTCAAATCGTTGTTATAATTCTAAAAATTGATACTCAATGTACTATACAGCTTCCTTTATTATATACAGAATATAAAAAACAATTTCAAATAGCACACAGATGGGAAATAAGAGAGAGAGAGGCATGTACTACGGTTGATTTGGCAGCATCGCTAGAGGTGATTCACCAGGTGGGCCCCACCCTGAACGGACTTCTTGCGGTGAAAGGACCATAGGCCGTCCCTTCCCCGCCACGTATATGGACCGTCGGCGCGGTGTTGCTCCTGAAGGGGAGAACAGCAAGAGAGATGCACTGGGGCAACTCTCTCTCTCTGGTGTACTAAGGCCAGAGCCTTGGGTCGCCTTACCCTTTGTACACTTTGTTAGGCCGTAGCCTTGGGCCTCCTGCCCTAGAGGGTGTAACAAAGCCGTCAATACGGTGTTACCTGGGACTGAAACTTGTTCAGTCCCACCCTTATTCTGACGACCATTGCTCCGCCCGCAATGTAGTTTTCTTTCCCTGGTCACCTGGGGTTGGAGCAATTGCGGGGAACAAGGGCCCAGGATCGTGATGTCCTGGTGACCCTCTTGATCGGGGTCACTAACCCCACCGTTGTGTCCTCCTGGGGTGGTGGTGTGGTGGCGGCCCGGTGATGGGGTGGGGGGTGGTGTGGTGGCGGCCCGGTGATGGGGTGGGGGGTGGTGAGGTGGGAGGTCCGGCGGCGGGCACGGTGGGCATTTTACCACCCTCCGCGTTGTATAAGTCACGATCCCGTGACTGGAGGTGGTAGGTGGTGGAGGTGGATGTCTGGTGGGCCGGGGTGAGGGGTTGGGTGAGGCTGACCCAGTGGGTGGTGAAGGTGTTGGGCTCCTGATGGGGGTTGAGAGTGAGCCGGAGGGAGGATGGATGGTCGATCCGGCGTAGGAGTTGGAGCAGGTGGTGGGTGTTCCGGATTCTGGCATGTGGGCGGTCGTGGGGTCGCCAATGCTCTCTCGTCACTTTCATCTCGGGGAATGGTGCCTGGTGGAGAGATGAAAGCTGAATGCTGGAGAGTGACGGGAGGTTGGTGGTTTTATGGGGGATGATTCGGTGGGAGGAGCGTTGTCCTTTGGGGAATTGGGACTTGGAAAGATTCCATCGTGCTTGGTGGAGGGGGAGGGTTATGGGGGAGGTGTTTGGGGCAGGGGGGGGTATGTGAAGGTGGTGGGTGCCGGGATGGGCGTGTGATGGGCGGAGGTGTTGGGGCATACCTCAAGGGTGGGTGTGAGAGGCGTCCTGATCTGGTGGTGGTGGTAGTGATGGTGGGTGTGGGTGGCGATGGTGGTGGTGAGGGCGTGCGGCTGTTAGGGGGGGAGGCGGGTGGGGGTGCGGTGTGGCACGTATAATGAGAATGGTCAAGGGGGAGGGGGGTGTTGGGTGTGGAGGTGGTGGGGTGGTGAGTGGTGAGGTCTGCGGGGGTGGTGGCTTTGGGCGGTGTGGGTCGGGAGGTGGTGGGTGGACAGGTGTTAGGGAGGTGAGTTGTGAGTTGTGAAGGGGTGGCGGTCTCAGCTGGTGGTGGTGGGGTGTCGGGGGATGGGCTGGTTGTTGGTGAGTTGGAGGGAGGGGGTGAGAAGAAGTAGGAGTTTGGAGGGTAATTCTGAGAAAGGTTGGGATGGACAGGTGTGCGGGCAGGGGTGCAGGTTGGCCGGGCGCGTGGGTGGTCAGTGGTGGGTGGGTGGAAGGGTCGCACGTGGCGATTTCTGTATGTGCGGTGTTGTCCCTGTTGATCTATAATGACTTGGTATGGGTTGGGTACTCGAACAATTTTGAAAGGTCTATTAAATCGGGGGGAGGTTTTGGAGGGGGTGGGCAGGTGTGCAACGACTACAGACTGACCAGGTTTGTATGGGTTGGAGTGGGTCATGTTGGGTGCCAGGTCTTGTTGAGAGTGTAGGTGGTGGAGGCGGCGTTTGAGGTGGTGGAGAGGGTCGGTAGTGGAGGGTGGGGTGGGTGGCTGTAGGTGGTGGCGGAGTGGCAGGAGTAGTGGCGATTCCCCCAAAACTCTTTTATGTGGAGTTATCCCGTTTTCTCGTGGGCATGGGATTAAACCCCATTGGATAATCTTGACGTGGGCAGGCCAGTCTTCATTCCCTGTTTGCATAATGCGTGTGCGAACCTGGTTCATGAGGGAGCAATGGCTTCTCTCACAGATGCTGTTACCTTGTGGCCAGTAGGGGGATGAGTGGGAGATGTGGTATCCGAATATGTTCGCCAGCTCTTCCCAGACTTTTCCAGTAAATTCTGGGGCATTATCTGAGTGCAGTGCTTGGGGAATACCAAAATATGGGAAGACATGGTGGGTGAGGGCATCGGCAACTGATACTGCACTGTGATCTTTGGCGGGGCATGCAATGAGAAACTTTGAATATACATCCACGAATGTGATTATGTACTTGTACCCTGCTTTGGGTGTGAGGGGGCCGACGACGTCTAAGGAAAGTAGTTGCCACGGTTTCTGTGCTGTTAATTTTCCTGAAGGGCCGGGTGTACGGGTGATGTCCTTTCCTAAAGCACAGGCTCGGGAGGATTGTTTAATGTTCTTGGCGATGGTGGATGGGTTAGGGGTCCAGTTCAGTACATGTCGGTAAAGACTTATAGGAGTTTTTTAGTTCCCAGGTGGATGCCGTTATGGGGATGGAGGTGGAGCATGGTGTCGTGGGCAGTGGTGGGGCTTAGGACGATGTGTCCGTTTGGATCAAACAGGTGTTCGCCATGTGGGTGGAGTTTAGCGAATGTGTTCGGTGGGATCCAGGTAGGGCGTTGTTTGTTGTGCCACATTTGGACTAGGTCTGGCTCTGTCGAGATTGCATTGATTGGTAGACGGGACAGGGCATCGGCGTTTGTGTGGAGTTTGCCTGGTCGGTATGAGATCTCGAAATCATACTCCTCGAGTGTTTCTCGCCATCGTATAAGCTGTGCATTGGTGGTGTTTGACTAACGTAACCATTGTAGGGATTGGTGGTCTGTAATGACTATCACATGGGTGCCTGAGATGTAGGAACAGAAGTATTCGAGGGACCAGATGATTCCCAGGCACTCGCGTTTGGTGGCCGCGTAGTTTCTTTCTGCAGGATTTAAGGTGCAGCTGGCACGGCGATGATATGTTCACGGCCATCTTGTACTTGTGCAAGGACAGCCCCTATGGCGATGAGTGATACGTCTGTATACAGGCGGAATGGGAGGTTGTAATCTGGGAAAGCGACTACTGGGGCAGAGGTTAACTTGGACTTGAGGGTGGTAAATGCAGTTTTTCTTGGTTCGGTCCATACGAACGGCTCACCTTTTTTTGTTAGGTCGTGTAAGGGTTTGGCGATATCTGCAAATCCATTGACGAACCGCCTGTAGTATGATGTTAGGCCTAGGAAGGCTCTAGTTTCGTGCACGTCACGAGGTAGGGGAATGTCGGCGATTGCATGTAGTTTTTCTGGGTCCGGGGAGATGCCTTCAGCGTTAATTAGATGTCCAAGGAAAGAGACTGATCTCTCGGCCAAAACGCACTTTGTTGGTTTTAGTTTTAGTCCTGCCTGGCGTATACGGTGGAACACTTGTTTGAGGCGGTGGATGTGGTTGGCCCAGGTATGACTGAAAACGATGATGTCGTCCAGATACGACAAACAAGTCTCCCAGGTTAGTCCGCTGAGAACTGACTCCATCAGGTGGGAGAATGTGGCAGGGGCGTTGCAGAGTCCGAAGGGAAGAACGTTGAATTCATAATGCTTCCCGTTTGATGTTGAGAAGGCAGTTTTGTGTTTGTCGTCGGGGTGTACAGGGACTTGCCAATAACCCGATTGCAGGTCTAGGGTCGAGAACCAGGTCGACCCATGTAGGGAGTCAAGCGAGTCGTCGATTCATGGTAGGGGCGTAGCGTCTTTGATAGTGACGTCGTTGACTCGGTGGTAATCTACGCAAAAGCGCATAGTCCCATCTTTCTTCTGTACGAGTACAACAGGTGAGGACCATGGGCTAGTGGAGTTGGAGATAACGCCGGCATCGAGCATATCCTGGACCTGCCGGTCTTCTTCTGCCCATTGTTTTGGATTTTTTCGTCGTGATGGTTGGTGAATTGGAGGTCCAGTCGTGTGTATCTCACGGCTGAGATAGGTAGTGTGGCCAAGGTTGGTTGGGCCGGAGGAGAACAGGTCCTGAAAGTCCAGGAGGAGTTGTCGGAGGCTGTTGGTTTGGGAAGGGGATAGGTGTGATGGTAGGTCGGGGAGAGTGGGATGGTCGGGGGGTGGTGCTTGGCATGGTTTGGCTTCTTCTGTGTCGCCGATGATGAGTCCTCTTGGTAGGGTTAGTGGGGTTGTGGCGAGGTTGGCGATACGATGGGGATGTGGGGGAAGGAAGGTGGGGCTTACTAAACAGGAGGAGAGTGGTCTGGTGGGGATGGATGGTGAGAAGAGGACGGAGGTACCTGAAGGTCTGTTCAGTTTTACCTAAGCTTCATGGTGGGGTGGAATGGTGATTGAGGAGGCGATAGTGGCAGGAAAAGATGGGGAGGGGTCCAGATGATGTGTGGTGGGGGGTGGTGATGGAGGGGGATGAAGTGAGGCATTGCGTGAGGTTCGGTTGGGGCAGGTGAGTGTTCTGGGGTTGTGTGTGTTTGCGTGGTGGAGGGGGGGGTGTTCTTGCTTTTTCTTCTATGAGATTTTTCTTTCTTGTTGATTGATGCTTGGTTGGGGCGGGCTGGACTGAAGTGGAGGCGGCGCTGATGGCAGTCAGTGGTGGCGTGGAGTTTTTGGAGAAGGTCCAGCCCAAGATATCCATCATATTGATCGAATGTCGGGTCAATTATGATGAATGGGTGGTTAGTGGATACTCGTTGGTGGGTGTTGGTTTGAAGGGCCCGTGTTTCCCCACGGATAGGCAGGGGGCCATCCCCCGCATCGACGAGGTTGGCTGAAGTGGGGAAAAGGGGGCCGAATGCAGAGGTGTGGTGGGAGTAGAAGTGGGAGTAGAGGTACTATCTGGCTGCTCCCGTATCTACCAGTAATCGTGCCTTGACCCCGTTCAGCCAAATCTTGTAGACTGGGGGTCTGTAGCTATGTGAGGTGGCCCCCCGCCACCGTGGGGAGGTGCGGGGGTGGGCCTAAAAATCCATCTGCTGAGGAGTGGGGTCGTAGTGGTCATCGTCATCCGTTCCCAAGTAGAGTGTTGGCGGTGCGTCATCTTCCGGGGCGTCGTCGTCTAGGGAGGAGACTTTCTTGCGCCCTTGGTGAAAGTTTCTGTGCCTGCTAGCCTTTAGTTGTTCTCTTATGTTATGCAGGAGGCAGGTGCGACTGCAGGCCGTGAACTCCCAAGGATTAATAGTGATGAGATTGCCTTGTTCCTTGGGGTTGGGGCGCTTTTTCTGCGGGTAAGCCCTGGGCACAGTAGGAGTTGGCTCTGTAGTTGGCTGGTCAGGCGGCAGCTTAGGGTTGGGTGGAGGGTTGTGTTTCATCGCGAATCTTGTCACCGCATGGAGTGGTTGTGGTATGGGACGGGCGTCGAGGAGACATCTGACGAGTTGCAGGTCGTTTTCCATGTCCCCTGAGGGATCATAGATTGAGAAGCGCTCCCTGACTGTGCTAGGGAGAATCCTCAGCAGGGTATTAAATGTATGTATATCTCGGGCATTTGTAGGTGCCTCGGGATAAGCGGCGCTGACAAGGCGCCGAGCCTGGACGAATGTGTCATCCAGGTTCCCGTCGTAGGTGAGGGCGTCGAGTTGAGAGAGGGCGACAACTCTGCCTATTGATGGCGTGAAAGCCTGTCTCACTATTTGTGAGAATTGATCCCATGACAGTTCTGGGACGATTTTTGGTGTGACAGTGGCAATTATTTTTCCCAGGTTAGGTAATGTGACTGCAAATTTTTCTCTGTCTGAGTCGAACCCTATGTCTAGGAGGGGTTTGACCATATCTAAATATACTTCTATGTCACATTGGTCCGGGTTGAATCTCGGTAATTGGATGTGCGGTTTGGCTGCCATTGTGCAAGTTTCCTTTTCATCGTTCCTCCATGCTTTTACTCGGATCCAGAACCACCGCTTGCCACCAGTGTTATGCTGGTGTTTTTAAGGTGACTTCTCGTCATAAAAACACTAGCTACTGAAGCGGGGTCCTCTTTCTAGACTGGAAGTAAAGCACCAACAAAGGAACAGGACATAAAAACCAGGCAGTATACCTTAACACATCTATTACCTTAATTCTAACCGCAACGATACACGTAGAGGGATATTTGAGATACAGGCGAACAGAGACACAGAGTTAATATTCAGCACCACAAAATAGAGTTACACATAGCACACACTACAATGTTCATACAGGGAGATCTTGAATTATCTATGGTATTGTTTATGTGTCACTTTCAGGCAGGATATATATAGAATGGTTCACAAAGGGAATAAACAAGATTGGGAGTCTGTATGGGAAATATTACTATAAATGAGGTTGGGTGCGGATAGCGACATTCGACATCATCACCTTGTCACGGCGACACTCACACTGAGGCTTTTGACGGGCCCGCGCACCCTTACCTCAGGTGTTCACAGAAAGTTCTCTTATATGGGGGGACTGGGATAATTACAATAAAGTTCATTCTCTGCCCTGCCAACACTGAGTTCTTGTGGGCTACTATCAACTACATTGTTCTTCACTTAGTCACTGTTCACTGATCTTTTTCCCGACTTGTTCTTGACACAGGGGGGAGAGTCACTATTTTCCTATATCTCCTGGGTAACGTTCACTCTGGGTCACACTCGTAGGTGGGGTGCAGGGAGACTCTCCCGTCTGGGGGCCTCGACCTGATAGGCGGCCCTCGTGCTGGGGCCGCGTCGGTGTGGTGTAGGGAGGCCCTCTGGTCTGGGGGCCTCGACCTGATAGGTGGCCCTCGGGACTGGGACCAAACAGCCGGAGTAGTCGGGCCTGTCGTCCTTGGCTCCGTGGAGTGAGGGAGCCCGGATCGCCTTCGTCAGGAGCTGGAGAGTCTGGCCTGGGTGTCCTGGGACTGCGGGCACCAAGAGGGGGAGGCGCTGTCGGGACTGGGCTGCGGCAGCGTCTCCTTCTGGGCTTGGGCAGGAACAAGGAACTCCCGGGCGTGGGCGGTAAGTCCGATGTTGGGCCTTGCCACCACTCTAGCGTCTCCTCCGGGGCTATATTCCCGGGTGGTGACGAAGGGCTTCCACAAGGGAAAGAGGCTGGAGAAGGACTCACGTCACTCGTGTCCTCTCTAGTACGTCCAGAGGCCGGAGCCTTGGGTCGTCTTACCCTGGTACGTACTCTGGCTGTAGCTGTGGACTTGCCCGGCGTACGAGGAACAACTGAAGGGCGTACTAGGCCGTTCCTTCCCCGCCACGTATATAGACCGTCGACACAGTGTTGCTCCCGTAGTAGGGGACAAGCCGGAGTGAGGGGCACAGAGGCCACACTCTCTCCAGTACGAACTGAAACTACCTTCAGGGGCTTCTCTACCCTGGTACGTGCACCGGCCGGAGCCGAGTGCCTACCTGTTTTACTGAGAGCAACTGAAGGGCGTACTAGGCCGCTCCTTCTCCGCCACGTATATAGACCGTCGGCGCGGTGTTGCTCCCATAATAGGGAAGGGCTACACGTACGGTAGCAGGGGCTCTTTACCCTGGTCTGTTCTCTGGCCGTAGCCGGAAGCTGATCTGTCCGATCAGGAACAACTGAAGGGCGTACTAGGCCGTCCCTTCCCCGCCACGTATATAGACCATCGGCGCGGTGTTGCTCCTGAAGTGGAGAACAGCAAGAGAGGGATGCACTGGGGCAACTCTCTCTGGTGTACTAAGGCCAGAGCCTTGGGTCGCCTTACCCTTTGTACTCTTTGTTAGGCTGTAGCCTTGGGCCTCCTGCCCTAGAGGGTGTAACAAAGCTGTCAATACGGTGTTACCTGGGACTGAAACTTGTTCAGTCCCACCCCTATTCTGACGACCATGGCTCCGCCCGCAATGTAGTTTCCTTTCCCTGGTCACCTGGGGTTGGGCAATTGCGGGGAACAAGGGCCCAGGATCGTGATGTCCTGGTGACCCTCTTGGTCGGGGTCACTAACCCCACCGTTGTGTCCTCCTGGGGTGGTGGTGTGGTGGCGGCCCAGTGGTGGGGTGGGGTGGGAGGTCCGACGGCGGGCATTTTAATCACCCACCTTCCTTCCACCCCCCACGCCCAACAAATCTGTATCGCAAACCTCGCCACAACACCTCTAACTCTACCGCGATTGGCGACACGGAAGAAGCCGAACCATGCCAAGCACCACCCCCCAATCACCCCACTCTCCCCGACCTACCATCACATCTATCCACTTCCCAAACCAACAGTCTCCGACAACTACTCCTGGACTTTCAGGACCTATTCTCCGTCGGCCCAACCAACCTTGGCCACACTATTTATCTCAGCCACGAGATACATACTACAGGACCTCCCATTCGCCAACCATCACGCCGAAGAAAAACCAAACAACGGGCAGAAGAAGACCGGCAGGTCCAGGATATACTTGATGCCGGTGTCATCTCCAACTCCACTAGCCCATGGTCCTCACCTGTTGTACTTGTGTGAAAAAAAGATGGAACCATGCGTTTCTGCGTCAATTACCGCAGAGTGAATAACGTTATGATCAAAGACGCTACACCACTACCTAGGATCGACGATTCTCTTGACTCCCTCCACGGATCGACATGGTTTTCTACCCTAGGCCTGCAATCAGGCTATTGGCAAGTCCCAGTCCACCCCGACGACAAGCACAAGACCGCCTTCTCAACATCGAACGGGAAGCAATACGAAGTTAACGTCCTTCCCTTCAGACTCTGCAACGCCCCTGCCACATTTTCCCGCCTCATGGAATCTGTTCTGAGCGGGCTAACCTGGGAAACCTGCTTGGCTTACCTAGATGATGTCATCGTCTTCAGCCATACCTGGGCCGACCACCTCCACTGCCTTAAACAGGTGTTCCAATATATACGCCAGGCCGGGCTCAAACTCAAGCCCACAAAATGTGTTTTAGCAGAACGTTCAGTCTCCTTCCTCGGACACCTGATCAATGCGGAAGGCATCTCTCCTGACCCCGACAAGCTACGTGCAATCGCTGACATCCCCCTACCTCGCGATGTGCACAAAACTAGAGCCTTCCTAGGTCTAACCTCCTATTACCGGCGTTTCGTGAAAGGCTTTGCAGACATCGCCAAACCTTTACACGACCTGACAAAGAAAGGAGAACCATTCATCTGGACAGAACCAAGGAAAAATGCATTCACCACCCTCAAGTCCAAGCTGACCTCCGCCCCCATCGTCGCCTTCCCAGACTACAACCTCCCCTTCCGTCTATATACCGACGTCTCACTCATCGCCATAGGGGCTGTCCTTGCCCAGGTCCAAGACGGCCGCGAGCATATCATCGCCTGTGCCAGCCGCACCCTAAACCCTGCGGAGAGAAATTACGCGGCCACCAAACGCAAATGCCTGGGAATTATCTGGTCCCTCGATTACTTCCGCTCATATATCTCGGGCACCCACGTGATTATCATTACAGACCACCAATCCCTACAGTGGTTTCGCCAGTCCAACACCACCAACACGCAACTCATATGATGGCGAGAAGCACTCGAGGAATATGGCTCTGAAATATCATACCGACCAGGCAAGCTCCACACAAACGCTGACGACCTCTCCCGACTACCCATCAATGCTATTTCCGCAGAACCAGACCTTATCCAAATGTGGCACAATAAACAACGCCCTACCTGGATCCCGCCGAGCACGTTCACCAAACTTCATCTGCACGGCGAACACCTGTTCGACCCCAACGGCCACATCGTCCTAAGCCCCACCACCGCCCACGACACTATGCTGCACCTTCACGCCAACAATGGCATCCACCTGGGGATTAAGAAACTCGTACAAGTCTTCAGTGACATGTACTGGACACCAAACCCATCCACCATTGCTAAAAACATCATACAATCCTGCCACGCTTGTGATTTTGGGAAAGACATCACTCGCACACCCGGCCCTTCAGGAAAAATAACAGCAACAAAACCCTGGCAATTGCTTTCCCTCAACGTCATCAGCCCCCTCACACCCAAAACAGGGTACAAATATATAATCACATTCGTGGACGTCTATTCCAAATTCATCATCGCATGCCCCACCAAAGACCACAGTGCAGTAACTGTCGCCGAAGCCTTGCCTCGCCACGTCTTCCCATATTTTGGCATTCTCCAAGCACTGCACTCAGATAATGCACCAGAGTTCACGGGAAAAGTCTGGCAAGAGTTGGCAAAAATATTCAGGTGTCACATCTCCCACTCATCCCCCTACTGGCCCCAAGGTAACAGCATCTGCGAGAGAAGCCATCGCTCCCTCATGAATCAGGTCCGCACATGCATCATGCAAACAGGGAATGAAGATTGGCCTGCCCATGTCAAGATCGTCCAATGGGGCCTGAATACGTGCCCACGAGAGGACGGCATAACACCACACGAGCGAGACTTTGGGGAAACCCCGCTCCTCCTACCCGTCTGCCACCACCTTCCGCCACCCACCTCGCCCTCCACTACTGACCCTCTCCACCATCTCAAACGCTGCCTCCACCCCCTACAAACACAACAGGACCTAACGCCCGACACCAACCACACCAACCCATACAAACCTGTCTAGTCCGTTGTCGTGGCACACCTCCCCGCCCCCAATAAGATCTCACCCCGATTCATTGGCCCCTTCACAATAACCCGAATCCCCAACCTCTATCAAGTAATCATAAACCAGCAAGGACAGCAATGCACGTACCGGAATCACCACGTGCGACCATTCCACCCACCCAACAATGACCACCCCCACACCCGCGCGCCCCGCACCTCTTCCCGCACTCCTGTCCACACCGAGCCTTCCGAGAATTACCCCCCAGACTCCTACTCCTACTCCTCACCCCCAACCAGCACCTCACCGACAACCACACCACCCCCCACAACACCTGGTCCTGACTCACCACCTCCACCGCCTACATCACCACCCCCGCCCAACACCACCACCCACTCACAGCCTACCACGCACCTCCCTACCACCTGTCCACCTACCACCTCCCACACCACACCTCCTACCTCACCACCATCGCCCCACGCCACCACCTCCTCACACCTCACCTCTCACCCCCCTGCCACCTGCACACACACCGCTCCCTTACCCACCCCATCAAACACCCCCCCCTCCCCCATGACCATTCCCATTATACGCACCACACCGCACCCCCATCCGCCTCACCCCGCAATGGCCGCACGCCCTCACCACCACCACGTGCGTAACCACCCTCACCACCCACACCCACACTCACTACCACCACCACCAAATCAGGACGCCTTTCACGCCCACCCTCGAGATACACTCCAACACCACCTCCCAGTGCACGCCCAGCCCGCCACCCACCACCACAAACCCTCCCAACCCCAAACACCTCCCCCATAACCCTCCCTCTCCACCAAGCACGATGGAATCCTCCCAAATCCCAATTCCCCAAAGTGCAACGCTCCTCCCACAGACCCATCCCCCATAAAAGCACCAACCCCCCATCACTCTCCACCATACAGCTTCTGTCTCCTCACCAGGCACCAATCCCCGAGATGAAGGTTATCAGAGTCCACTGGCTACCCCACTACCACCCACCGGTCAGGTTCTGGGAGACACACCACCTTCTCCGCCTCCTATGCCGGACTGACCACCCATCCTCCATCCGTCTCTCTCTCAACCCCTATCGGGAGCCCAACCGCATCACCCACCACTGGACAGACCTCCTACAATGCCTCACCCCAGCCCACCAGACGTCCACCTCCACAACCTACCACCTGCAGTCACGAGGTCGTGACTTTTTCAACACGGAGGGTGGTAAAATGCCTGCCGCCGGAACACCCACCCCGCCACCCCCCACCCCACCACCACCACCCCAGGACACAACGGGGGGGGGTAGTGACCCAGGTCAAGAGGGTCACCGGGCCACTACTGACCTGAGCCCCTTTTCCCCGCAACTGCCTCGACACCAGGTGACCGAAGAACGCCAACGACCTTGCAGGCGGGACAACCATCGCCAGAAGTGGGGTGGGACTGAACAGGATTCAGTCCCAAGTAACGTCTTGGCGATGGCCATAGTTACATCCTCAAGGGCAGGAGGCCCTAGGCTACGGCCTAACATGTGCACCAGAGCGCTTGTGCCCTTAGCCACTTCAAGGGCAGGAGGCCCTAGACTTCGGCCTAACGTGTGCACCAGGGTGTCAGTGCCCTTAGCCACTTCAAGGGCAGGAGGCCCTAGGCTATGGCCTAATGTGTGCACCAGGGCGTCAGTGCCCTTAGCCACTTCAAGGGCAGGAGGCCCTAGGCTTCGGCCTAACGTGTGCACTGGGGCATCAGTGCCCTTAGCCACTCCCAGGGCGGGAGGCCCAAGGCTACGGCCAGAAGAGTGCGCCAGGGCGAGGGGGCCCTTAGCCACTCTAAGGGCAGGAGGCCCCAGAATACAGCTAGAAGTGGGTCACGGGGCGAGAAGACCTGTAGCCACGGCTGTAGCAAACCCAGGAGAGAGAGTCACCTCTGTGCTTCCCTTCCTGTACATAGGAGAGGACAAGGTCTCCATGGACCCTTTTCCTATCTCGTTCCCCTGTGGGAACTGTTCATCACCACCCGGGAGTGTTGCCCCGGAGGTGTCGCCAGAGTGGTGGCAAGGCTCGAGACCGGACCTGCCTCCCATGCCTGGGAAATCTCTGTCCTTTACAGACACCAGATGGAGATGAGACCGCAGTCCAACCCTGTCGGCGCTTCTCCCAGCAGACGATCGCACCCCCAGGCGAGACCAGCAGACTACAGGCGAGGGCGACCCAGACTCCCTCACCCCGCAGAGCCGCAGACGACAGGCCCGCCTCCTCCAACCGTTTGGCCCCAGTCCCGAGGGACACCTCTCAGGTCGAGGCCCCCGGACAGGAGGGCCTCCCTGCACCCCACCAACAAGGCCCAGAGGTAAGGGCCTCCCCTCAGATCAAGGCCCCCAGACAGGAGGGCCTCCCTGCATCTCACCGACGACCAAGACCCGGGCAGTGACTCCCCTGTGGGTAGTGTGTTGCCCCTTGCCGGCAGAGTCCCCCTAGGGCCCTCTCCTCACGCCCCGACGACAGAGTGTACCAAACCCAGGAAACACGGGTAAATAAGTGACACACCTTATACCGAGAATAAGCCAGGGGAAAGAGAACAGTGAACAGTGACAGAGTGCGACTAATGTAAAACCAGTGACAATTGTTAATTACCTAAAAGAACTCTATACCCGGCAGAATAGAAAAGGACTTGGACCGCCAATCATGGAAAGTAGAGCAATTATACATGCCCCCGAATTAAAGAACTTTCAGTAATTGTGAACGAAGACCAGGGTGCGCGAGAGAATGAAAAGCCTGTGTGAAGTGCAGCCGCGACTAGGTGACTGTGTCAAGTGTCGCAATCCGCACCCTGTCTTCTTTATAGTAGTATTTCCCCCACGGACTCTTAATCTTGTTTATTCTCCTTGTTCTCAAGTGAATATATGTTTTGGCTTTACATGAAATACGGGTATCTCCATATATATAACTAAAGACATTGGTATACATGCATCATATCGTGTGTTAAGTTCACCTGTATTTTGTGATATCAAAGTCTTCTGTCCCTGTATCCTGTATCTTAAGTACCACTCTGTGTTATATTGTAACGGTGTAGAATTAAGGCAATAGATGTGTTAAGGTATACTGCCTGGTTTTTATGTCCTGTTCCTTTGTTGGTGCTTTACTTCCTGTCCGGAAAGAGGACCCCGCTCAGTCGCTAGTGTTTTTAGGACGAGGAGTCAACCTAAAAATACTCATAATAACAGTCTGAAATGTTTTTCTTCATAATTCAAGGATACCTCGATGAAGCATAATCTATATTTGTTTCGTATTATTGCATATTCCAAGGCTAACCCAAAACCAATATGGGTGATATTGTTTCTACCATTCACAAGTGAAGTGTAACACTACCTAAGAGTAGGCTATATTGTCGATACTATATGCTTAATGTTCGTCATAACCCAAAAAGTACATTACTTCTACAGCCATTGTTTTTATTTCCCTCAAAATAATAGTTTACACAATTAGAAAAACATGTGTTTTAATCAATCAGTTGTGAAGAACCGTTTCTTCTTAATATGTTTGCAATCTTCTGTCTATTAGACTGAACCTGTACAATAATAATTAGAGATTATAGTATATTATTACTGGATGGGGAATTCTGGGGAATTTTAGCCTGGAACTATGAGGAATTTTGGTCATCACTGGTTGGCAACACTGATCCGAGGTACCACCCCTTTTGAAAGTGAAATTGCAGCGGCCATTGCTAAGAGAGTGGCACAGATGGTGTGATATGTTATGAACATGTAGTGTGGTGTAGACAGTTGAAGGTAGAGGTATTAAGAGAGTATGCCGGCCTACTCTTTGTGTAAATAAAAGCATTGAAAATGTTCAGCAAAGGGGGATGGTCAGGATCAAGTCCTGAGGGCTGGTGAAACGGGAGCTCCAGCTCTCCCTATCACCAGCTTGCCATCCACCTTGGGAGTACTGCCCTGTTCGACTGGTGCTACAGTATACTCCACGACTTCCTGTAGGTTTGAACCAACGAACACAGAGTGAACAAGTTCGAAGCATTCATTTGTTACCAGGAGAGAGAGAGAGAGTAGTGGGTGCCTGTGAATTTTAAAGGAATGAGGTGGAGAAATGAGGTGCTCAGCACAGTTGAACAGGGCTTTTTCCTTTCGTTTTGGTTGGATTTCTATGCTTAAATGACTAAATGAAGGTAAATTATGAAATATAATAACTGGATGACGAAATGGTAATAGGGTCTGGCTAATGGTTGTTTGGTCCAAGGTGTCCAGTGGTAAGCCAAATTCCAGACAACGGTCGTCGTTAAAAGTTGAATACTTTAAGTCCCATTTATTGTAAATATCTCCATGTATGTTTACAATACGTGTATGCCCTTATGGACCCTATTTTCATCCCATCAATATTTTTATCAATGGATATTTTCACCACTCAGAACAAAATCCCCCATGGACCTATTTTCCTTTTTTTTTTTTTTTTTAGATGCCTACTTTTCAACGTAAACCTATTTTCCCATGAACTAATATTCCCCATTGATGTATTATCTCCCTACCGACCAGTTTTTCCGTCGATCTTGAATCTCTCCATGGATGCAGATTTCCTACATGGACGGATACCCATGGCCATATTTCTCACAGTGAACCAATTTCCCCATAAACCTGTTATCCGACGTGGTTATATCACCCACTGATGCGTGCAGTTGAAACACAGACCTCTTAACCAACAGACGTATTGCACTATGGATCTGTTGTAACCCACTGCATTTATATACTTTCTTCTGCTTGATTCCAGAATATCCCCTGTGGACCGATTTTCCGCACACTAATCTGTTCCCAACTTGGACGTAATTCACTCAAGTGACCTAATCCCAGGGGCCTGTTTTCCCACAATCTGTCCACCCACCTACACACCCATCCATCAACGCACATACCCACAGCCTTACTCAGTATAGTATGTCTCATAAGTAGGACGACATAAACCCGTCTTTTGCCTTGTCATACAGGTAGCCCCACCACCCACCCCGCTTAATGCACGAACCCCACTCCACCCCACTTTACCAGCCCAACAATCCTTCCCCTCTCTCTCGCCTACCCACTCCACCTAACTCGCCTGTAAAACCACCAGCCTACACTAACCAATCCACCCACCCAATCACAACCTGCCAACCCGCATACCATGCTCCACAAGTCAGATGACTCATAATTCAACACACACACACACACACACACACACACACACACAGGGAGTCATCAGGTGCAGACGTCCGACATCGGCGCTCCGTACCAAACCAACACGGCCAGTGGCATTACCTAAATTAGTATCTTTGTATGAGTCAAGCTCTGTACCAGGTTAGACTAAATGATTTTTCATTATTAAAAGGAAAAAAAATAATATGTTTAAACAAGACTTGTTCAAACAGAAAAGAGAACCACGAGGAAAAAAAATGCGCTGAGTCAGCTGGGTTTGTTTAGACTACAGCAATGCGTGGAAAGTGTACATACTCTTTAAGTACATACTCTGTTCTTTTCTATCTATCTATCTATTGCCAGACGCCTCAATCCCGTTTGGGGTGGCCACAAACAAATCGCCTCCAAGTCGCCCTGTCCCCCGCCATTTCACTCCCCTGCTCCCAACTCACACCCCCCTCTCTCATATACCTCTCCACCCCATCTCTCCATCTCATCCTCGGCCTCCCCCTCCCTCTTTCCCCCTCCACCTCACTCACATACACTCTCTTCGTCAGTCTTTGACCCTCCATCCTCTCCACATGGCCAAACCACCTCAGTGTGTTCCTCATAACGCTTCCTATCACATCCACATCAACACCACAACGCTCCTTTATATCCTCATTCGTCAGCCTGTCTCTCCATGTGACTCCACAGGCTCCTCTTAAATAACTCATTTCCACGGCTCTCACTCTTGACTTGTGTCCTTCCAACAACGTCCAAGCTTCACTTCCGTACGTTAGAGTTGGTATCACAATACTGTCATGTAGTAACTTTTTCACTTCCATGCTCACTTCCCTGTTTCTTATCACTGCTTTCAAGGAACCAGCAACCTTTCTTCCCTGCTGTACCCTTTCAAGCACTTCACCCTCCAAACCTCCATCCTTACTCATCACACTATCCAAGTACTTAAACGTACTCTGTTCTTTTAGTATTGCAAAATGGATACATACTTTAGTAAAACAAATTTGGAAAAGAAAAGGGATAAAAGTAAAAAACAAAATGACGATTTCTACCAACAACTGGTTGAAGTGGAGATTCACAATAGACTGGTTGAACGTGTACACAAACTAGAAATGGCTTTCAAAAATGAAATTGATGAAATAAAGAAGCAAATGCACTTGCAAAAGGAAGAGATAGAAAAACTAGGAAGGGAGGTCAATAAGAAAGACACAACCATCAGTGAACTAACAGTGGAATTGAGTACGCTTAGGAAGAGAGTGAAACGGCAAGTACAGTAGTCAATCACGAGAGTGTTATGGAAGAGTTCAAAAATGACACAGAGACAATCAGGCAAGCAAGTAGTCTTATGGACCAGAGCAGTGATATTGAGGAGGAGATAACACAGGTGAATGAAGCTGTGCAAAGCTACAAAAATGATGTAGAAACCACGTATGCTGAAATGGTGAAAGTAAAAAAAGACTTAGAAACAAGGGTGGAGGAAAAAAGCATTAAAAAGGAAGTGAAAAGAATAATCCAAAACGATCCAAAGTTAGTCAGAGATTCAGTAGAGATAAACAAATCTATAGTAATCACTGGTATAGAAGAGGAAGAAATTAAAAACAAGATCACAAGAGACAAAAAGGAGATGGCAAATGTAATGAGCTTCCTGAAAGAAGTATCAGAGGAAATCTGTAGTAAAGACATAGAGGAACACAAAAGATTAGGGAAGTACGAGAAAAGCAAGACAAGACCTCTAAAGGTGACTTTCCAGAGTGTAAAGACTGTGGAAGAGACTCTAAAAAATGCAAAGAATCTTATGGAGAAAGAGGAGTTCAAAAATGTATGGATAAAAAGATGCCTAACACAAGAGGAACTGGAATTACTGAAAGGGAAAAGGGAGGAAGCAAAAACAAAAAATGAGGGAAGATCAGAAGAGGAGAAGAAATTTTTTTACAAAGTAATAGGATTGCAGGTACGAAAGTGGTACACAAACAGGATGGAAGAAAAAGGAGGAAGGTAGTAGAACCATGTCATGACAAGTATATAAACAAAATGATAAAGTTGATGTACTCAAATGTGGATGGAATGGTATCAAAATTACTAGAGATGAATGATTGTCAGAGAAAATGAACCACAAATAATATGCCTAACCGAAACAAAATTAACACCAAGGACATCCAATGACATACTAAACTTAGAGGAATACAATATATGGAGAAGAGACAGAAATTTAAAAAAAAGGAGGAGGAATTATATTATTCATTCATTCATTCATTCATTGCCAGACGCCATGTATCCCAGACGGGGTGGCCAAGGGCTTAGAGTTAATTGTTTTACAGGGAGGGGCACTAATCCTCCACCAACCCCACTTGACACGTAGGGATGCCAACAGCATCTGGTGTTCCCAGGCGGTCACCCATCCAAGTACTAACCAGACCCAACGTATATTTAACTGATAAAAATCTAAAAGTCAAGGAAATAAACCTAGATATACCATCACAAATAGAACTAATTGCAGTAGAGAGCAACACATCTGAAGGTAAAGTAATTGTAGCCAATTTGTACATGCCACCCAGATCAAACACATGGGAAAGAGACGAATATGAGGACCTGGCAGAGAGTACAATTCAAAGTATAAGATCATTACTATATAAAATGGAAGAGAAATCGGAAAGAATTATACTAACTGGGGATTTCAATACAAATATAAATTGGAATACTCTAGATATAATTAGCCATGAAAGCTGTTGGGACCAAAAGCTCCTGGATCTAGTACAAGAGTTTTTCCTAATGCAACATGTGAGGGAAACCACCAGAAAAAGAGGACTTGATGTACCTTCAGTGCTAGATCTAATATTTACTAGGCAAGAAAATGATATTGACAGTTTAATATATCACCCTCCAGTCGGCAAAAGCGATCATGCAGTACTAAATTATAACTTCAGGATAGCATATGACATAGTAAACAGCAATGACAGTTACAAAAAGAGCCTAAACTATAAAAAGGGAAATTATCAAGACCTAAAGAAGTATTTCTTAGAAGTTGATTGGGAAAATGAGCTTAGAGGACAAGATTTAAATGCTGTATATAAAAAATTCTGTGAATTTTATGAAATAGGAGTCCAGAAGTACATCCCACAGCACAAAGAAGCAGATAAGAAAATACAGAAGTGGTTCAATACAGAATGTAAAAAATCAAAAGAAAGAAGAGATTTGTTGTGGAATAGATACAGAAGACACAATAGTGAAAGGGCGTATAATAATTACAAACAGGCAAGAAACGACTCTACAAGAATAAGGAGGGAAGCCCAAAAACAGTTTGAGGAGGATATAATAAATAAAAGTAGTGATCAACCAAAGCTGTTTTACAGCTATATCAGAAGCAAAACCAAAGTAAAAGATATAATACAATCCATTACGGACGAGGGAATCACTTATACCCAAGAGAAAGATATTTGTGAAGCACTAAATAAGAATTTCCAATTAGTTTTTACAGAAGAAAAAAATTTTGAGAGGGACTATGTGGAACATGCATGTCCACACATACTACCAGATATACAAATAGCAGAAAAAGTAATACAGGAGGAGTTAAATAGATTAGACAGAGGAAAAGCAAGTGGTCCTGATGAAATTTCATGGGTATTACGAGAATGTGCAAAGGAGTTAAGTAAACCATTATTTTTAATTTTCAAGAAATCCTTGAGTCAAGGGAAACTACCTGATATTTGGAAAAAAGCAAATATTGTCCCCTTATTCAAGAAAGGAAATAGTCAAAATCCACTCAACTACCGACCAGTATCACTGACCAGTGTTGTAAGCAAGGTATTAGAAAAGCTTACAAGAAAAGCTTGGGTAAATCATCTAGAAGAACACAGTATGATAACAGAAAGACAGTTTGGTTTCAGAAAAGGAAAATCATGTGTTACTAATATGTTGAGCTACTATGACAGAGTAACAAACACAATACAGGAAAGGGAAGGATGGGTGGACAGTATCTATTTAGATTTCCAAGAAAGCTTTTGACACAGTACCACACCAAAGACTTTTATGGAAGCTGTACCATCAAGGAGGAATTCGAGGCAAACTGTTTTCTTGGATGCAAGACTTTCTCATAAAAAGAGAAATGAGGACAGTACTAAGAGGAAACTACTCATCATGGAAAGAAGTGACTAGTGGAGTACCACAGGGTTCAGTGCTGGCACGAATCATGTTTTTAGTGTACATAAATGATATAAACAGTAACACTGGAAATGAGAGCTATTTGAACATGTTTGCAGATGATGCAAAAATACAAAGGAGAATTATTAACACAGACTCTTGTAGGGAGCTACAACAAGAATTAAATAAACTTCATGAATGGAGTAGTACATGGCAAATGGAATTCATTGTGGACAAGTGTCATGTAATCAAGTTTGGTAAAAGTGGAAAAAGACCTGATTGGGATTATAAGTTAGGAAATAAAACCCTATACACATCAGAAAGAGAGAAAGACCTAGGTGTGATTATCAATAACAGACTATCTCCGGCTGACCACATCAGCGAGAAGGTACGGAACATGTACAGTATACACTGCTTGCAAATATGAGAATAGCATTCACATACATAAATGAAGACATGCTAAGAAGGATAACAACATCGTTCATTAGACCAACCCTGGAATATGCATCAGTAGTCTGGAGTCCTCATCTCAAAAAGCATATAGACAAGATTGAAAAAGTTCAAAGGGCCGCTGCAAGATGGATACCAAGCTTAAGGGACCTAAGCTACGAAGAAAGACTAAATAAACTGAATCTACCAACACTACAGGAGAGAAGGCAAAGAGGTGACATGATAATGCTATATAAGTGCATATCAGGGAAGGAGAAAATAGACATAAATGATTACTTAACATATGGAGAAGCATCAGCAAGAGGACACTGTAAAAAACTGCAAAAGAAGAGAGGTGATAAAGACGTAGGAAATTCAGTTTCCCAAACAGAGCAATTGATCAATGGAATGCACTACCGAATGAAATAGTGTGTGCCAAAACAATTCACAAATTTAAGGATATGTACGATAAATATGGTTTAAGACACGGGACAGTACGAGCTTGACTCATTCCTGTAAAGATACAATTAGGTAAGAACAATTAGGTAAGGTAAGAACGCACACACAGATAGAAAAACTAGGAAGGGAGGCCAATAAGAAAGACACAACCATCAGTGAACTAACAGTGGAACTGAGTACGCTTAGGAAGAAAGTGAGTGAAATGGCAAGTACAGTAGTCAATCACGAGAGTGTTATGGAAGAGTTCAAAAATGACACAGAGACAATTAGACAAGCAAGCACTCTTATGGACCAGAGCAGTGATACTGAGGAGAAGATAACACAGGTGAATGAAGCTGTGCAAAGCTACAAAAATGATGTAGAAACCACGTATGCTGAAATGGTGAAAGTAAAGAAAGACTTAGAAACAAGGGTGGAGGAAAAAAGCATTAAAAAGGAAGTGAAAAGAATAATCCAAAACAATCCAAAGTTAGTCAGAGATTCAGTAGAAAGAAATCAATCAATAGTAATCACTGGTATAGAAGAGGAAGAAATTAAAAACAAGATCACTAGAGACAAAAAGGAGATGGCAAATGTAATGAGCTTACTGAAAGAAGTATCAGAGGAAATCTGTAGTAAAGACATAGAGGAACACAAAAGGTTAGGGAAATACAAGAAAAGCAAGACAAGACCTCTAAAGGTGACTTTCCAGAGTGTAAACACTGTGGAAGAGATACTAAAAAATGCAAAGAATCTTATGGAAAAAGAGGAGTTCAAAAATGTGTGGATAAAAAGATGCCTAACACAAGAGGAACTGGAATTACTGAAAGGGAAAAGGGAGGAAGCAAAAACAAAAAATGAGGGAAGATCAGAAGAGGAGAAGAAGAAATTTTTCTACAAAGTAATGGGATTGCAGGTACGAAAGTGGTACACAAACAGGATGGAAGAAAAAGGAGGAAGTTAGTAGAACCATGTCATGACAAGTATATAAACAAGATGATAAAGTTGATGTACTCAAATGTGGATGGAATGGTATCTAAATTACTAGAGATGAATGATTATGTCAGAGAAAATGAACCACAAATAATATGCCTAACTGAGACAAAATTAACACCAAGGATATCCAATGACATACTAAACTTAGAGGAATACAATGTATGGAGAAGAGACAGAAATTTAAAAAAAGGAGGAGGAATTATAATATTAACTAAGAAAAATCTAAAAGTCAAGGAAATAAACCTAGACATACCATCACAAGTAGAACTGATTGCAGTAGAGATCGACACATCTAAAGGTAAAGTAATTGTAGCCAATTTGTACATGCCACCCAGATCAAACACATGGGAAAGAGACGAATATGAGGACCTGGCAGAGAGTACAATTCAGAGTATAAGATCATTGCTACATAAAATGGAAGAGAAATCGGAAAGAATTATACTAACCGGGGACTTCAATACAAATATAAATTGGAATACTCTAGATATAAATAGCCAAGAAAGCTGTTGGGACCAAAAGCTCCTGGATCTCGTACAAGAGTTTTTCTTAACGCAACATGTGAGGGAAACCACTAGAAAAAGAAGACTTGATGTACCTTCAGTGCTAGATCTAATATTTACTAGGCAAGAAAATGACATTGACAGTTTAATATATCACCCTCCACTCGGCAAAAGCGATCATGCTGTACTAAATTATAACTTCAGGATAGCATATGACATAGTAAACACCAATGACAGTTTCAAAAAGAGCCTAAACTATAAAAAGGGAAATTATCAAGACCTAAAGAAGTATTTCTTAGAAGTTGATTGGGAAAATGAGCTTAGAGGACAAGATTTAAATGCTGTATATAAAAAATTTTGTGAATTTTATGAAATAGGAGTCCAGAAGTACATTCCACAGCACAAAGAAGCAGATAAGAAAATACAGAAATGGTTCAATACAGAATGTAAAAAATCAAAAGAAAGAAGAGATTTGTTGTGGAATAGATACAGAAGACACAATAGTGAAAGGGCGTATAATAATTACAAACAGGCAAGAAACGACTCTACAAGAATAAGGAGGGAAGCCCAAAAACAGTTTGAGGAGGATATAATAAATAAAAGTAGTGATCAACCAAAGCTGTTTTACAGCTATATCAGAAGAAAAACCAAAGTAAAAGATATAATACAATCCATTACGGACGAGGGAATCACTTATACCCAAGAGAAAGATATTTGTGAAGCACTAAATAAGAATTTCCAATTAGTTTTTACAGAAGAAAAAAATTTTGAGAGGGACTATGTGGAACATGCATGTCCTCACATACTACCAGATATACAAATATCAGAAAAAGTAATACAGGAGGAGTTAAGTAGATTAGACAGAGGAAAAGCAAGTGGTCCTGATGAAATTTCATGTTGGGTGTTACGAGAATGTGCAAAGGAGTTAAGTAAACCATTATTTTTAATTTTCAAGAAATCCTTGAGTCAAGGGAAACTACCTGATATTTGGAAAAAAGCAAATATAGTCCCCTTATTCAAGAAAGGAAATAGACAAAATTCGCTCAACTACCTACCAGTATCACTGACCAGTGTTGTAAGCAAGGTATTAGAAAAACTTATAAGAAAAGCTTGGGTAAATCATCTAGAAGAACACAGTATGGTAACAGAAAGATAGTTTGGTTTCAGAAAGGGAAAATCATGTGTTACTAATCTGTTGAGCTACTATGACAGAGTAACAAACACAATACAGGAAAGGGAAGGATGGGTGGACAGTATCTATTTAGATTTCAAGAAAGCTTTTGACACAGTACCACACCAAAGACTTTTATGGAAACTGTACCATCAAGGAGGAATTCGAGGCAAACTGTTTTGTTGGATGCAAGACTTTCTCATAAAAAGAGAAATGAGGACAGTACTAAGAGGAAACTACTCATCATGGAAAGAAGTGACTAGTGGAGTACCACAGGGTTCGGTGCTGGCACCAATCATGTTTTTAGTGTACATAAATGATATAAACAGTAACACTGGAAATGAGAGCTATCTGAATATGTTTGCAGATGATGCAAAAATACAAAGGAGAATTACTAGCACAGACTCTTGTAGGGAGCTACAAGAAGAATTAAATAAACTTCATGAATGGAGTAGTACATGGCAAATGGAATTCAATTTGGACAAGTGTCATGTAATCAAGTTTGGTAAAAGTGGAAAAAGACCTGATTGGGATTATAAGTTAGGAAACAAAGCCCTATACACATCAGAAAGAGAGAAAGACCTAGGTGTGATTATCAATAACAGACTATCTCCGGCTGACCACATCAGCGAGAAGGTACGGGACATGTATACACTGCTTGCAAATATGAGAATAGCATTCACATACATAAATGAAGACATGCTAAGAAGGATAATAACATCATTCATTAGACCAACCCTGGAATATGGATCAATAGTCTGGAGTCCTCATCTCAAAAAGCATATAGACAAGATTGAAAAAGTTCAAAGGGCCGCTACAAGATGGATACCAAGCTTAAGGGACCTAAGCTACGAAGAAAGACTAAATAAACTGAATCTACCAACACTACAGGAGAGAAGGAAAAGAGGTGACATGATAATGCTATATAAGTGCATATCAGGAAAGGAGAAAACAGACATAAATGATTACTTCACATATGGAGAAGCATCAGGAAGAGGACACTGCAAAAAACTGCAAAAGAAGAGAGGTGATAAAGACGTAAGGAAATTCAGTTTCCCAAACAGAGCAATTGATCAGTGGAATACACTACCGAATGAAATAGTGTGTGCCAAAACAATTCACAAATTTAAGGATATGTACGATAAATATGGTTTAAGACACGGGACAGTACGACTTGACTCATTCCTGTAAAGATACAATTAGGTAAGAACAATTAGGTAGGTAAGAACACACAGAGGCAGGGTGAATTTCCGTACACGAAAGATGAGTCACCGCTTAACTCAGTCTGTCGGTAGAAAATAGTACTCTACAGGGAGGTTGCCAGGCCGTAGATAATGGGCTTCATTCCGGCTACATACACATGATTTAATGCGATACG
This sequence comes from Coenobita brevimanus, assembly GCF_032717465.1. NCBI lineage: Eukaryota > Metazoa > Arthropoda > Malacostraca > Decapoda > Coenobitidae > Coenobita > Coenobita brevimanus. The sequence continues at coordinate 26,128,702 of NC_136979.1, forward strand.
AGTAAATAACGTGCTCGAGCTAAACAGGGAATTTTTCCCATGGCTGATGAAGGAGTTTATTTATCCCAGGATAACGTCTCGTCGGACAAAATGAAAGATGGGTTTTATTCTGGGTAACACCAGTTGACTTCGTCAAATTACTAGGCAGGCCGCATAACTTCTGTTAAATGCCTTATGTTCGAATTTTTCATTTTTCTCTGTTGGTTGGCACCTGGAGATTTCTGGCAAACTCATGAATATTTTTCTCATAAACTGGATATCCCTCTCTGGACAGAGAGGCATATTACTTTCTTAAGCACAGCTTTTTGTTAAAGCAACAGCATTTATCTCCTAAGTCATTATTCCTCCGATAGCAATCCTTAAAAAAAAAAATCACAAAGCAAGGCAAGTTCTAGTGACTGATGGAAGAAATATTCACACTGTTGCCTGTTTTCAATGGAGCACAGTAAAATGCCCGCCGAGACCGCCACAGGACCTCCCACCTCACCACCCCCTACACCACCGCCGAGCCGCCACCCCACCACCACCCCAGGAGGACACACAGGTGAGGCTAGTGACCTCGGGCAAGAGGGTCATCTGGACATCCCGGCCCTGAGCCCCTATTCCTCGCAAGTGCCCCAACCCCAGGCGTTCAGACAACCTGAACTACTGTGCGGGCGGGGTAGTGACCGTCAGACCAGGGGTGGGACTGAAAAGAGGTCAGTCCCAAGTAGCACCGTCTTGACGGTCTTGCTACACCCTCTAGGGCAGGAAGAGGCCCAAGGGCAGGAAGAGGCCCAAGGCTATGGCCTTAAAAGAGAAATAGACACAGGCTACGGCCTGACAAAGTGTGTAAAGGGGAAGGTGACCCCAGGCTCCGGCCTTAATACGCTGAGGAGAGAGTTGCCTGTGTGCATCCCTCTCCAGTTGTACTTTGGCTACGGCCAGAATACGGTCCAGGGTAGAGAGACCCTGCTACCGTACGTGTAGCGCTACCCAATTACGGAAGCGGCGACTCTGGGCCGGCCTCTCGCCGGAGCAGACGGGTGATCCCGTTTCTCCGTTAGTCGATTCCCGTACGGGCAGACACTCAGTTACGACTGGGGCACGTACCAGGGTGGAGAATACCCTGACGGTAGGATCTGTCCATATTGGAGAAAGTGCGGCCCTCGTGCCCCTCACTCCGGCTTGTTCCCTACTGCAGGAGGAACACCACGCTGACGGCCGCTTGCCTCGGCGAAAGGGCGACCCCGATCACCCTACTGGTGTCCCTCGCACGCCGGACAAGTTCACGGCACCAGCCAAAGTCCATACTAGGGGAAGTGGAGCCCCACCTCAGCCCAATGAACACACTCAGGGAACCACGAAGAGCGTGAGTCTCCCTCAAGCCTCTTTCCCTCCGGGGAGCCCTTCGTCGCCCTCCAGGCTTCTTGGCCAAGCGGAGGCGTTAGAGTGGTGGCAAGGCCCGATTGCGGAGTTACCGCCCACACCCGGACGCTCCTTAGCACTGTTGGAGCCCTACAGGAGTCACTGCCGCAGCCCAGCCCTGACGGCGCCTCTCCCCCTGAGCACCACCAGACCCCGGACGCCCAGGCCTTCCACCACGTTCCCCGACGACGGCGACCTAGGCTCTCTCACGCCCCAGCAGAAGAAGAAGCAGGCCCGAATCCTCCGCCTGTTCGGTCCTAGTCCCGAGGGCCCCCGATCAGATCGAGGCCCCAGACTACGAGGCCTCCCTGCACCCCACCAGTGCGGCCCTAGGAAGGAGCCGCCCCTCAGGTCAAGGCCCTAAACAAGGGAACCTCCCTGGACAGTAAGTACTAGTGACCCAACTACCCAGGAAACACGGGTAGAACAGTGATAGTGACAGTGACCCCTAATACAGTGACAGTGATCCAATGCACAGTGGCAGTGACAAATAAAAGTTATGTTAAACAGTGATATCGGAGTAAGTCGTGCTTGAACATTAAACAGCTCAGTTCCCCCTCTCAGAAAGGAAGCGGGGAGTTTTCTGTGGAGTCGAAGGTAGGTGTGTGAACGAGCCAAAAGGTTAATGAAGTGCTTCCCTGCGACTAGGTGACGGTGTTGGGTGTCGCCACACGCACCCTACCTTTATTATAGTATCATATCCCCCACAGACTCCCGATCACAGTGAATATAAGTGAGACTCCCCCGTGTATTATTATCCACCAGTGGCACGACCAGTGTTCTCGATTGACCATCGCAGTGAAGAGTTATCTCTCCTCAATAACAGTAACCCATATCCCTGACTGCCCTGTGCCCTGTGCAAAAGTAGATTGGATCCAATTATAAGTGTATTGTTGTATCTCTGTGTAATTGTGTACCAAATGTTGTGTATGTAGCGCTGTAAGGGATAGAATTTAAGCAATAGATGTGATTCGGTGTACTGTCTCTTTTTATGCCCTGTTCCTTTGTTAGTGCATTACATCCGGTCTAGCCAAAGGACCCCGTCCAGCGCTCGTGTTTTTACGACGAGAAGTCGTCTTAAAAACACAGCATTACACTGGTGGCAAGCGGTGGTCCTAGATCCGAGTAACGCACGGAGGAACGCGAAAGGGAACTTACAATGGCAGCTAAACCGCACATCCAATTGCCGAGGTTCAACCTGGACCAGTGTGACATAAACATATATTTGGACATGGTCAAACCCCTCCTAGACATAGGGTTTGACTCTGACAGAGAAAAGATCGCTGTCACTCTACCTAACTTGGGTAAAATAATCACTAGTGTCGCACCAAAAGTCGTCCCAGAACCGTCATGGGACCAATTCTCACAAAGAGTGAGACAGGCTTTCACGCCATCCATAGGCCGAGTTGTCGCTCTTTCTCAACTCGACGCCCTCACCTACGACGGGAACCTGGATGACACATTCACCCGGGCTAGGCGCCTCGTCAGCGCCGCCTATCCCGAGGCACCACCCAATGCCCGGGATATCCATACATTCAATGCACTGTTGAGAATCCTCCCCAGCGTAGTCAGGGAGCATTTCTCAATCTACGACCCCTCAGGGGACATGGAAAATGACCTACAATAATTCACACTTGCAGCCGCACCTGCCCTCTACACGACATTAGGGAACAGCTCAAAGCTAGCAGGCACACCTGACCCCGGCCTACCAGACGGCCATCTCCACTACCTACCACCTCCAGTCACGGGGCCGTGACTTCAACGACGCGGACGGTGGTAAAATGCCCGCCGAGACCGCCACAGGACCTCCCACCTCACCACCCCGCACACCACCGCCGAGCCGCCACCCCACCACCACCCCAGGAGGACACACAGGTGAGGCTAGTGACCTCGGGCAAGAGGGTCATCGGGACATCCCGGCCCTGAGCCCCTATTCCTCGCAAGTGCCCCAACCCCAGGCGTTCAGACAACCTGAACTACTGTGCGGGCGGGGTAGTGACCGTCAGACCAGGGGTGGGACTGAAAAGAGGTCAGTCCCAAGTAGCACCGTCTTGACGGTCTTGCTACACCTTCTAGGGCAGGAAGAGGCCCAAGGCTATGGCCTTAAAAGAGAAATAGACACAGGCTACGGCCTGACAAAGTGTGTAAAGGGGAAGGTGACCCCAGGCTCCGGCCTTAACACGCTGAGGAGAGAGAGAGTTGCCTGTGTGCATCCCTCTCCAGTTGTACTTTGGCTACGGCCAGAATACGGTCCAGGGTAGAGAGACCCTGCTACCGTACGTGTAGCGCTACCCAATTACGGAAGCGGCGACTCGGGGCCGGCCTCTCGCCGGAGCAGACGGGTGATCCCGTTTCTCCGTTAGTCGATTCCCGTACGGGCAGACACTCAGTTACGACTGGGGCACGTACCAGGGTGGAGAATTCCCTGACGGTAGGATCTGTCCGTATTGGAGAGAGTGCGGCCCTCGTGCCCCTCACTCCGGCTTGTTCCCTACTGCGGGAGGAACACCACGCTGACGGCCGCTTGCCTCGGCGAAAGGGCGACCCCGATCACCCTACTGGTGTCCCTCGCATGCCGGACAAGTTCACGGCACCAGCCAAAGTCCATACTATAGTAGCCGCAGCGAGAAATGAACGCTGTGGTGGGGCAGGCGGGATGACCTGGGATTCCCCCACTGTTGCCATATTCACATGTCACCGACCATAGAGGTAGGATGTCACCGACCATCGGCCACCGCTGCAGTCCCGCTCCATGATCCTTACCCTGTGTCTCTGGCTTTCTCTTTCTCTCTCGGTTTCTATATAAACTGGTGTATTTCCGAAACTAATTATGAAAATATTATGACTTTTGTTCCACACCACCACTGAGGTAAAAATCAAGGAGAGTTTTCTGTATAAAGGTTTCCCCCCCCTTGTCTGAGGGCAGGTCAGTTCTGGCGAGTGTATAAATATAGGTCAGGCGGAGGTATCGGCAAGGCCGCACTCCCCCGCTCATATGCCACATTTAGGAGGGGGGGGGGAACCTTTATACAGAAAACTCTCCTTGATTTTTACCTCAGTGGTGGTGTGGAACAAAAGTCATAATAATTTCATAATTAGTTTCGGAAATACACCAGTTTATATAGAAACCGAGAGAGAAAGAGAAAGCCAGAGACACAGGGTAAGGATCATGGAGCGGGGCTGCAGCGGTGGCCGATGGTCGGTGACATCCTACCTCTATGGTCGATGACATGTGAATATGGCAACAGTGGGGGAATCCCAGGTCATCCCGCCTGCCCCACCACAGCGTTCATTTCTCGCTGCGGCTACTATAGGGGAAGTGGAGCCCCACCTCAGCCCAATGAACACACTCAGGGAACCATGAAGAGCGTGAGTCTCCCTCAAGCCTCTTTCCCTCCGGGGAGCCCTTCGTCGCCCTCCAGGCTTCTTGGCCAAGCGGAGGCATTAGAGTGGTGGCAAGGCCCGATTGCGGAGTTACCGCTCACACCCGGACGCTCCTTAGCACTGTTGGAGCCCTACAGGAGTCGCTGCCACAGCCCAGCCCTGACGGCGCCTCTCCCCCTGAGCACCACCAGACCCCGGACGCCCAGGCCTTCCACCACGTTCCCCGACGACGGCGACCTAGGCTCTCTCACGCCCCAGCAGAAGAAGAAGCAGGCCCGAATCCTCCGCCTGTTCGGTCCTAGTCCCGAGGGCCCCCAATCAGATCGAGGCCCCAGACTATGAGGCCTCCCTGCGCCCCACCAGTGCGGCCCTAGGAAGGAGCCGCCCCTCAGGTCAAGGCCCTAAACAAGGGAACCTCCCTGGACAGTAAGTACTAGTGACCCAACTACCCAGGAAACACGGGTAGAACAGTGATAGTGACAGTGACCCCTAATACAGTGACAGTGATCCAATGCACAGTGGCAGTGACAAATAAAAGTTATGTTAAACAGTGATATCGGAGTAAGTCGTGCTTGAACATTAAACAGCTCAGTTCCCCCTCTCAGAAAGGAAGCGGGGAGTTTTCTGTGGAGTCGAAGGTAGGTGTGTGAACGAGCCAAAAGGTTAATGAAGTGCTTCCCTGCGACTAGGTGACGGTGTTGGGTGTCGCCACACGCACCCTACCTTTATTATAGTATCATATCCCCCACAGACTCCCGATCACAGTGAATATAAGTGAGACTCCCCCGTGTATTATTATCCACCAGTGGCACGACCAGTGTTCTCGATTGACCATCGCAGTGAAGAGTTATCTCTCCTCAATAACAGTAACCCATATCCCTGACTGCCCTGTGCCCTGTGCAAAAGTAGATTGGATCCAATTATAAGTGTATTGTTGTATCTCTGTGTAATTGTGTACCAAATGTTGTGTATGTAGCGCTGTAAGGGATAGAATTTAAGCAATAGATGTGATTCGGTGTACTGTCTCTTTTTATGCCCTGTTCCTTTGTTAGTGCATTACATCCGGTCTAGCCAAAGGACCCCGTCCAGCGCTCGTGTTTTTACGACGAGAAGTCGTCTTAAAAACACAGCATTACACACAGGAATCCAGGGTTTCTCATCCCTTGCATTTCCTGTCGCCAGTCTGCCTCCACCTCATTTCTCCAAAATTCACAGGTGCCCACCACACACGACTTTCTCTCTCTCTCTCTCTCTCTCTCTCGGTAATAAATGAATGCTTCGAACCTGTTCACTCTTTGTGTTCGCTGATTCAAATCTACAGTACAGGAAGTCGTGGAGCGAAATCAAAGAAACATATTTGTCACTTGCTTGGTACTGTATGAGAAAAATTAGTTACTAAATAATAAATGTGATATATTCGTGATATATTCGCGTTATAACAGTCAAACCTTCAAAGTAAATATTACTACTGCTTTATCCATTACTACAACCCCAAAGCTGAAGAGACATTTTTCGACAGAAATTCATCGAAGGCAACTTCTTTGCTCGTGAATGCGACGCTGCCAGATACACGGGTTGGCTGGACGAGGGTGGCTAACAACTCTGGCCGCAATAGTACAAAGACTGGGGAATTCCTGCTCTACCTATCGGCCGTAAAAGTGTGCCAGGATATACCATTCTTTATAAATACTAAAGATGATAATGATAAAAAGCCACCTGGTGTGTGCAATAAACTATAAGGTCTCTACTCCTACACCTTCAACTCACCTTCCCTCACTTGTACTAAAATGCCCGCCGTGTCCGCCGCAGGACCTCCCACCTCACCACCCCCCACACCACCACCGAGCCACCACCCCACCACCACCCCAGGAGGACACACTGGTGAGGTTAGTGATCCCGGGCAAGAGGGTCATCAGGGCATCACGGCCCTGAGCCCCTATTCCCCGCAAGTGCCTCAACCCCAGGTGATCAGGGGAACCGAACTACTGTGCGGGCGGGGTAGTGATCGTCAGACCAGGGGTGGGACTGAAAATAATTCAGTCCCAGGTAACACCGTATTGACGGTCTTGTTACACCCTCTAGGGCAGGAGGCCCAAGGCTACGGCCTAAATAGAGATTGACAGACATAGGCTACGGCCTAACAGAGTGTGCAAAGGGGAAAGTGACCCCAGGCTCCGGCCTTAACACACTTAGGAGAGAGAGTTGCCTGTGTGCATCCCTCTCCAGTTGCTCTTCGGCTACGGCCAGAATACGGTCCAGGGTAGAGAGACCCTGCTACTGTACGTGTAGCGCTACCTAATTACGGAAGCGGCGTCCCGGGGTCGGTACCTTGCCGCAACGGACGGGCGAACCAGTTCGCCCGTTAGTCGTCTTCCGTACGGGCAGACACTCGGCTCCGGCCGGGGCACGTACCAGGGTAGAGAATTCCCTGCAGGTTGGATCTGTCCATATTGGAGAGAGTGTGGCCTCTGCGCCCCTCACTCCGGCTTGTCTCCTACCACGGGAGGAACACCACGCTGGCGGTACCTTGCCACGGCGAAAGGGCGACCTCGATCACCCTATAGGTGTCCCCCGTACGCCGGGCAAGTTCACGGCTACAGCCAAGGTGCACAATAGGGAAAGGAGAGCCCCGGCTCAGGCCTATAGACACACTCAAGGGACCACGAAAAGCGTGAGTCTTCCTTTAGCCTCTTTCCCTTTGGGGAGCCCTTCGTCGCCATCCGGGCTTATAGGCCCGGAGGAGGCACTAGAGTGGTGGCAAGGCCTGATATCGGACCTACCGCCAACACCCGGGAGTTCTTTGACCCTGCCAGAGCCCTACAGGAGACGCTGCCGCAGTCCAGCCGTGACGGCGCCTCTACCCCTGAGCACCCGCAGTCCCAGGACGCCCAAGCCCCCCGCCGCAGTCTACAACGAAGGCGATCCAGGCTCCCTCACTCCCCGGAGGCAGAGGAAGCAGGCCCGACTGCTCCGGCTGTCTGGCCCTAGTCCCGAGGGCCACCGATCAGGTCGAGGCCCCCAGACCACAGGGCCTCCCTGCACCCCACCGGCGCGGCCCTAGTACAGGAGCCGCCCCTCAGGTCGAGGCCCCAGACAGGTGAGCCTCCCTGACAGTAAGTGAAACAGTGAACTAGTAAACCCAGGAAACAAGGGGAAAGACAGTGACAGTGACAGTGATCCAGAGTACAGTGACAGTGCTTACACGGAAAATATATTAAACAGTGGCCCAATCGAAACTAGTGCCATCAGGGTAAGAAGTGTATTTTGTCAAATAATTCAGTCCCTCCCCGCATCAAGAAACCCGGGGGTTTTCTGTGAGTCTAGAGGTAGGTGCGCGGGCGAGTTGAAAGATAAGTGTACGTGTCCCCGTGACCAGGTGACAGTGTCGAGTGTCGCTATCCGCACCCTACCTCTGTTATGGTAATATCCTCGAAACAGACTCCCAAACTCAGTATTCTTAAAGTGAACAACCCCAGTTTATTATTATCCTGAAGTGACATAAAAATTCCATACAATCAATTAAAGTGAACAACCCCCTTTGCAGAATTACCCTCCAAGTGACATTAAAGCATACCCGCGATCTCCCTGTGTAATAGTGACAATATATATGATCATTCTGTGAAGCCGAGTGTAATCCTGTATCTCTGTTCCTCTATATGCTAAATATCATTGTATGTACAGTCACGCGTACTAATTTCTGCTCAGGGGTTACCCCTTCCTTCCCCCCTCTACCCTGGACAGAGGGAAGGGGGGAATCGCGAACAAGTCTACCCCGCCTTCTGCCCCCAACTCCCCCACCCTCCACCTGCAGCTACCAGTTACTCATTAGACACAAATTTTCTCATGTCCTGTAAACATGACTAAACTGTCGTCGCACACGCTTTCAACGGCCAAGATTTTGACTATATTTTTAGAATAAATTATTATCGTATTGAACTACATTCTCAAATTGAAAATATTCACCATCATTGTAATCCAGTGTCGTCCGCTGCACAATTCTGTGTTCCAGTGCATACCTTTTCACTTCCCCCAGCTCTCTCTCTCTCTCTCAATTTACTTTTTCCACTCACTTTCTTTTTAAATTTATATAACTTTCTCTTTGCTTCTATCGCCCTCTCCCCCTTCTCTTTCTTTGTCTTAAGTCTTCCCCGCCTCTCACCGCTCCCCTCCCCCCACCTTAGGCCTGATCAGTAGTCAGTTATACCGTCACCGCTCCTTCGTATATCGTGTGCAGGCAACATTTATAACACACACTTAGGTCAGATGTATGGAAAGCTATATATATATATATATATATATATATATATATAAATTGTGTTTCTCATTATGTGCCAAGTTCAAATAGAGAATACCAGACCAATATTCGTAATTTTTATTAGAGTGACCGTTCCACTTCACATAGCTCGGTAGCTGGGCTTATAAACTACACAACACACACACACACACACACACACACACGACTTAAATTTTGCACTGACAGCGCGGCGACTACAAATAGTCATTCTAACAACTATAGTAGCCGCAGCGAGAAATGAACGCTGTGGTGGGGCAGGCGGGATGACCTGGGATTCCCCCACTGTTGCCATATTCACATGTCATCGACCATAGAGGTAGGATGTCACCGACCATCGGCCACCGCTGCAGCCCCGCTCCATGATCCTTACCCTGTGTCTCTGGCTTTCTCTTTCTCTCTCGGTTTCTATATAAACTGGTGTATTTCCGAAACTAATTATGAAATTATTATGACTTTTGTTCCACACCACCACTGAGGTAAAAATCAAGGAGAGTTTTCTGTATAAAGGTTCCCCCCCCCCTCCTAAATGTGGCATATGAGCGGGGGAGTGCGGCCTTGCCGATACCTCCGCCTGACCTATATTTATACACTCGCCAGAACTGACCTGCCCTCAGACAAGGGGGGGGAAACCTTTATACAGAAAACTCTCCTTGATTTTTACCTCAGTGGTGGTGTGGAACAAAAGTCATAATATTTTCATAATTAGTTTCGGAAATACACCAGTTTATATAGAAACCGAGAGAGAAAGAGAAAGCCAGAGACACAGGGTAAGGATCATGGAGCGGGACTGCAGCGGTGGCCGATGGTCGGTGACATCCTACCTCTATGGTCGGTGACATGTGAATATGGCAACAGTGGGGGAATCCCAGGTCATCCCGCCTGCCCCACCACAGCGTTCATTTCTCGCTGCGGCTACTATAGATCTGTTGCCTCCAAACCTTCCTGTCCCAGTGAAACTCCTCATTCAATAACCTGTTATTGAATGATGAGTTTGACTGGGACATTCAATAACCTGTTATTGAATGAGGAGTTTGACTGGGACATTCAATAACCTGTTATTGAATGAGGAGTTTGACTGGGACATGGATGGTTTGGAGCCAGCAGATCCAATTGTTAGAATGACTATATTTGTAGTCGCCACGCTCAGTGCAAAATTTAAGTCGTGTGTGTGTGTGCGTGTGTAACATGGCACATAATGAGAAATACAAGTATATATATAAAAAAAAAATAGCTTTCCATACATCTGACATAAGTGCGTGTGATAAATGTTGTCCGCACACGATATAAGGAGCGGTGACGGTATAACTGACTGCTGATCAGGCCTAAGGTCGGGGGATGGGAGGGGTGAGAGGCGGGTAAGACTTAAGACAAAGAACGAGAGAGAAGGGGGAGAGGGGGAGGGAAGCAAAGAGAAAGTAATATAAATTTAAAAAGAAAGAGTAGGAAAAGTAAATTCAGAGAGAGAGAGAGAGAGAGAGAGAGAGCTGGGGGAAGTAAAAAGGAAAGCACTGGAGCCCAGAATTGTGCAGCGGACGACACTGGATTACAATGATGGCGAATATTTTCAATTTGAGAACATAGTTCAATACGGTAATAATTTATTCTAAAAATATAGTCAAAATCTTGGCCGTTGAAAGCGTGTGCGACGACAGTTTAGTCATGTTTACAGGACATGAGAAAATTTGCGTCTAATCAGTAACTGGCAGCTGCAGGTCGAGGGTGGGGGAGTTGGGGGCAGAAGGCGGGCTAGACTTGTTCGTGATTCCCCCCATCCCTCTGACCAGGGTAGAGGGGGGAAGGAAGGGGTAACCCCTGAGCAGAAATTAGTACGCGTGACTGTACACTGTTATGAGTAGGACCTAAGTAATAGATGTGATACGGTATACTGCCTGTTTTTATGTCCTGTTCCTTTGTTAGTGCTTTACATCCGGTCTAGAAAAAGAACCCCGTTTCAGTAGCTCGTGTTTTTACGACGAGAAGTCGCCTTAAAAACACAGCATTACATGTACAGTCGCCAAACTTTCCACCTGGGCCACCCCGCCACGAGAGGTGGGTAAGGGGTGCTGGCAACAGTGTAGGCTATCTGTTTGTTCGTGTGTACTTGCTTGATGAAAGTTCGGATCATCACCTCTCGTTTTCCTTAGTGAACCTCAGTCAAAGTTCATCCCAGTAATCAGTCAACAATTTTTAGGCGATAGAATTTCAAAGGAGCTTCTTGAAAGTGTTGGATAATGCAAGTATTGAAAACAATAAGTAAACTAATTCAAAACGCCGCATCTTTACATATATTATATATTTTAAAAAGTATTCTTTTTCATTATTACATGATAAACCCATGGCTAAAAAATGTCTACTGCATATTTTGGGGGGGAAGAACCGTCGTGTGACCGGCTCTTATGGTTGAAAAGTAGATACCTGTGTCTGACTTCGTTTTGCATTTAGCCAGTCCTGGGCCGGTTTCGATTAAACCTATTGAAATACCATTCTTGATCCGAGACATGATTAGACAAGTTAGATCATTAATCGTTACAGGATTACTCATTGGGAGGATATTAATTTAAACTAAGTAGGAGAGTTAGGAGCTGTAGATGTCGGAGGTTGAAACTCGTTCGTTGAGGCAGAATACTGCCTTGAGTCAGCTAGTCATGAGTCAACCTTTCGTTAACAATAGAAAACCTAAGCATCTCATCACTTAATCATTACGTGGATCTCTGTGCTTGCAGTGCAAACACGGCAATTGTTTTAATAGTTGATATATATTAAATATTTGAAACAGTACTGTGGGTGACGTGGTAGTTAACGCTTCAGCCAGCCAGTCCATGTGATGTGGTTACACCCCGTCAGGAGAGATGAGATTCTCCTATTAAACACCAAGCCCATGTCTCATGACCTAGGTCCTAGTAGCAGCCAGTCAGCAACCAGCATCACATATCCTCGCACTCCGGACCTCGGTGACGGGGCTAAAGCGAGGTTCGCGGGATAAAAAAAAAAAAAAAAAAAAAAAAAAAAAATTGTTCCAGCCTGTAATGATAATTTCATGTTCGTTATGTTGCATTTACCAATCACATGAGTAATATCACAGGCAATGGTGATATAAATGTCCAAACAATTCATGAATCAATAAAATTGAGCTTAAAATGACTGGAAGCTTTTGCATACTGTGGTGAAGAGATGGTGTCTTCATCTTGCTATAATGTGAGATAATGTTGTTCGGTGAATAATCGATGAGCATGTAAATGTGTGACCGCACACATAAGCGGCACCGCTCACAATCAGTTTTCCTTGCAATGTGTAATTCAGTCATACGTTAGACGAATGAACTATAAAGATGTGCTGTAATGATCATAGTCATATGAAAAATGGTACGGTAAATCATTATCATAGCTGATATAATAACCACATTCGGCAAAAGTATGCATAAAAAAAAAAAAAAAAATCTCTGCCTGCTGAGGTGACAGTATTTTAATCTACCTCTTCGTGGTGCACCACAGAACACATGAAAACATCTGCCTGAAGTACTACCAACGAGGAAATAAGCAACCGTTAACAGTGTCTGAACATCATCCTAATGTTTATTGGTCAGTGTCATTCATGATGTGAATATGGCAGGCAATCTTACTTGTAACTGGTTGTAGATGTTAGGTAAATGCATTCATCTTCAACCTATACTGATAATGGTATCAAGTGATAACCCTATGAAATGGAATTACTGATATAATAAGAGAGTGTGAGAGAAAGGCTTGGAGTGATTCCAGTATTTAGTGCATTAACATGTTATTGTAACAATGTAAAAACAACATAGAAAATAACATGTTTAGTATTGTTAAAAATGTAAATATTTGGTAGATTGCCAATGGATCTCAAAAACTAGTTCGGCATTTATTGTCACTGGCGGTATGAATAACGTAACCCCCTCCCCTCAACGTCCTGCACCTGCCCTGGACTTCACTATGCCAAGCTCCCCACTTAAGCAGCTCTCCCACCGGCTCGACCAGTTGCAGGAAACCGGTCGCATGGAATTGTTGCATGTCACAGGTTGCACGGACCAAGGCCAAATATGTATAGTATAATATATATTATTGTATTATAAATAAAAGTTTATATTTATATAAGAATATTATTTATATTACTTTATTATAAAATTTATATAGTCATATATCTTTGGCCTTGGTCAGCGCGACCTGTGGCACACAACAATTTTCCATGCGACCAGTTTCATGCAACTGGCTGAGCCGATGGGAGAGCCGCCTTACTCCTGAGACATTTTTCTCACCACCTAACTCCGTACCCAGCCATCTATGGGATGAACTCTGACTCTGACAGAGGTTCACTATGGACGAAGAGAGTTGATGATCCGAACTTTCGTCGAGCATGTACTGTACACACGAACAAACATATACACTGTTGCCAACACCCGTTACCCACCTCTCGCGGCTAGGTGGCCCAGGTGGAAAGTTTGGCGACTGTACATTAGTGATCCAAAGAAAGTATCCAGGTCTTGTCGATGCTGTGGCCAGGAAACCAAGAATAGTGTTCAGATACAGCTTTAAACTCCCTCCTCACCTCCTCCATCCATCCATTCCCAACTACAACCACCTTCCTTGATCTCTTGATCCAGAGGTAGCTACTCCTTTGCTTCGTGGTATGAAGCGCACACACACACACACACACACACACACACACACACACACACACACACACACACACACACACACACACACACACACACACAAGCAAGAGAAGAGAAGAGAAAGATTTGGGAGTGCTGGTCCAAGACAGTTTGTCACCTGAAAAACACATTAACAAGACAGTTAGAGAGACGTATAAACTCTGACTAATATAAGAGTAACTTTTCATTATATGGATGAGGAGATGAAAAAATTGACAGTGGCCATGATTCGCCCCAGGTTTGAATATGCAGCAGTAGTGTGGTCCCCATTAAAAAAAAAAAAAATGAAAAAAATAAAAAAAGATATAAACAAGACTGAGAGAATACAAAGAACAGCAACCAAAATGGTCCCCAGTCTGGCAGATCTGTCGTACAGAGAGAGGCTGGAAAAGCTGGATTTACCTTCCTTAGAGGAAAGGAGAAAGAGAGGCAACATGATTGCAGTGCTCAGGACCATGACAGGAGTAGATAATATTGACAAAAAAAAGATCTGCTTTATGGGATACGAGAGTAACAAGAGGACATGGAATGAAACTGAAGAAGCCAAGCTGCTTGAAGGATATTAAGAAATATAGTTTTCCTTATAGATGTATAGACCTGTGGAACAGCCTGGACAAAGAGATCATCCAGTCTAAAAACTTAAACGAGTTTAAAGCTAAATTTGACTTCTTGAGAAACAGAGACGGGACCACATGAGCGTAGCTCATTTCCCATATATCACATTTAGGTAAATACAATTTACAGAAGAAATATGTGCAGCATATGATGTGGTGTGTGGGAGGAAAAGACGGAGGGGGGTGCAAGGAACAGCGTGGTGGACTAAAGAGGTGAGACAGGCTGTGGCACAAAAGAAGAAGGCATACAATGAATGGATGAGAAATAGGGGCGTGGAAGAAGTTAAGAGGCGGATGAGAGAGTTATATGTAGAAAGAGAGAGATGAAAAGATTAGTAAGAGAAAGAAGAGAGTGGATGAGGAATTTGGAAGGAATTTGAGTGTAAAGTGGAAGTACTGTAAGAAAATGTTCTGGACAGAGGTGAAAAGAGTAAGACAGGGTGGAAGTGAGGTTTGCAGGGGAGTGAAAGATAAAAATGGTAGATTACTAGTGGAGAAGGGAGAAAAAGTGAGCAGATGGAGAGAACACTTTAAGGAATTGTTGAACATACAGGATGGAAGTAATGCGAGTATAAGTGGCTGGGGAATGGCTGGGAGAAGGAGGGAGGTGAGAAGACAGGAAGAAATCAGTAGGATAGAAGTTGTGGAAGCAATGAAGAAAGTTAAATTGGGGAAAGACCCAGGAATTGATGGAGTGTGTGGTGAAATGTTGAAGCATGGGGGAGAGATAGTAGTAGAATGGATGTGGAAGATGTACAGATTGGCCTGGGAGGAAGGTAGAGTCCAGGAGGATTAGAAGTCAGGTATAATTATTCCCTTGTACAAAAGAAAAGGGGAAAAAGAAGTGTGTGGTAATCATAGGGGCATTTGTCTTCTTAGTATAATAGGAAAAGTGTATGGTAGGATACTTATTGACAGAGTTAGAGAAAGAACAGAGGAATTAGTTGGAGAAGAACAGGGAGGCTTTAGGAAGGGAAGAGGTTGTGTAGATCAGATATTCATTCTTAGATCTTTAGTGGAAAAGTTTCTAGAGAAGGGAAAGAAGTTGTATGCGGCTTTCATGGATTTGGAGAAAGCATGTGACAGGGTGGATAGACAAGGATTGTGGAAAGTATTAAGAATATATGGAGTAGATGGGAAGTTGTTGAATGCTGTGAAGAGCATGTATGATGGTGCTATGGCTGCAGTGCGTGTGGATGGTGAACTGAGTGAATTTTTCTCTTTGAAGGTTGGGTTGAAACAGGGATGTGTCATGTCTCCATGGTTGTTCAATCTGTACATGGATGGGGTAATAAAAGAGGTACAGGGTAGGGAAGTGGATGTTGGAGTGGCCCTGGTGAGAGAGGATAGTGTTTGGAAACTCCCTGTACTGTTGTTTGCAGATGATACTGTGTTGTTGAGTGAAGACGAAAGGGAGCTGCAAAGGCTTGGTGGATGAGTTTGGGAGAGTGTGTAAGAAACGGAATCTAAATGTGAATGTAGGGAAGAGTAAAGTGATGGTCTTTGAGAGAGGTGAAATCAGTGAATGTACAGCGAGGTTGGATGGTGAGGAATTGGAAACTGTGAGTACATTTAAGTACTTGGGTAGTGTGATGAGTAAGGATGGAGGTTTGGAGGGTGAAGTGCTTGAAAGGGTACAGCAGGGAAGAAAGGTTGCTGGTTCCTTGAAAGCAGTGATAAGAAACAGGGAAGTGAGCATGGAAGTGAAAAAGTTACTACATGACAGTATTGTGATACCAACTCTAACGTATGGAAGTGAAGCTTGGACGTTGTTGGAAGGACACAAGTCAAGAGTGAAAGCAGTGGAAATGGGTTATTTAAGAGGAGCCTTTGGAGTCACATGGAGAGACAGGCTGACGAATGAGGATATAAAGGAGCGTTGTGGTGTGGATGTGGATGTGATAGGAAGCGTTATGAGGAACACACTGAGGTGGTGTGGCCATGTGGAGAGGATGGAGGGTGAAAGACTGACGAAGAGAGTGTATGTGAGTGGTGAGGTGGAGGGGGGAAGTGGGAGGGGAAGGCCGAGGATGAGATGGATGGATGGGGTGGAGAGGTATATGAGGGGGGGGGGTGAGTTGGGAGCAGGGCAGTGAAATGGTGGGGGACAGGGTGACGTGGAGGCGATTTGTTTGTGGCCACCCCAAACGGGATTGAGGCGTCTGGCAATGATAGATAGATAGGTAAATACATACAGGTCGCCGACAGAGACGGAGCTCTTCCTGTATCGAGGGGAAATAATCGCTGAATCAGCGACGAAAAGGAGACCAGCCTATTTGTGATTATGTGAATGAGTGCGTGAGTGGTGGTCTCGTTGGACAGTAGTTTAAAAAAACGCGGTTTCGGTCGTAAATACTACAAGATATAATGGAAACGGAAAGTCTCCATATGGTTGCATCATGGCAGAGAGGGACAGTGCTTTGTTTGCAATCAGTGAGGGGAATTTTCTGGGCTTCTCCAAAGATGATGTGGGAAATGGAAGTACTAAGCTGATGCAAACAAGATTTGCAGGAGTAGAGAAAACAGCAGAGAGGAATGTCCAGAAGTTAAAATAGGTATGGGATGTGATTAGAGAGTAACAAGAACGGACCACAGAGCAGGAAGATGAGATCAAAATTCTACAGAATAAAGTGGAAAAAGTTTGTATATTAAGTGATGGACAAGAAAGAGAAGTCACAGAATTAAAAGTGAGTAATGAATCTGTCTCTATTGAAATAAAACAGCTCAAGAGGGAGAATAAGAGGTTTGAAGAAGAAAGGGACAGGATGAAAAGCAAACTAGATGAGTTAAATCCAAATCAAGGATGCAAGATGAGCGCATTAAAGAAATCAAGCAGAAACACAAGGGGTGGAAGAAAATTCAGGAAGATGGAAATGTAAATTTGAAAGAGATTACAGAACAACAAAGCAAGGAAATGAAGGAAGTGGTTAGGGTACTGGAAAGTAGAGAATCTTTAGTCTGGGATGTAGCAGATAAGAAAAAAAATGTGTAATAATTTCAGGAGTAAAAGAAAAACGTATGACAGTAAAATCAGAAAGAGAAAAAGAAGAACTGAGTAAGGTTAAAGAAATAATATCAGTAGTTATTGAGGGTAACAACGAAGCTCAAGAAGAGATTGCAGAAGTGTTTAGGTTAGGAGAGTACAAGGAAGGAGGGGCGAGGCCACTGAAGGTAAAGTTTAAGCCCCAGGCAACAGTAAATGAAATCATCAATACAACATGGAAATTATCAGACAAAGAAGGGTTAAAATTGTTTGGATAAGGAGAGATGAAAATGAGGAAGAAGGAACTAAAATAAAGTAGTAAAGGAAGCAAAGGCAAAAGACGAACAGAGAACGAAGGAGGAGAAGACTGTTTTCTTGGAGAGTTATGGATCAGAAATTGATGAAGAGGTACCGACGGAGAGGAGAGAAGAGGGTATATAAAATGCCCGCCGCCGGACCACCCACCCCGCCACCCCCCACCCCACTACAGGGCCACCACCACACCACCACCCCAGGAAGACACAACGGGGGGGCTAATGACCTAGGGCAAGAGGGTCACCCGCCCACTACTGACATGCGCCCCTTTTCCCCGCAACTGCCCCGACACCAGGTGAACAAGGATCGGCAACGACCTTGCAGGCGGGACAACCATCGCCAGCAGTGGGGTGGGACTGAACAGGTTTCAGTCCCAAGTGACGTTTTGGCGAAGGCCATAGTTACCCCCTCAAGGGCAGGAGGCCCAGCAGTGTGCACAGAGGTGTCAGTGCCCTCAGCCACTTCCAGGGAAAGAGTCCCTCTAGTGAGCACGGAGGTGTCAGTGCCCTCAGCCACGTCCAGGGCAGGAGGCCCAGTAGTGTGCACAGAGGTGTCAGTGCCCTCAGCCACGTCCAGAGCAGGAGGCCCTTTAGTGTGCCACGAGGTGTCCATGCCCTCGGCCACTTTCAGGGTGAGGCCCTTTAGTGTGCACAGAGGCGTCAGTACCCTCAGCCACGTCCAGGGCAGGAGGCCCTTTAGTGCGCCACGAGGTGTTAGTACCCTCAGCCACTCCAAGGGCAGGAGGCCCTAGCAGACAGCTAAAAGTGGGTCCCAGGGTAAAAAGACCTGGAGCCACGGCTGTGACAGACCCAGGAGAGAGAGTCGCCTCTGTGCTTCCCTCCCTGTATGTAGGAGAGGACACGGTCTCCGTGTATACTCAACCTACCGCGTTCCCCTGTGGGAACTGCTCGACACCACCCGGGAGTGTTGCCCCGGAGGTGTCACCAGAGTGGAGGCAAAGTCCGAGACTGGACCTGCCTCCCACTCCTGGGAAATCTCTGTCCTTCACAGGCACCAGCAGGAGACAAGGCCGCAGTCCAACCCTGACAGTGCATCCCCTGGCAGATGACTGCACCCCCAGGACCCCCAGGTGAGCCCAGCAGACTACAGGCGAGGGCAACCTCAACTCTCTCACCCCGCGGAGCCGCCGACGTCAGGCCCGGCTCCTCCAGCTGTTTGGCCCCAGTCCCGAGGGCCACCTCTCAGGTCAAGGCCCCCAGACAGGAGGGCCTCCCTGCACCCCACCGATGAGACCCCGAGGTAAGGGTCTCCCTTCAGGTCGAGGCCCCCAGACAGGAGGGCCTCCCTGCAACTCACCGACAGCCCGGGTGTTGACTCCCCTGCCGGGTAGTGTGTTGCCCATTACAGGCAGAGTCCCCCTGAGGTCCTCCCCCTCGAACAGTGACAGAGTGAAACAACCCAGGAAACACGGGTAAATAAATGACACCCCTTATACCGAATATAAGCCAGGGGAAGAGGAACAGTGAACAGTGACAAAGTGTGATCCATATAAAACCAGTGACTATTGTTATTAACCCAACAGAATTACATACCCAGTAGAGTAGAAAATATTTAATAATAAGTAGAGTAATATCACCTGCCCAGAATAAAAGAACTTCCCGTAATTGTGAATGACGATCAGGGTGCGCGGGAGAACCAAAAGCCTGTGTAAAGTGTCGCCGTGACTAGGTAACTGTGTCGAGTGTCGTGATCCGCACCCTGTCTTCGTTATAGTAATATTCCTCCCACGGACTCTTAACTTTGTGTATTCCCCTTGTTATCGAGTGTATATATATTTTGGGTTTAAATGAAAGACGGGTATCTACATATATATAACTAAAGACATTGGTATACATGCATCATATCGTGTGTTAAGTGCACCTGTATTTTGTGCTATCAAAGCCTAACTCTGTGTCCCTGTATCCTGTATCTCAAATATCACTCTGTATCATATTGTAACGGTTTCAGAATTAAGGCAATAGATGTGTTAAGGTATACTGCCTAGTTTTTATGTCCTGTTCCTTTGTTGGTGCTTTACTTCCGATCCGGAAAGAGGACCCCGCTCAGTCGCTAGTGTTTTTAGGACGAAGAGCCGACCTAAAAACACTCAGCATAAAACTGGTGGCAAGCGGTGGTTCTGGATCCGAGTAAAAGCACGGAGGAACGAAAAAGGAAACTTGCACAATGGCAGCCAAACCGCACATTCAATTGCCGAAATTTAACCTGGACCAATGTGACATTGATGTGTATTTAGATATGATTAAACCCCTCTTAGACATAGGGTTTGAGTCGGACAAGGAAAAAATTGCAGTCACACTACCTAACCTGGGAAAAATAATCGCGACTGTCGCACCAAAAGTCGTCCCAGAACTGACATGGGACCAGTTCACGCAAACTGTGAAACAGGCTTTTATGCCTTCCATGGGCAGAGTTGTTGCTCTCTCGCAGCTCGACGCCCTTACCTACGACGGCAACCTAGACGAAACTTTCGTCCAGGCTCGGCGCCTCATCAGCGCCACTAATCCCGAGGCAGCAATGAATACTCGGGATACTCACACATTTAATGCTCTGCTGAGGATTCTCCCTAGCACAGTCAGGGAGCACTTCTCTATCTATGATCCCTCAGGGGACATGGATCAGGACCTGCAACTCGTCAGACGTCTCCTCGCTGCCTGTCCCACACCACAACCCCTTCACGCAGTAACAAGATTCCCCACAATTCACAACCCTCCACCAAAACCTAAGCCACTGCCTCACCAGCCTCCTACAGTGCCCAGGGCTTACCCACAAAAGAAGCGCCCAAACCCCAGGGAACAAGGCAACTTAATTACCATAAACCCTTGGGAATTCACGGCCTACAGTCGCACCTGCCCCCTGCACGACATAAGAGAGCAACTCAAGGCAAGTAGGCGCAGGAATTTCCACCAGGGGCGTAAGAAAGTCTCCTCGTTAGACGCCGCCGCCCAGGAAGACGACGCACCACCACTACTCTACCCAGGACCGGACGACGACAATCACACGCAACCTCAGCAGATGGATTTTTAGGCCTGCCCCCGCACCTCCCCACAGTGGCAGGGGCCACCTCACACAACTAGAGACCCCCAGTCTACAACAAGATTTGGCTAAACGGGGCAAGGCAAGACTACTGGTGGATACGGGAGCAGCCAGGTCATGCCTCTACTCCCATTTCTACTCCCGCCACGCCTCAGCATTCGGCCCACTCCTCCCCACTTCAGCCAACCTCGTAGATGCGGGGGATGGCCCCCTACCCATCCGTGGGGAAACCCGGGCCCTACATACCAGCACTCACCAACAAGTCTCTACCAACCACCCATTCATCATATTTGATTCTACATGTAATCAATATGATGGATACCTTGGGCTGGACCTCCTTCAGAAACTCCACGCGACCATCGATTGTCATCAGCGTCGCTTCCACTTCAGTCCAGCCCGCCCCAACCAAGCATCCATCAACAAGGAAAAAAAACAACAACGAAGGACAACGAAAAACAACACCACCACCCCCACACCACCCACACCCCCCCCACAACATTCATCCACCTCAACCCACCTGTACATGTAACCCCACCCCAGCCTCACTCAATGGCTCACTTCATCCCCCTCCATCCCCATCTCCCATTACACCCTTACTACCCCCCTCTCCATCCTTCCCTGCCACTATTGCTTCCACTATTACCATTCCACCTCACCACGAAGCTTGGGTGACACTCACCAGACCCTCGGGTACATCAGTCCTTTTCTCACCATCCATACCCACCAGACCCCTATCATCCTGTCTAGTTTCCCCCACTTTCCTTCCCCTCCAAGCCCACCAAATCCGTATCGGAAACCTCGCCACAACACTTTTAACTCTGCCACGAGGACTCATCATTGGCGATACAGAAGAAGCAGAACTGTGCTCAGCACCACCCCCCAATCACCCCACCCTCCCCAACCTACCATCACATCTATCCCCTTCCCAAACAAACAGTCTCCACCAACTACTCCTAGACTTTCAGGACCTGTTCTCCGCCAGCCCAACCGATCTTGGCCACACCACCTATCTCAGCCACGAGATTCATACTACAGGACCTCCCATTCGCCAACCATCACGCCGAAAAACAAACAAACAACGGGCAGAAGAAGACCGGCAGGTCCAGGATATGCTCGATGCCAGTGTCATCTCCAACTCCACTAGCCCATGGTCCTCACCTGTGGTACTCATGCGAAAGAAGGACGGAACCATGTGTTTCTGCGTCAATTACCACAGAGTGAACGACGTTACAATCAAAGACGCTACATCACTACCCAGGATCGACGACTCTCTAGACTCCCTCCATGGGTTGACATGGTTCTCGACCCTAGACCTGCAATCAGGCTATTGGCAAGTCCCAGTTCACCCCGATGACAAACACAAAACCGCCTTCTCAACATCAAACGGGAAGCACTATGAATTTAACGTCCTTCCCTTCGGACGCTGCAACAGCCTCGCCACATTTTCCCGCCTCATGGAATCTGTTCTGAGCGGACTCACCTGGGAAACCTGTTTGGCTTACCTAGACGACGTCATCATCTTCAGCCACACCTGGGCCGACCACCTCCACCATCTCAAACAGGTATTCCAGCGTATACGCCAGGCCGGGCTCAAACTAAAACCCACAAAATGTGTTTTAGCAGAATGCTCAGTCTCCTTCCTCGGACACCTGATCAATGCAGAGGGCATCTCTCCCGACCCCGACAAGCTGCGTGCAATCACCGACATCCCCCTACCCCGCGATATGCATGAAACCAGAGCCTTCCTAGGTTTAACCTCCTATTACCGGCATTTCGTGAAAGGTTTTGCAGACATCACCAAACCTTTGCATGACCTCACCAAGAAAGGAGAACCTTTCGTCTGGACAGAACCCAGAAAGAACGCATTCACCACCCTCAAATCCAAACTGACCTCCGCCCCAGTCGTCGCCTTCCCAGACTACAACCTGCCTTTCCGTCTATATACCGACGTCTCACTCCTCGCCATAGGGGCTGTCCTTGCCCAAGTCCAAGACGGCTGCGAGCATATTATTGCCTGTGCCAGCCGCACTTTAAACCCTGTGGAGAGAAATTACGCGGCCACCAAACGTGAATGCCTGGGAATTATCTGGTCACTCGATTACTTCCGCTCGTACATCTCAGGCACCCATGTGATTATTATTACTGATCACCAATCCCTACAGTGGTTACGCCAGTCCAACACCACCAACGCAAAACTCATACGATGGCGAAAAGCTCTCGAGGAATACGATTTTGAGATATCATACCGTCCAGGCAAGCTCCACACAAACGCCGACGCCCTTTCCCGGTTACCCATCAACGCCATCTCAGCAGAACCGGACCTTATCCAAATGTGGTACAATAAGCAACGCCCTACCTGGATCCCGCCAAACACTTTCAACAAACTCCACCTGCATGGCGAACACCTGTTCGACCCCAACGGCCACATTGTCCTAACCCCCACCACCGCCCACGACACCATGCTGCACCTTCACGCCAACAGTGGCATTCACCTGGACACTAAGAAACTCGTCCAAGTTTTCAGTGACATGTACTGGACACCAAACCCCTCCACCATCGCCAAGAACATTATACAATCCTGCCGCGCTTGTGCTTTAGGGAAAGACATCACCCGCACACCCGGCCCCTGAGGAAAAATAACAGCAACAAAACCCTGGCAACTACTTTCCTTCGACGTCGTCGGCCCCCTCACGTCCAAAACAGGGTATAAATACATAATCACCTTCGTGGATGTCTATTCCAAATTCATCATTGCATGCCCCTTAAAAGATCACAGTGCAGTATCCGTCGCTGATGCTTTAACTCGCCACGTATTCCCATATTTTGGCATTCCCTAGGTCTTGCACTCGGACAATGCACCAGAGTTCACAGGAAAAGTCTGGCAAGAGTTAGCAAAAATATTCGGGTTCCACATCTCCCACTCATCCCCCTACTGGCCCCAAGGCAACAGCATCTGTGAAAGAAGTCATCGCTCCCTCCTCAATCAGGTCCGCACTCGCATCATGCAAACAGGGAATGAAGATTGGCCTGCCTATGTCAAGATAGTACAATGGGGCCTAAACACATGCCCACGAGAAGACGGCATAACACCACACGAATGAGTCTTCGGGGAAACCCCGCTTCTCCTACCCCTCCGCCACCACCTCCAGCCACCCACCCCGCCCTCCAGTATTGACCCTCTCCACCACCTCAAACGCCGCCTCCACCACCTACAAACACAACAGGACCTTATGCCCGACACCAATCACACCAACCCATACAAACCTGGCCAATCCGTTGTTGTGGCGCACCTCTCTACCCCCAATAAGATCTCACCCCGATTCATTGGCCCCTTCACCATAACCCGAGTCCCCAACCCCTATCAAGTAATCATAAATCAGCAAGGCCAACAACGCACGTATCGCAATCACCACGTGCGACCCTTCCACCCACCCAACAATGACCACCCCCACACCCGCATGCCCCGCACCTCTTCCCGCACACCTGGCCACACAGACATTTCTGAGAATTACCCCCCAGACTCCTACTCCTACTCCTTCTCACCCCCACCCAGCACCTCACCAACAACCACACCACCCCCCATAACACCTGGTCCCGACTCACCACCTCCACCGCCCACATCACCACCCCCGCCCAGCACCACCACGCACTCACCGCTTCCCACACCCCTCTCTACCACCCATCCTCCTACCACCTCCCACACCACGTCGCCCCCACCAACTACCTCACCACCGCCGCCTCAAGCCGCCACCTCCTCACACCTCACTTCTCACCCCCCTGCCACCTGCACCCGCACCGCTACCCTACCTCCCCCATCAAACACCCTCCCCCTCCCACGTGACCATGCCCATTATACACGCCACACCGCACTCCCACCCACCTCACCCCCCAACAGCCGCACACCCTCACCACCACCACGTGCACAACCACCCTCACCACCCACTCACCACCACCACTACCAGATCAGGCCGCCTCTCACGCCCACCATCCAGATACACTCCAACACCACTCCCCAGTGCACGCCCGGCCCGCCACCCACCACCACAAACCCCCCCTCCCCCAAACTCCTCCCCCATCACCCTCCCTCTCCACCAAGCACGATGGAATCCTCCCAAATCCCAATTCCCCAAAGTGAAATGCTCCTCCCACAGACCCATTCCCCATAAAAGCACCAACCCCCCATCACTCTCCAGCATACAGCTACTGTCTCCTCACCAGGCACCAACCACCACAATGAGGATTACCAGAGTCCACTGGCTCCCTCGCGACCAGCCACCCATCAGTATCCGAGGGACACCCCACCCTCTCTGCCTCCTACGCCAGACAGAACATCCATCCTCCATCCGTCTCTCTCTTAACCCCCATCGGGAGCCGAACAACATATCCCACCACTGGGCAAACCTCCAACAACACCTCACCCCGGCCCACAAGACGTCCACCTCCACCACCTACCACCTGCAGTCATGAGGTCGTGACTTTTTTGACAAAGACGGTGGTAAAATGCCCGTCGCCGGACCACCCACCCTGCCACCCCCCACCCCACCACCACCCCAGGAAGACACAACGGGGGGGCTAATGACCCAGGGCAAGAGGGTCATCCGCCCACTACTGACCTGCGCCCCTTTTCCCCGCAACTGCCCCGACACCAGGTGAACAAGGATCGGCAATGACCTTGCAGGCGGGACAACCATCGCCAGCAGTGGGGTGGGACTGAACAGGTTTCAGTCCCAAGTGATGTTTTGGCAACGGCCATAGTTACCCCCTCAAGGGCAGGAGGCCCAGCAGTGTGCACAGAGGTGTCAGTGCCCTCAGCCACTTCCAGGGAAAGAGTCCCTCTAGTGAGCACAGAGGTGTCAGTGCCCTCAGCCATGTCCAGGGCAGGAGGCCCAGTAGTGTGCACAGAGGTGTCAGTGCCCTCAGCCACTTCCAGGGAAAGAATCCCTCTAGTGAGCACAGAGGTGTCAGTGCCCTCAGCCACGTCCAGAGCAGGAGGCCCTTTAGTGCACCACAAGGTGTCCGTGCCCATGGCCACTTTCAGGGTAAGAGGCCCTTTAGTGTGCACAGAGGCGTCAGTACCCTCAGCCACGTCCAGGGCAGGAGGCCCTTTAGTGCGCCACGAGGTGTTAGTACCCTCAGCCACTCCAAGGGCAGGAGGCCCTAGCAGACAGCTAAAAGTGGGTCCCAGAGTAAAAAGACCTGGAGCCACGGCTGTGACAGGCCCAGGAGAGAGAGTCGCCTCTGTGCTTCCCTCCCTGTATGTAGGAGAGGACACAGTCTCCGTGTATACTCAACCTACCGCGTTCCCCTATGGGAACTGCTCGACACCACCCGGGAGTGTTGCCCCGGAGGTATCACCGGAGTGGAGGCAAAGTCCGAGACTGGACCTGCCTCCCACTCCTGGGAAATCTCTGTCCTTCACAGGCACCAGCAGGAGACGAGGCCGCAGTCCAACCCTGACGCCGCGTCCTCTGGCAGACGACTGCCCCCCCAGGCGAGCCCAGCGGACTACAGGCGAGGGCAACCCCAACTCTCTCACCCCGCGGAGCCGCCGACGTCAGGCCCGCCTCCTCCAGCTGTTTGGCCCCAGTCCTGAGGGCCACCTCTCAGGTCGAGGCCCCCAGACAGGAGGGCCTCCTGCACCCCACCGACGAGACCCCAAGGTAAGGGTCTCCTTTCAGGTCGAGTCCCCCAGACAGGAGGGCCTCCCTGCAACTCACCGACGGCCCGGACCCGGGCAGTGACTCCCCTGCTGGTAGTGTGTTGCCCGTTACAGGCAGAGTCCCCCTGAGGTCCTCCCCCTCGAACAGTGACAGAGTGAAACAACCCAGGAAACACAGGTAAATAAGTGACGCCCCTTATACCGAAAATAAGCCAGGGGAAGAGGAACAGTGAACAGTGACAGAGTGTGATCCATATAAAACCAGTGACTATTGTTATTAACCCAACAGAATTACATACCCAGTAGAGAAGAAAATATTTAATAATAAGTAGAGTAATATCACCTGCCCAGAATAAAAGAACTTCCCGTAATTGTGAATGACGATCAGGGTGCGCGGGAGAACCAAAAGCCTGTGTAGTGTCGCCGCGACTAGGTAACTGTGTCGAGTGTCGTGATCCGCACCCTGTCTTCGTTATAGTAATATTCCTCCCACGGACTCTTAACCTTGTGTATTCCCCTTGTTATCGAGTGTATATATATTTTGGGCTTAAGTGAAAGACGGGTATCTACATATATATAACTAAAGACATTGGTATACATGCATCATATCGTGTGTTAAGTGCAACTGTATTTTGTGCTATCAAAGCCTAACTCTGTGTCCTTGTATCCTGTATCTCAAATATCACTCTGTATCATATTGTAACGGTTTCAGAATTAAGGCAATAGATGTGTTAAGGTATACTGCCTAGTTTTTATGTCCTGTTCCTTTGTTGGTGCTTTACTTCCGATCCGGAAAGAGGACCCCGCTCAGTCGCTAGTGTTTTTAGGACGAGGAGTCGACCTAAAAACACTCAGCATAACAGTATAAAAATCATCAAAAATAATCTGAAGGTGGCATATACTAATGTTGATGGTTTAATATCGGCAAGATTTGAAATCAACGATATCTTGAGGGTACCTGTTATGTGCTTTGTAGAGACCAAGTTAAGAGATGATATTGATGTTCATATGGGAGATGGTAAATGTTATGTTCAAACATATAACACCAACCTGTAATAATGGTGTGCGTTGATTAGCCCGCAGATATCGGTGACCTGACCCTTAGATGCTGTACTGCAGAATAATCATGTACATAATGTTGCACTATCCCAACTCGTCGCGAATTTAGGGATAAAATACACTAGGAGGACACACCATACTTTACTGTCTGAGAGCGGTACAGGAAGTCTTTTTTAAAAACAATAAGTGATACAAATTCTTCATTTAAACGTTTGTTTATGAAACGCTGGATCCTTTATGCGCGATATAAAATACAGTTTTATGTATAAGGCACAGAATCCTTTTATCAAATCACGTATAACCTTGGATAAAGAAAATGTCTTCTTTACACGTATACCTAAAGAATACATTACACTTCTTCCCCCTGTGAGAAGCGCACACATATATAATGCTTGCTTGGTAAAACAATCATCCTGTGGAATAACATTCTTTGTATGAAACCTTACAAATATCCTTTGGAAGACAGCAATATACTACACCTTATTCTACAAATCCAGGCAATCTCGGGGAATACCTCGGTTTACCCTGTGAGGTAGTACCCTGCGAGGTGCTGGTGTCCTTATATCATTTCCAACAGTACTCCCTGCTTCTTCTACGTTGTCATCTACCTGTTCCCCCACATTTGTGGTATTTGTGTCAGGGAGCTGTGTTATGTTTTGGTCCGGTTGTTGTATGGGATGGTAGCCTGTGTCTGTGAGGCAATATAGGTGTTGGTATGGTAGTTTGAGCATTATCAACTGTGCTTGGTAATAACTGATCTATGTGTCGCCTCAGAACCTTTCCTTCAACTCCAACCTTATAGTTCATGTTGCCTATCTTTCTAATGATCCTACCTTCAGCCCATTTGTTTAATGTGTTGTACACACAAGAAAAAAACTATCATTACACCTTCTGCGCGATATAAAATGACACACGAATGAAGGTTTTTGATAACAGCTTCCTCCATTGGTATCCCCTGCGTGTGTTTGTTGCATATTTATTATAAGCTATATCCATTGCTTCTCCCATGCATATTTCTACCTCGTCCTATTTGGCAACTCACCCACTGTCAGGCTTACCAACCCTAGCGTGACAGCCAGGTTGTTCAGTATGAAACACATCGGACCCCCATGTAACGATAGTTTGTTTTTGCTTTGTTTCAAACCCTGACTGGAGCTGGAGGATTAAAATTTCTGACTTTACTCTGCTGTTCCATTTGTTTCCACTGATAGTTGTTGAGCTTTGTCTTAGTGTTAGGCATCATTAAATCCATCCTATTCCGGACTTTCCTCCCCATTAACAAAGTAGAAGGTGTTTGACCAGTAGTGGCATGTTCAGTAGTGCGGTAAGTTAACAAGAATTTACTAATGCATGTGATTACATTGGAAGGAGTCGCTCCTCTACATTTCATATTGTGCTTAAAACTCTGGACAAACCTCTCTGCCTCCCCATTGGTTGCTGGGTGATAAGGAGGAGATCTAGAATCTATACCACTGACCTTTAAGAAATCTGAAAATTCCACTGAACAAAACTGTGGTCCATTATCTGTTACAAGACGCTCTGGTAGACCATGTGTTGCGAATACTGGCATTAAAGCCTTTATTGTTACTTGTGCTGAAGTTGATTGCAAAGGAATAATCTCTGGCCATTTACTGTATGCATCAACTACAATCAAGTATGTGTGTCCTAGATAAGGACCTGCAAAGTCTACGTGTAAACGCTGCCATGGATGACTGGGGTATTCCCATGGATGCATGTGAGCTGGCTTAGGGTCGTTTTGTTGTGCTGAGCAACCTTGACATCCTCTGACATAGGTCTCAACATCTTTGTCTACTCCAGGCCACCACACATAACTTGTGGCAATTGCCTTGGACCTTACGATTCCTTGATGATCTGCATGGATTTCTTTGAGAACCTGACTTTGCATAGACTTTGGAATGACTACTCGGGAACCTCTGAGGATACAGCCTTGTTCAGTAGTAAGATCAGACCATACTGACAAATATGCATTAAAATCACTTTGTTCAGATATTAAGTTACAACTTGACGTTAAGGCTTGATATACTTTTGCTAGTACTGGGTCTTCTTTTGTGTTCTTTCCTATGTCCTGTGCAGTGATAGGAAGATTGTAACTGCATTACCCACTGGTAAACGGGACAAGGCATCAGCATTACCCATCTTACCAGTTGGACGATACTTAATATCATATGAGTATGCAGCTAGGGTGATCGCCCATCGCTGAAGTCGGGCGGCAACTAAGCTTGGTAATCCGGCCTTTGGCCCTAAAATAGCCAGCAAAGGTTGATGGTCTGTAACGAGTGTGAATTTTAGTTTGCCGTACAGATACATGTGGAATTTTTTTACACAATACACCAGTGCTAATGCTTCTTTCTCTGTTTGGGAGTAATTTCTTTCAGCTTTGTTCAGAACATGTGAAGCAAAAGCGATTGGCCTCTCTACATCATCTGGCGTGATGTGAGATAGTACTGCGCCGATACCTATGGATGACGCATCACACACCAATTTTACTGGTAGATTTGGTTGGAAATGAGTGAGGAATCTAGGTGATGTGATCTCTGATTTAATTTCATCTACTGCTTTGGCACATTGTTCTGTCCAGTGCCACTGAGCATCTTTCTGCAGGAGTTGATACAGAGGGCTTGCTATTGTAGCCAGATTAGGGATGAATCTGCCGTAAAAGGTTACCAATCCTAGAAATGACTGCAACTCACTTACATTTTCTGGCACCTTGGCATCTCTGATTGCTTTGACTTTCTCACTAGTCTTGTGTATGCCTTTGTCATCAATCCTAAAACTTAGGTATTCTATTGAGGATACTTGGAACTGGCATTTATCTTGACGGATTCTCAGTCCATTTTCCTTTATTCTGCCTAGAATTGACCTTAGTCTTGACTGGTGTTCTAAACTGTCTTTGCCTGCTACCAATATGTCATCCACAAAACAAAATGTACCTGAGAGACCACTGAAAATTCGGTCCATTGTCTGCTGCCACAGAGCGGGACTGCTGGCTACACCGTAAGGCAGTCGCTTTGGGCAAAACAGGCCTAAGTGTGTGTTAACTGTACAAATCTCTTGTGATTTCTCATCCATCATAAGTTGTTGGAATGCCTAAGATCTATTTTGGAAAATACTTTACATCCACTAAGTGTGGCAAACATATCTTCAGGCCTGGGAAGAGGGTGATGTGCTACTTGTAATTTGGGATTCAATGTTACTTTGTAGTCCCCACACAATCTAATGCTTCCATCACCTTTAACCACAGGAACTAAAGGAGTGGCCCATGTTGAGTAAGTGACTCTCTCCCAGGTTCCATTAGCTTCAAGTCTAGCAATCTCCTGCTCTACTGCAGACTTTAATGCAAAGGGAATGGGCCTAGGAGCACAGAACTTGGGAGTTGTGTCTGGTTTAAGTGAGAGACTAGCTTGCACACTCTTAACTGTTCCTACATTAACATCATATACCTCCTGAACTTCTGTTAACAAGTGATTCAAATCTGCTTTGTTGTTAATGCCAGAGTTAACTTTAAGAACACTTCACAAATTTAGAGGAATTTGCTTTAACCAGTCTAAACCAAACAGTGAAGGTCTTTTTCCTCCTACAACTGTCAGAGGTAAGTTTATCAAAATCTTGCTTATTGTAACTTACATGAACTGTGGTTGCACCTTTAACCTGAGTTGCTTGATTATTGTAGGCCATTAAGACCTTGCTGGTAGGCTGAATATCCAAATTAGGTATAGTCATGGCAACATCCTCAGATATTACTGTTACATCGGCAGCGGTGTCTAGTTGCATAGTTATTGGCTTACCATTTAACTGAATGTCTA
Source organism: Coenobita brevimanus (assembly GCF_032717465.1). Classification (NCBI taxonomy): domain Eukaryota; kingdom Metazoa; phylum Arthropoda; class Malacostraca; order Decapoda; family Coenobitidae; genus Coenobita; species Coenobita brevimanus. The sequence continues at coordinate 26,159,964 of NC_136979.1, forward strand.
TCATAATTCTGTCATTATTCTTACTCACAGTGTTGATTCTGAAAGCAAAATTATCATTAACATTAACTGGCTGCTCTACATGATTAACATTAGTACCTGTGGACTGCTGCTGTGACCCTGCAGAGGCAGCATTAATTTTTTTAGATCTGCACTGCTTTGCAAAATGACCTAATTTTCCACATTTCCTACATGTTTTGTCTGTTGCGGGGCATTTTGTCCTGTCCCAAGGGCCATGATCAGTCCTACCACATCTAAAACATGGTTTAAACTGTTTGGATTTAGTGTCCTGACTGTTACTGTAATGGCTGGACTTACTAGTACCTGACTGATTAGGGTTAACATTGTTTTGGGACTAGTATGGGCTTTACCTTTCTTGGCATAGTTTGTGTGACCCTTGAATCGTTTAACTGCTGAAACATTTTTTTACCTGAGATGCCTGGTTACTACTCATACTCCCATTGTTTTCTATTGATTCTGCCTGTAGATTAGCTGCTTCAAGTGATCTGGCAATTTGAAGAACCTTGTCTAAAGTTACCTTCGGTTCCTGAAGTAACTTCCTTCTTAAATGAGAGGAAGCACAATTAATTATCACCTGATCTGTTATAGCATCATCTACATCATGGAACTCACAAGTAGAGGCTAGTTTCATTAATCTAGTAACATAGGCATCTGTAGATTTTTGGGGTGATTGATGTGCCCTAGAAAATAAGAATCTTTCATACCTATAATTTAACTGTGGTGAAAAATACTTGTCAAGGGCATCAGTTACTTCCTTTAAGGTACTTTTAGGATCAGGGAGGGTTTCAAAAATATCTTGTACCTCTGACCCTCCTGCATGGAGTAATAATGCTCGCGGCTGTGCGGGGTTGGTGACACCTGTTGCTGTGAGGTAGAAGTTGAAGCTTGTCTTCCACTTCTTCCATCTTTGGGCTACTGATGAGGGGTCCTCAGCTACGGAGAATGCTGTAGGCAGCGGCACATCTAGAGGCATTGTGCTTGGATGTATGCTTGGCTACCTGCTGTCGACCTGGGAGATGCTGGGGCTGCTGAGTCCGTGCCCGCCAATCGTCGCCAATTTGTTATGTTCAAACATATAACACCAACCTGTAATAATGGTGTGCATTGATTAGCCCGCAGATATCAGTGACCTGACCTTTAGATGCTGTACTGCAGAATAATCATGTACATAATGTTGCACTATCCCATCCTCATCACCAATTTGTTATGTTCAAACATATAACACCAACCTGTAATAATGGTGTGCGTTGATTAGCCCACAGATATCAGTGACCTGACCCTTAGATGCTGTACTGCAGAATAATCATGTACATAATGTTGCACTATCCCAACTCGTCGCGAATTTAGGGATAAAATACACTAGGAGGACACACCATACTTTACTGTCTGAGACCAGTACAGGAGGTCTATTTTAAAAACAATAAGTGATACAAATTCTTCATTTAAATGTTTGTTTATGAAACACTGGATCCCTTATAAAGGATTCAAATGCTACAAATAAGAGATACAGTTTTATGTATAAGGCACTTAATCCTATTATCAAATCACGTATAACCTTGGATAAAGAAAATGTCTTCTTTACAGGTATAACTAAAGAATACATTACAGTAAATACAAATTGTGAAGACGAGGCGGAAAAGAAAAAACGGGAGGAGTGATGATAGCAGTGAAGAACAACATAAATGTAGATACTGGGGAAATGGGAGAAGGCAGGGCTGAAGTGATAATTATGAAATTAGAAACTGGAGAGAATAGCAAAAGAGATATGGCAGTAGTGTATGTTCCCCCTAAGACAAGAGCATGGAATGATGATGAATACCAGATGTTGTCAGACATGGCTAGTTATTTACAGAAAATGATTAAGTGACTTCAATTGTAAAGAGGTGAACTGGGAGGATGGGACTAAAATGTCCGCCGTGCCCGCCGCCGGACCTCCCACCTCATCACCCCCCACCCCACCACCGGGCTGCCACCACACCACCCCCCCAGGAGGACACAACGGTGGGGTTAGTGACCCCAATCAAGAGGGTCACCAGGACACTACGGTCCTGGGCCCTTGTTCCCCACAACTGCCCCAACACCAGGTGACCAGGGAAAGGCAACTACCTTGCGGGCGGAACAACCATTGTCAGAAAAAGGGGTGGGACTGAACTAGCTTCAGTCCCAGGTAACACCGTATTGACGGCAATTGTTACACCCTCTAGGGCAGGAGGCCCAAGGGCAGGAGGCCCAAGGCTATGGCCTAATAAAGTGTGTGAGAGTAAGGCGACCCAAGGCTCCGGCCTTAGTACACCCCAGAGAGAGAGTTGCCCCAGTGCATCCCTCTCCTGCTGTTCTCCCCTACAGGAGCAACACCGCGCCGATGGTCTCTATACATGGCGGGGAAGGAGCGGCCTTGTACGCCCTTCAGTTGCTTCTGGTCGGAAAGATCAGCTCCCGGCTACGGCCAGAGTACGTACCAGGGTAAAGAGCCCCTGCTATCGTACGTGTAGCTTTTCCCTACTACGGGAGCAACACCGCGCCGACGGTCTCTATACGTGGCGGGGAAGGAGCGGCCTTGTACGCCCTTCAGTTGCTCTCTGTAAGATGGGTAGGCATCCGGCTCCGGCCATGGCACATACCCGGGTAGAGAAGCCCCTGAAGGTAGTCTCAGTACGTACTGGAGAGAGTGTGGCCTCTGTGCCCCTCACTCCGGCTTGTCCCCTACTACAGGAGCAACACCGCGCCGATGGTCTCTATACGTGGCGGGGAAGGAGCGGCCTTGTACGCCCTTCAGTTGCTTCTTGTACACTGGGTAAGCTCACGGCCACAGCCAACGTACGTACCAGGGTAAGGCGACCCAAGGCTCTGGTCTCAGGACGTACCAGAGAGGACACGAGTGACGTGAGTCCTTCTCCAGGCTCTTCCCCCTGTGGGAGCCCTTCGTTACCACCCGGGAATATAGCCCCGGAGGTGACACTAGAGTGGTGGCAAGGCCCGATATCAGACCTACCTCCCACGCCTGGGAGATCCTTGTTCCTGCCCGAGTCCCGAAGGAGAAGCTGCCGCAGCCCAGCCCTGTCGGCGCCTCTCCCCCTAGGCGCCCGCAGTACCAGGACACCCAGGTCAGACCCACCGGCTCCCAACGAAGGCGATCCCGGCTCCCTCACTCCACGGAGCCAGAGACACCAGGCCCGACTACTCAGGCTGTTCGGCCCCAGTCCCGAGGACCACCTCTCAGGTCGAGGCCCCCAGACAGGAGGGCCTCCCTGCACCACACCAACGAGGCCCCAACTCGAGGGCCACCTCTCAGGTCGAGGCCCCCAGACGGGAGGGCCTCCCTGCACCCCACCAACGAGTGTGACCCGGGCAGTGACTCCCCTGCGGGTAATCCCTTGCCCTCTACAGGCCGGGTCCTCCTAGGGCTCTACCCTCACGCCCTTGTCACGGAGTGAACATTACCCAGAAGATACAGGTAAATAGTGACTCCCCTTGTGTCGAGAACAAATCGGGGAAAAGAACAGTGAACAGTGACTCAGTGAAGAACAGTGCAGTTACCAATAGTCCAAAAGAACTCAGTGTCGGCAGGACAGAGAATGAACCTTAGAGTAAATATCCAAGTCCCCCCAATAAAAGAACTTTCTGTGAACGCATAAGGCTAGGGTGCGCAGCCCGGTCAAAAGTCTGAGTGTGAGTGTCGCCGTGACCAGGTGACTGTGCCAAGTGTCTCTATCTGCACCCTCTCTTATTTATAGTAATATTTCCCCTACAGGCTCCCAATCTTGTTTATCCCCTTTTTGATCAGTTCAGTGTATATCCTGCCTAAAAGTGACACACAGACAATACCCTATATAATTCAAGATATCCCTGTATGAGCATTGTAGTGTGTACTGAGTGTAACTATATTTTGTGGTGCTGAATGTTAACTCTGTGTTCCTGTTCCCCTGTATCTCAAATATCACTCTGTGTTGTATTGTAATGGTTAGAATTAAGGTAATAGATGTGTTAAGGTGTACTGCCTGGTTTTTATGTCCTGTTCCTTTGTTGGTGCTTTACTTCCGGTCTAGAAAGAGGACCCCGCTTCAGTCACTAGTGTTTTTAGGACGAGAAGTCGCCTTAAAAACACCAGCATAACAGGGACTCATGAGGCAGAGAAGATTCGTGGGGCACAATATTATTAAATATAACAATGAGCAATGTGATGACGCAATTGGTCAAAGAAGAGACACGGTTCTGAGATAAGGACACACCAGCAAGATTAGACTTACTGTTTACCAAAGAACCTGATGTAATAGAATCTTTGAAACATCATTGTCCTATAGGAAAAAGTGATCATCTGGTCACTTGAGTTCCAGATGATAATAGGGAACGGGGTGCCAAGGGACGAGTTTTATAGACAGGGAAGATACAACTTTGGGAAAGCAAATTTTGCGGGAGAGAAAATTTTTAAACAATGCGGATTGGAGAAAATTCAGAGAAACAAGAGAGATACAGAGGAAATGGGATATCTTTCTAGGCCTCTATAATTTAGAGTGGAAAAATTTGTGCCAAGAGTAAGGGGGAAAAAAACAGGAAAAAGGAGTGGTTTAATGGAAGGTGTATGACAGCAGAAAAAGAGAGACACGGCATGGAACAACTGGAGAAAGAGAGGTAACAACAGAACAAAGGAAGAATATAAAAGAACTAGAAATGAATACACAAGAAAACATAGAAAGGAAGAAAGGAATTTTGAAAAAGGTATAATAGACAAATGTAAGGATGAACCCAAACTGTTTTATAGATTTGTCAATGGCAAACTAGAACTAAAGGAAGGCATCACCAAACTGAAAGTAGAAGGAGAGGTCTATAAAGATGCAGCAATGCAAGCTGAAATAATGAACAAATGTTTCCAATCCGTTTTCACTAATGAAAAGGAGTTTGTGGAAGGGGAGGGAATGACTAGAAATGTAGTGATAAAATATATAGAAGTGGAAGTACAGGAAATGTACAAATTTCTGGAAACTCAAGATGTAAGGAAAGCTCCAGGACCAGATGGAACCTCTAATTGGGTACATAGAACATCTGGCGGATAAGATTCTCAGTTTAATTCTGTGTTCTCTGGAAGAGGGGAAAGTGCATCAAGAATGAAAGAGGGCAAAAGTGATAAAAATTTATAAGGGAGGAAACAGGGAAGAACCCCTGAATTACAGACCAGTGTCCCTAACCAGCATGGTTGCAAAATTATGCGAGAAGTTTTGGAAGCAATGAAGAAAGTTAAATTGGGGAAAGCCCCAGAAATTGATGGAGTGTGTGGTGAAATGCTGAAGCATGGGGGAGAGATAGTAGTAGAATGGATGTGGAAGATATGCAGATTGGCCTGGGAGGAAGGTAGAGTCCCGAAGGATTAGAAGTCAGGTATAATTATTCCCTTGTACAAAGGTAAAAAAGGGAACAAGAAGTATGTGGTAATCATAGGGGCATTTGTCTTCTTAGTATAATAGAAATAGTGAATGGTAGGATACTTATTGACAGAGTTAGAGAAAGAACAGAGGAATTAGTTGGAGAAAAACAGGGAGGCTTTAGTAAGGGAAGAGGTTGTGTAGATCAGATATTCATTCTTAGATCTTTCGTGGAAAAGTTTCTAGAGAAGGGAAAGAAATTGTATGGAGCTTTCATGGATTTGGAGAAAGCATATGACAGGATGGACAGACAAGGATTGTGGAAAGTATTAAGAGTATATGGAGTAGATGGGAAGTTGTTGAATGCTGTGAAGAGTATGTATGATGGTGCTTAAGGCTGCAGTGTGTGTGGATGGTGAACTGAGTGAATTTTTCTCTTTGAAGGTTGGGTTGAAACGGATGTGTTATGTCTCCATGGTTGTTCAGTCTGTACATGGATGGGGTAATAAAAGAGGTACAAGGTAGGGTAGTGGATGTTGGAGTGGCCCTGGTGAGAGAGGATAGTGTTTGGAAACTCCCTGTACTGTTGTTTGCAGATGATACTGTGTTGTTGAGTGAAGACGAAAGGGAGCTGCAAGGCTTGGTGGATGAGTTTGGGAGAGTGTGTAAGAAACGGAATCTAAAGGTGAATGTAGGGAAGAGTAAAGTGATGGTCTTGGAGAGAGGTGAAGTCTGAATGTACAGTGAGGTTGGTGAGGAATTGGAAAATGTGAGTACGTTTAAGTACTTGGGTAGTGTGATGAGTAAGGATGGTTTGGAAGGTGAAGTGCTTGAAAGGGTACAGCAGGGAAGAAAGGTTGCTGGTTCCTTGAAAGCAGTGATAAGAAACAGGGAAGTGAGCATGGGAGTGAAAAAGTTACTACATGACAGTATTGTGATACCAACTCTAACGTATGGAAGTGAAGCTTGGACGTTGTTGGAAGGACATAAGTCAAGAGTGAGAGCAGTGGAAATGAGTTATTTAAGAGGAGCCTGTGGAGTCACACGGAGAGACAGGCTGACGAATGAGGATATAAAGGAGCGTTGTGGTGTGGATGTGGATGTGATAGGAAGCGTTATGAGGAACACACTGAGGTGGTTTGGCCATGTGAAGAGGATGGAGGGTGAAAGACTGACGAAGAGAGTGTATGTGAATGAGGTGGAGGAGGGGAGAGGGAGGGGGAGGACGAGGAGATGGAGGGATGGGATGGAGAGGTATATGAGAGATGGGGGGTGTGAGTTGGGAGCAGGGCAGTGAAATGGCGGGGGACAGGGTGACGTGGAGGCGATTTGTTTGTGGCCACCCCAAACGGGATTGAGGCGTCTGGCAAATAGATAGATAGATAGAATCCTGAAAGATACATGTATGAAATATCTGGAAGAGATGAATACTTTGGCTGAAAATCAGTTTGGATTTAGAAGTTGAAGGTCATGTGTTTCCAACTTGTTGAGCTTTTACTCAAGCGTGATTGACGTGCTACAGGAGAGAGACGGTTGGGTGCATTGCGAGTATTTAGATTTGGAGAAGGCCTTCGACAAGGTATCCCATAAGAGACTAATGTGGAAACTAGAGCATATAGGAGGACTGAATGGGAACCTCCTGGAGTGGATGAGAGACTTCTTAAGAGACAGACAAATGAGGACAGTAATAAAGGATAGGATATCTGGATGGAGGGAAGTAACAAGTGGAGTCCCACAGGGCTCGGTGTTGGCGCCAGTAATGTTCCTGATTTACATAAATGATATGGTAGATGGAGTGAACAGTTATGCAAGTCTGTTTGCTGATGAAGCAAAGATCTTGAGGAAGGTAGAGGTTGAGGAGGATTGTAAAATGCTGCAGGAGGATCTGGATAGGATGCATGATTGGGGCCGGATGTGGGAAATGAAATTCAACGCAAAGAAATGTAAAATATTAGAAATGGGTAAAAGTACCAAGAGGCCATCACTGAATTATTTATTGGGTAATGAACCAATCACATAAGCGAAAGAAGAGAAAGATTTGGGAGTGCTGGTCCAGGATAGTCTGTCACCTGAAAAACATATTAACAAGACAGTTAGAGAGACTTATAAACTCTTGACTAACATAAGAGTAGCATATCATTATACGGATGAGGAGATAATGAAAAAACTGATAGTGGCCATGATCTGCCCCAGGTTAGAATATGCAACAGTAGTGTGGCCTCCACACAAAAAGAAAGATATAAACAAGATTGAGAGAATACGGCAACCAAGATGGTCCCCAGTTTGGCAGATCTGTCATACAGAGAGAGACTGGAAAAGCTGGATTTGCCTTCCTTAGAGTAAAGAAGAGGGGTGACATGATTGCAGTGTTCAGGACCATGATGGAAGTGGATAAAACTGAGAGAGAAGATCTGTTTGTATGGGATAAGAGAGTAACAAGAGGGCATGAAATGAAATTGAAGAAGCCAAGCTGCTTGAATGATATCAAGAAATATAGTTTTTGTAATGCTAGGTGTTTTAGGTTCGGCTTCCCGTCCCGTGAACGTCTAGCGTATAGCGTGGCTCTCTTTCTAGACCGGGGCTTAGACAAATAAGAGAGAGGTAGGACAAAAAAACTCCGGGCAACAACCTTACACGTGTATTACTTTGCTGGACAGGGGAATGAGTAGATGTTACAGACAAGTACACTGGGCAATTACAAACTCTTATGCCTAAATATGGTTATCAATGTCATGCAGGATACTGTTTGGGTCACAGTGAATAGCACTTGAGGCAGAGTGTCCTTAATTAGGGGAAGTCCAGGGCTGTGGGTGGCGAAGGGTCCTGCGCTCTCAGGGCCGGGGACAGGAGTGCGACACTCAGGGCTGGGACCGAACAATTGCCTGAATCTGTCGTTCAGGCTCCTGACGGAGGACGAAGATCTCCAACGTCAAGGTGTGGGGAGTTCCCGCCCGGGAGTCCTGGGGGCGGTCGTGGGTTCCTGAGGGCTGCGGTCCCCAGGGCTTGGTGGCACCAACAGGAAGGAGCTGCGGCACCAGTCTATGTCAGGGTCCGTCAGGTGGGTCTCCTCCAGAGCCAGTTGTAGGGAGCAGAGACTGGGGGAGACTAAGGGGCCTCTCCAATACTCCTCTAGGGCCGAGACTCCCTCTGTGTTGTGGGTCGGGGAACAAGCGTCAGCTTCAGACGGAGGAGTGGCTACAGGCTGTCTCCTGCCATAGGGCCCGGCTACTGGCCGTGGCTTCCTGGGGGCATGGCTACAGGCCGTTGCCAAGGCTCAGCTACTGGCCATGGCCTGGGGGAGTGGACAGCTGCCAGCAGACCCAAGGGCACCTTCGGAGCTGCTACAGGCCATCTCCTTCAGGAGGGTTGAGCATCTACAGACCATCTCAGGGGGAACACCTTCGTAGCGGCTACAGGCCATCTCAGGGGGATCACCTTCAGAGCGGCTACAGGCTGTCTCCTGACGAAGGCGGGAGCAGCTACAGGCCATCTCCTTCTTACCCTCAGAGTGGCTACAGGCCGTCTCCTTCAGAAGGGGTGTGTGTCTACAGGTCGTCTCAGGGGGAACACTTTCGGAGCGGCTACAGGCCTCCTCCTGACGAAGGCAGGAGCAGCTACAGGCCATCTCCTAACCCTCAGAGTGGCTACAGGCCTTCTCCTGACGAAGGCAGGAGCGGCTACAGGCCATCTCCTTCTTACCCTCAGAGAGGCTACAGGCCATCTCCTTCTTACCCTCAGAGCGGCTACAGGGCGTCTCCTTCAGGAGGGGTGAGCGGCTACAGGCCATCTCAGGGAGGGCACCTTTGGAGCAGCTACAGGCCGTCTCCTTCAGGAGGGCTGAGCGGCTACAGGCCATCTCGGGGAAGGCACCTTCAGAGTGGCTACAGGACGTCTCAGGGAAGGCACCTTCAGAACGGCTACAGGCCGTCTCCTGATGAAGGCGGGAGCGGCTACAGGCCGTCTCCTTCAGGAGGGTTGAGCGGCTACAGGCTGTCTCAGGGGGAACACCGGAGTGGCTACAGGCTGTCTCAGGGGGAACACCGGAGTGGCTACAGGCTGTCTCCTGACGAAGGTGGGAGCGGTTATTACCTTCAGAGCGGCTACAGGCCGTCTCCTTCAGGAGGGGCGAGCGGCTATAGTCCATCTTAGGGGAGGCACCTTCGGAGCGGGTACAGGCCATCTCCTTGAAGGGGGTTGAGCGGCTACAGGCCGTCTCAGGAAGGACACCTTCAGAGCGGCTACAGGCCATCTCCTTATTACCCTCAGAGCAGCTATAGGCCATCTCAAGGAAGACATATTCAGAGCGGCTACAGGCCGTCTCCTGACGAAGGCGGGAGTGGCTACAGGCCATCTCTGGGGTGCTGGCAGGAACTGGATAGGCAGCTCCACCCCTTAGCTGGTTGGGGAAGGCTCGCCCGGAAGGTACTCTAGTATTCCTGCTATGATGGCGGCAGGCAAGTTCCCGGTCATAGGGGCATGCAGCCTGGTTGGACTTATGCCGTTGTTGCTCCGAGTCCCTCTGCACTGTCGTTGCTTCTCTGTGGGCTCCTTGTGGGGGTGTCTGGGCACTTTGGGGGGCACTATACTGCATTTTACCACCATCTGCTGGGAAAAAGTCACGTCCCTGTGACTGGAGGTGGTCGTAGGTGGTGTAGACTGGCTGTAGGTGTTGGAGAAGGGCATGCCAGGCTGTGGTGGCGGAGTTTTCGCCTTGTTCCTTATCGCAGGTGAGGAAAAGGGTGGATGAGGTGGTGAAGGAGTGGAGGAGTTGCAGGAGATGGTGTGGTCCTCGGACTCGCTGGTTATGTTCAAAGGTCGGTGCCCATAAAGCTCGCCATATCTTCATGGTGCTGGTTGTTGTCTGTGGTGTGGGGATGTGTTGAATGCTGGAGATGGATGGCGAGTGTGGGGTTTTATGCTTGGGTAATGCGGCGTAGCTTCTCTGGGGAGTGTAAGTGGCGGGGATTTGTGCTTGGTGTATCATGAGTGTGAGATGATTTAAGGCAGGGGTAGGGGTGTGAATTTGCAGTGAGGCGGGTGGGGTGGAGAGTGGGTGTATCGGGGGGGTGAGCAGGAGAGGTGCCCGGAGCGTGTGATGGTTGTTTTGAGGGTGGGTGTGGGTGGTGATGTCAGTGTGCAGGGTTGGTGTGTGTGTTAGGTGCGTGGGGCACGCAAGGGCAGCCGTTGGGTGGCAGGGGTGTGGGCGGCACGGCGTGGGGAGCAGGGTGTGGGGTGAGTGGGTAGCGGTGTTGTGAGGTTGTGGGCAGTGCAGGTGGAGGTGGGGGTGTGTGCGGGCGGTGGGCTGGGAGTTGTGGTGACGATGGTGGGCAACGGCTGGGGCGAGGGTGTGGTGGGCGGAGGGGGTGTGGGGGTGTGGGTGGGACATGAGGAACTGGGCGTGGGAGAGGAGGTGGCGGGTGGTGAGGAGGTGGGGGAGCGGCGGGGAGCTGGTGCCGTTGGTGAGTTATCAGGTGAGGTGTAAGGCGGTGTGATGGGAGGTGAGGTGGAGGCGGCAGGAAAGGGGGAGGGAGAGAGAGGTGGCGGGGGGAGATGTAGCAATCATAGGAGTTGGGGGGGGGTTGGTGGCGGTGGGGAAGGTGGAGTTGGGATTAGGGAGAGGGTGGTGTATCTTGCGGGCAGGGGTGGAACGGGGCCAGAGCAGGTGAGGGCAGGTTTTAGGGTGGGAGTGAGTGGTGAGGCGAGTGCGCAGCCTTTTGGTGCTGTGGCTGCATGTGGCATGGTGGCGGAAGTGGTGCACCAGGGTGGGGTAGTTTCGGACGGTGCTCCAATGGTGGGCGTGGGTGAGGCGGTGGGGCTTGAGGTGGGTGGTGTGTCGGGGTGTGAGGGTGCTCTGGCACTGGAGGTCAGTAGCGGTGGTCAGGTGGCAGGTGAGGTGGCTTGAGGTGTGGATGGTGAGGAGGGAGTGCGGTCTTGTGGTGCCATCCCAGTGTTTGGTGGTGGGGTTGTTTGGGCGGTAGCAGGGTTCTGTGCTCACGGTGTGGGGTGGGCGGTGGGTGCGAAGCCAGGGAATGGTGCGGTTGTGGGGGCGGTGGTGGGCAGTGTGTGGTGCTGGAACCGTGGTGGCTTGTTTGGAGTTGGTTGTATTGGCGGCAGTGGTTGGGTGGCAGGGGTTGAGGAGTGGGGTGTGGCGAGTGGTGTGTGTCGTCGGAGGCGGGGAAAGGTGGGGTAAGATGTGGGCGGTGAAGGAGCCGGTAGTGGTGGGGAGGTGTGGCCTCGCAGTGTTGTCTGGATGTTCGGTGATGGGGCAGTGTAGGTGGTAGCAGGGGTCTGAGCTCGTGATAGAGTGGTGGGTGGTGAGGTGCAGAGTGTGGTGGGTGGCGAGGCATCTGGTGAGATTACTGGGGACAAGCTGGGGGTCCGTGGGGATGGTGAGGTTGAGGGTGGATAAGGGGGGTGAACGAAAAAGATGAGGTGGGTGAGGGTGGATCAAAGGAAGAGGAGGGTAAAAGAGAGGAGATAGAGGGAGGAGAGTAAAAGGAAACGTGCCATTTCCCCCTGTCATAGACTGGGGGGGAAAGTGAGGTGGCCCCCATTAGGATAGGGGGGTACGGGGGTGGTGGTGGGCGCCTTCCATGCTTTTTATTCCATTTTTTCTGTTTCCCCTAAGCTCAGGGCAATCGGCGTGTGGTGGGGCAGCTTGTAGGAACCCTCTGGTGGTTCTGCTGTGCCAGGCAGCTTTGAGCAGCTTGCGGATGTCATGAATGGGCCATCCGTGGCTGCAAGCAGAAAATTCCCACGGGTCAATCGTGATGATGCCCATGGGAAATTGACTGATTGAGCCGATGTGTTGAGGGGTGGAGTGGATGGCTAGAAGGCGCCTCGTTACTTGGATATCTTCCTCCAGGTCTCCCATAGGGTCATGTATGCTAAAATGTTCTTTGATGAAACTGGAGAGGATCCTGATAAGTGTGTGACACAAGAGTTGTTCCCGGGTTTTATCATCTGCCTCCAGGTAGGCAGCAGTGACCAGGCGTCTTGCCTGGATTAAAGTATTGTCTAAGTTGCCATCGAAAGTTAAACTATCCAGTTGGGATAGCGCCACCATTTTCCCTAGTGATGGGGTGATGGCTTAGATCACGAGTTTCATGAAATTCTGCCAGGAGAGCCCTAGGACGATTTTGGGTGCTATATTAGCTACCGCTTTGCCCAGCAGTGGGAGTGTAACTGCAATTTTCTGCTTGTCATCCTTGAAACCGATATCAAGCAAAGGTTTAATAATTGCCAGGTATGTGTGATCATCATACTGTTCGGGGTCAGACTTAGGTAATTGCACATGCGGTTTGGTTGCCATTTTTCCAATGTTTCCTGACTACTTCTCTCGTATGCCCATGTCAAGAACAACTGCTGTCCACCAGTATAATGCAAGTGTTTTAGGTTCAGCTTCCCGTCTCATCAACGCCTAGCGTATAGCAGGGCTCTCTTTCTAGACTGGGGCTTAGACAAATAAGAGAGAGGTAGGACACAAAAACTCCAGGCAACAACCTTACACGTGTATTACTTAGCTGGACAGGGGAACGAGTAGATGTTACGGACACACGTACACTGGGCAATTACAAACTCTTATGTCTAAATATGGTTATCAGTATCACGCAGGATACTGTTTGGGTCACAGTGAATAGCACCTGAGGCAGAGTGTCTTTAATTAGGGGAAGTCCAGGGCTGTGGGTGGCGAAGGATCCTGCGCTCTCAGGGCTGGGGACAGGAGTGCGGCCCTCAGGGCTGGGGCCAAACAATTGCCAGAATCTGTCGTTCAGGCTCCTGATGGAGGATGAAGATCTCCAACGTCGAGCTGTGGGGAGTTCCCGCCCGGGAGTCCTGGGGACGGTCTGGGGTTCCCAAGGACTGCGGTCCCCAGGGCTTGGCGGAGCCGACAGGAAGGGGCTGCGGCACCGGTCTGCGTCGGGGTTCGTCAGGTGGGTCTCCTCCAGAGCCGGTTGTAGGGAGCAGAGGCTGGGGGAGACTACGAGGCCTCTCCAATACTCCTCTAGGCCCGAGACTCCCTCTGTGTCGTGGGTCGGGGAACAGGTGTCATCTTCAGATGGAGGAGAGGCTACAGGCCATCTCCTGCCATAAGGCCCGGCTACTGGCCATGGCTTCCTGGGGGAGCAGCTACAGGGCATCACCAAAGCCTGGCTACTGGCTGTGGCCTGGGGTAGTGGGCAGCATCCAGCAGACCCATGGGCACCTTCGGAGTCGCTACAGGCCGTCTCCTGACGAAGGCGATGTCACGAATCAAATTCGCGACATTTCCCTTTTGTGAAAAACACGAACTATTAGTGGAAAACTCACTGTGTATCGCTCAGTTAACCATTTCTCTCTCCACTTCGGTGGTATACTTTTCAAAACATTCGTCACTGTTTCAAAAGTGACCGATCTAATGCACGTCACTAAGTGCTGTACTGAGCGATACTATTGTTTCTTTATTGTTCGCCCCTGCTTGCCTCAACCGTTAGCCACGCCTTCTTCCAGTGGCCTATGCGTTCTACCACACGCATCGTTTGAATAGTCAGTCCAGTGTTTGCTTTGACGGAGAGAGGTTCTGTGCTCCAGCAGTGTGAGAGGTCAACCCAAGCTCCACTAGACTACAGTTCTCCAGTGCTCCCACCCTTCTTTGGGTGATACACAGCATTCATTGACCAGTATTTCTTTTCGTTTTCCTAGTCTTAAGAGTTTAGTTAAGGTGTTTTTCCTAGGCGTAAGAATTTAGCTCTTGTGTGAGTGCGATCTCATTAATTTGATTTTGAAATGTAACGTTAAACTTTGTAATCAATAAATTTAACAGTTCTTTTCCTTGAGCTTAATGTAATGTAAACTTGTGTTTCATTTTTCCGCAATTAAGCTTATTTCTCTTATAGCTCCTAGCTTGCATAAACGTTTGCCATTCATAACTGGTACTTAGGCCAGTCTTGTGTATTAAGCTTAAAATCCGTTGTGCCTCCTAGGAGTTAAGCATCAGCAAGAACCTGATACTATTATTAGTATTAGTTATTTATTGTCAGGGGTGAAGTAACTTTCTCCAGAGGCTAACAGTAACAGCAATTGAGTAATTAGTCTCTGCTGTGTACTGTTGAGGAAGTTTATAAATTCTCGTTCTTAGAGAATCGTGCGAAGCAAGTCAGCGTAAAGTAATCGTTGCTTGATTTAGTAAGACAATCATTGTCCATGCTCTTCAATATCATTATCATTATCCTTTAATAATAGCTTTTATTTTAAAAACCCCGTGACAATTGGCGACCTCATTCCAGGATATTAACTCCTAGCTTTAAAGCTATTCACGAGATAGTGCTCACTCGTTCATATTTAGGTATTTATCATTAAAGTTTATAGGCACAAGTTTACTGGTGTTTACCATTAATTTAGCAAGTGAATTTGTGCTTTATTAATCCACAGAGTACTTAACACTATTTAGTTCTTTATTCTTGGTAACGCCAGACGATTTTATTTGCTCCTGGGTAGCCGCCGTACCCATTGCGTTAATTATTGAGTCTTCCCAGTCATTTGCATTTTTGCTTTATTCTTATCCAGTTAACTAGATAAGACTGGTCACCACTAGCTTGTGTCTGTACTCTTTACTTGTATTTATTAGCATTCGTTTGCAAAGCAGCAATCAGTACTGAGTCGCTAGTTATTTAGATTGAGTTAGCGACATGGCTACCACCATATTTTTACAGGAAGCCAAAGATATGGGTCTTACAGACCCAACTGAAATTAAGGAGTACATACTCTCACGGCATAATATGGACCAGCAGCGCGAGAATGATGCCCGTGAAGAGCGTAAGATTCAGCGCGAATATGAGCGCGAACACAAGCGAAAACAGCGCGAACTTGACTTAGAACACCAGCGAGAACAGCGTGAGGAACGAGAGAGAGAACGAGAACACGAACGTGCTGAGCGAGAAGCACGCGAAAAACACGAATATGAAATGCTGAAGTTCAAGCAAGATTCCTTGGCTTCAGATACATCTGGTGCAGTTGGTCAAAGCTCCACGAGCGTTCTTCCTACACATATTATGGCGACCCCACACATCAAGCTTCCCCCATACAAAGATGGCGAGCGAATCGAGCCATACATAGCTCGATTTGAAGATATGGCTCAACTTTACCAGCTCGATGATGCAGCTAAGTGGCTTCAGTTTCTTAGCCTGTTTGAGGGCCCTGCCCTCGATATTCTTCACAGAATTCGTGGAGACAATCTCACGTATGAAGTGATGAAAGCTGCACTCATTAAGGCGTATGGTCTCACAGTAGACGACGCCAAAGTTCAGTTCATGCGAGCTCGTCTCCAAGACAAGGAGACAGCTGTTCAGTTCCTCGACCGTCTCACTGCTTACTTAGGTGAGTGGATGGAGAAGGATGAAACTCCTTCCACGCGTGAGGGGATAATTGACCTTATGCTGCGTACACAGCTAGAGAGGTCATGGCCTCCTGAGCTCATAGCACAGCTTAAGATCTGCCAGGTGAAAGATGCCAGCCAAATGGTAGAAAAGGCTGACACATTCTTTACTGCATACGGGTATCAAACTTGTAAGCAAAACACCTGGAACAGAAAATCTGATAAATCTGGGAAACCGTCTCAGATTGAATCCCACCAACAAGGGCATTTTCAGAGTAATGGCCAAGGTCCAAGCAAACAGCAGAAGGACCAGGGGCAAAATACACAGCAGCCTGCTTGGAAGCGGTACAACAAGCACCCAAACCAGCAGCAGTTCTCCAAGCAGCAGCAGCAATACAAGGACAAGCCACGTAACCCTCAGTCAGGTCAATTAGTGTATCAGAGGCAGGAGGCAAATGCAGCCTTCATTCCACGACAAGCACACGGTGGTGCCATCTCTACCAGTACAGGTACTTCCCAACAGTTCACGAGTCCCCCTCCGATCATGAACTCTCCTCCACAGATGGTCAATGCTCCACCTCAGATGGTGAGTACGACTCCTCAGACACCTAGTTCTCAGGGCGCTACGTTTGCTGCATCGGTTGTTCCGCAGTCTCATGAATGACTGGCTCCTAACTCCTCAGACCCTTCCACCAGCAACACTGCCTTTCTTGTTCAGCCAGGGTTTGTGGGAGGTGTATCTGTAAATGTTCTGAGGGACAATGGTTCCTCAGGTTGCTCTGTTAAGCAGAGTTTAGTTCGGCCTGATGAGTATACAGGTCGACAGATCCAAGTTAGACTTATTGATGGATCAGTGAGATTGTTCCCTGAGGCACGTATCCAGGTGGCGTCTCCATTTTTCAGTGGCCTGACAGCTGCAGTTGTCATGCCAGAACCTTTATTTGACCTCATATTAGGCAACATACCTGGCGTCAAAAATAGTTGCGCCGTAGATGTTGCTACTTAGACTTCGGCTGCTGCAATAACACGAGCCATGGCCAAGGCTCCAAATCGCGTCACTCCGTTGACCATCGCAATGCTGCAAGATCTGATACATAGTCAAGATGTTGTCCAAGAGCAACAGACTGACTCAACACTTGCCTCAGTGCACAAGAAGCTGGAGGGTAAAGTGATTAAGTATTCACGGGGAGGACAAGCCAGGTTCCTTCGTAAGCAAGGACGGCTGTACCGTGAGTCACAGACACCCCAGGGTGAGGTTCGACTGCAGTTTGTCGTTCCTGCAAAGTATCGCCGAGCAGTGTTTGAATTAGGTAATTGTTCGGCGATGGGAGGTCACATAGGTCAAAAGAAGACCTCTGACCGCATCCATGCTGACTTTTTCTGGCCAGGAATGGGACGGGAAATAACGAGGCTCATACGTTCCTGTGATGTGTCAGCGTACCACTGACCGGGGACGTGTCCGTCCTGCGCCATTGAAACCAATCCCCATAATCTCTGAACCGTTCGAGAGAGTAGCAGTTGACATCGTTGGGCCAATCTTCCCTAGGGCTAGTGATGGATCAAAGTATATCCTCACTATTGTTGATTTCAGCACACGGTGGCCTGAAGCCGTGGCCCTTAAGAATATAGAGGCCGTCACTGTTGCTGAGGCATTAATTGAAGTGCTCTGTCATGTAGGTATCCCTAAGGAGGTCTTAAGCGACCGGGGTTCGCAGTTCACTTCAGCAATGATGAACGAAGCATTCAGGTTGCTGTCCATCCGAGGCTTGCGGACTACGCCGTATCATCCCATGTGTAACGGGTTGTGTGAGAGGTTCAATGGAACTCTCAAGAAGATGTTGAGGCGCATGCCCACCGAACAGCCAAAGGAATGGCCGCGGTTCATTGCTCCTCTTCTGTTTGCTTATCGAGAAGCCCCACAGCATTCACTGAAATTCTCACCCTTTGAACTGGTGTATGGAAGGTCAGTCCGGGGCCCACTTCAAGTCCTTCGTGAGTTATGGGACGATGAAGAACTCGACCCTGAAGTCAAGACCACCTACACCTACGTCCTTGATTTGGCTGACCGCCTCCAGTCGACATGCGAGTTAGCTAAGGAAGAACTGATCAAGGCGTGTGAAGTTCAAAAGGCTTATTACGATAAGAAGGCAAAGCTTTGGATGTTTAGTCCAGGCGATAAATGCTTGGTATTACTCCCCACTGCCCAGAACAAGTTGTTGGCGCAGTGGAAGGGTCCATTTGATGTAGTAGAGCGCATTTCAGATCTCAACTACAGTACATAATTCAGATGGGGAATCTTCGTAAAAGGTTCCACATTAACATGTTGAAGGCTTATCATGAGTCAGACCCCGAGGAGACTGGCCTACGAGTAGCTGATGATAGTGACCAGCCACTGGAAGAAACCAGGGTAGCCGCGGTGATCCCAGCTGATGACCATGATGATGAGCCCTTAACCGCTCAGTCCCGTCAGGAAGAGACTGTCGGAGATGTTTTACTTAACCCTGACTTAGCAATAGGAGACCAAAATGCCTTAAGGTCACTGCTCTGTCAGTATGCTTGTCTTCTCAGACCAATCTAGACTTGCAAAGGTTGCATGTCATAAAATTGAGTTGACCAGCAATGCTCCTATAAAGGTTAAGCCATATCCGATTCCCATGCGACTACAGGATGCAGTAGATAAGGAAATTGCTGACACGGAGACTGCAGGCATTATAGACAAGTCCTCATCTCCTTACTGTAGTCCAATGGTAGGAGTTCGCAAAAAAGATGGTGGAGTCAGGATTTGTGGCGACTATAGAAGGCTCAATGCAATCACCAACGTGGATGCTGAGCCGATGGGTGACCACATTGCCATCTTCTCCAAGCTGGCAGGGTCATGATATTTTACGAAGCTCGATTTGGCAAAGGGATTCTTCCAGATTCCCCTTCACCCTGAGAGCCATCAGTTCACTGCCTTTGCTACTCCTAGGGGGTTGTACCAGTATAAAGTCCTCCCATTTGGACTTACCAATTCCCCAGCAATATTCAATCGTGCCATGAGACAAGTGCTCCATGGTATTGTAGGAGTAGAGATGTTCGTTGACTATGTCCTCATTCATTCTGCCACGTTGGAGGAGCACCTCAGACTCTTGGAAATTGTCTTCAGTAGACTCCAGAGTTTCAACATGACTGTGAAGCCTAGCAGATGTCAGATTGCTCACAGTGAGGTGGAGTTCCTTGGACATATTGTTGGCAACAATCACTGCTGGTGTCAGGGTGACAAGATCAGGAAGGTTAGAGAAGCCCCGAGACCCGTGACCAAGAAACAGGTTAGGGCATTCCTTGGCCTAGTGGGATACTATAGGAGTTTTATCCCCAACTTTGCTGTCATTGCCCAACCGTTGTACGAGGTGCTACGGAAATATGCTCCAAACACCATTGAATGGGGAGAAGCGCAAGAGAGATCCTTTATCGCTTTTAAGAACATGTTGTGCAAGGAGCCTATCTTAGAGTTGCCTGATTCCAGCAAACCTTTCATACTGCGCGCTGATGCCTCACAAGATGGAGTAGGTGCCGTATTGATGCAGGAATCGGAAGGTGGAATCTTCCCAGTGGCATACCACAGCCGTAGGCTAAAACCCGCCAAGAGGAATTACAGTACTGTTGAGAAGGAACTCTTGGCTGTGGTTGATGGTGTTAAAAAATATTATTATTATCTATTTGGGGCACCATTTACTCTGGAAACTGATCATATGCCACTCACTAGTCTTAGCACGACCAAGACGGCTAATGCAAGATTGACATGCTGGACACTGTATTTACTGCAGTTTAACCTTGTTGTGAGATACATCAAGGAACGTGATAACGTAGGTGCAGACCTGATGTCTAGCCTGCTAACTGCTGACTAACATGGGCAATTGTTGCATGCTGGGTTCCGTAAGATAGGCGTCCTCAGAGATTTGAGTAATCCAGGACCAGCCTGGTTCCCAGTTAAAAGTGTAGACAAGACGTCTCACTCGTTGGCCCCACAGGACACAGTATATCCAGGGCCTGTACATACATGTATACCATAAGTTAAGGGGGAAGTTTGAGAACCCTGCAGAGATAGTCCAAGGCTGTGTACAAATTACCTTGTGGAACGTCTCGAGCTGTGGGCCTCTCTGAGGATTCCCGGAGAATGCACATTACCCACATGAGTGTTCACACCCACGGTGGGTGTTAAAACGTGACCTGCCCGAGATTGCGTAGCGATTCTCAGCTTCCTGTATTAGTCGTAAGTGTAGAGTTAGGTTAACCAGTAAACTGTCCGTTCCAAGCAATTTGTGAATTCAAGAACTGGCACGTTTCCTGGTTAATAATGTTAGGTTAACTAGTAAACTGCCCGTTCTAAGAGATTTGAGTAATTCAAGAACTGGCACATTTCCTAGTTAATAAGTGTTAACCAGTAAGCTATAAGGGTTCTAAGTAATTTGTGAATTCAAGAATTACGTTTCCTGGTTAATAATGACATAAGTACTGATTGCTAGGCAGAGAGAGAGAGAGAGAGAAATAACAGTTTTGATGCTCCACCTTAATTCCTTTCGCAGGTGTAGCTGGTGGGTGCAGCATTGCCATGCAGATCAGCTGGTCATTCCTGTCGCATGCTGCCGCCCCTTCTCTTCTGCCTCGTCGTCATTATTTTACTATAAATTTGTATTACTGTGTCATTTTACATGTAGGTACAGTTACACTACAACTGTCACACCTACACCGTGTATTACATACACTACGCTACATAACAATTAGTTATTAATGTAAATGTAGCGAACTTTCGCTCAGTTTGACCTGAGTACAGGATTTTCACCGTCGTCACGGAGTTTTTCCCTCAAGCTTGTTTCTATTAACGTAAATACGAGTTTTTTTTTTTTTTTTTCGCTCACTGGCGACTGCGACTTTCTCCTGTAGCAGGATAGCACACACACCACAGTGTGAATCTTGTGTGACTGAGTTAGGAGGTGTACATATATATATATATATCCACAAATTTTTTCCCATAAGGAAAAAATTCATTTTGTAGGGGCGTAATGTCACGAATCAAATTTGCGACATTTCCCTTTTGTGAAAAACACGAACTATTAGTGGAAAACTCACTATGTATCGCTCAGTTAACCGTTTCTCTCTCCACTTTGGTGGTATACTTTTCAAAACATTCATCACTGTTTCAAAAGTGACCGATCTAATGCACGTCACTAAGTGCTGTACTGAGCGATACTATTGTTTCTTTATTGTTCGCCCCTGCTTGCCTCAACCGTTAGCCACGCCTTCTTCCGGTGGCCTATGCGTTCTACCACACGCATCGTTTGAATAGTCAGTCCAGTGTTTGCTTTGACGGAGAGAGGTTCTGTGCTCCAGCAGTGTGAGAGGTCAACCCAAGCTCCACTAGACTACAGTCCTCCAGTGCTCCCACCCTTCTTTGGGTGATACACAGCATTCATTGACCAGTATTTCTTTTCGTTTTCCTAGTCTTAAGAGTTTAGTTAAGGTGTTTTTCCTAGGCGTAAGAATTTAGCTCTTGTGTGAGTGAGTGCGATCTCATTAATTTGATTTTGAAATGTAACGTTAAATTTTGTAATCAATAAATTTAACAGTTCTTTTCCTTGAGCTTAATGTAATGTAAACTTGTTTCATTTTTCCGCAGTTAAGCTTATTTCTCTTATAGCTCCTAGCTTGCATAAACGTTTGCCATTCATAACTGGTACTTAGGCCAGTCTTGTGTATTAAGCTTAAAATCCGTTGTGCCTCCTAGGAGTTAAGCATCAGCAAGAACCTGATACTATTATTAGTATTAGTTATTTATTGTCAGGGGTGAAGTAACTTTCTTCAGAGGCTAACAGTAACAGCAATTGAGTAATTAGTCTCTGCTGTGTACTGTTGAGGAAGTTTATAAATTCTCATTCTTAGAGAATCGTGCGAAGCAAGTCAGCGTAATCATTGCTTGATTTAGTAAGACAATCATTGTCCATGCTCTTCAATATCATTATCATTATCCTTTAATAATAGCTTTTATTTTAAAAACGTTGGGTCTGGTTAGTACTTGGATGGGTGACCGCCGGGGAACACCAGATGCTGTTGGCATCCCTACGTGTCAAGTGGGGTTGGTGGAGGATTAGTGCCCCTCCCTGTAAAACAATTAACTCTAAGCCGTTGGCCACCCCGTTTGGGATACATGGCGTCTGGCAATGAATGATGGCAATGAATGAATTTCAAAAACCCCGTGACAGGCGGGAGCGGCTGCAGACCATCTCCTTCAGGAGGGTTGAGTGGCTACAGGCTGTCTCCTTCAGGAGGGCTCAGCATCTACAGGCCAACTCAGGGAAGGCACCTTCAGAGCGGCTATAAGCCTTCTCCTGATGAAGGTGGAAGCGGCTACAGGCCGTCTCCTTCAGGAGGGTTGAGCGGCTACAGGCCATCTGAGGGGGAACACCTTTCGAGAGGCTACAGGCCGTCTCCTTCAGGAGGGGTGAGCAGCTACAGGCTGTTTCAGGGGAGGCATCTTCGAAGTGGCTACAGGCTGTCTCCTGACGAAGGCGGGAGCAGCTACAGGCCATCTCCTTCAGGGGGGGTTGAGCAGCTACAGGCCGTCTCAGGTGGAACACCTTCGGAGCGGCTACAGGCTGTCTCCTTATGAAGGTGGGAGCAGCTACAGGCTGTCTCCTTATTACCCTCAGAGCGGCTACAGGCCATCTCCTTAGCGAGGGGCGAGCGGCTACAGACAGTCTCAAGGAAGACATATTCAGAGCGGCTACAGGCCGTCTCCTTAGCAAGGGGTGAGCAGCTACAGGCCGTCTCTGGGGTGCTGGCAGGAGCTGGATAGGCAGCTCCACCCCTTAGCTGGTTGGGGAAGGCTCGCCCGGAAGGTAGTCTAGTATTCCTGCTATGGTGGCGGCGGATGAGTTCTGGGTCATAGGGGCATGCGGCCTGGGCGGACTTATGCCACTCTTGCTCCGGGTCCCGCCGGACTGTCGTTGCTCCTCTGTGGGCTCCTTGTGTGGGTGTCTGGGCACTTTCAGGGGCACTAGACTGCATTTTAGTTTTCCTTATAGATGTACAGACCTGTGGAATAGCCTGGGCAACGAGATTGTCCAGTCTAAAAACTTAAACGATTTTAAAGCTAAATTTGAATTATTGAGAAATAGAGATCGGACCCCAAGAGCGTAGCTCATTTCCTGTATATCACAATTCGGCAAACACACACACACACACTGCTCGCTGGCAATGCTCTAGCTTTGCATCTGCTTGTCCACCTTGAGCAAGAGGATGGGTGTTTGCGTGTGTGAAGGTCAAGGCTTTGCCCTTAGATCGGACTATATGAGCTCTCAGCTCTCCTCCGGGAGGGTAAAATGCTGATGATCACAACCATCATGGGATCCTGACCGACCCGGTGAATTACACATACACACACACACACACACACACACACACACAGAAATGTGTCATAAAATAAGGAAAGAAGACAGATTATTAAAAGTTTGACTGAATCCTGTTAAAAAATAGCACCCGCTCTATCATCCTCTATCTTTGAAAGCAAGGGTTTAATTAATGATATTCAGTAAGTAAAAATATCTGTGTAACGGCTAAGGTGTGTACTACCCTACGCTTAATAAAACAAAATGCCAGCAGCAAGAGTAAAATAGCAGTATACTTCTTGAATGAACTGTCTGTAGAGTTTTTGTCTATTAGTCAGTATGTCTTCATACCTGTATGTTTTGCATCTTCCTGTCTAGGAGAGTCATATTTTCACTTCAACTGAATAAAATTATCTGGCAGTAACAATACTGCAATACCAATTAATGTGAACTGCTAATTCCCGTTTAGCTATGTGAACTGATAATTCGGAAACTGCCTGCCTCACTTCTGTTTTGTTTATTTTAGCTGCTTTTCTGTCTTTCACATCTTCACCTACAGAAGGAGTTTATCCTCACTTATGCTGAATAAAATGGCCTATTTTTAGCAGGAATGAAGTAGCAATCAATGTGAAATAATGACTGAAAAACTGTTTGTCTTTCCTTTTGTCCATCTGCCCAAACGCCTATCACGTTTTCTTCAACAAGAAGGGTCTCTTACCACTTAATCTGCAAAATGTCATCTGGTGAAAGCAAGAATATTATATAATAAGTCAAAGTGAACTGACTATCCAGAATCTGTGTCTGACTGTCCATCTTTTTTAAGGAGGCGATTACCTTCTGAAGATGCATGTAACCATTTTTCTTTCGCAAGAATAAAATAATTATTTTTAAACTCAAATGATGTCTGTGTCCTTCTTTTTCCTTGTGGGAATAGTCTACTGTCAGACCCTTACTTATGAAGGATCGACTTACGAAAAATCTACAGATACGAAAAAATTATGCACACGTGTGTATTTACCTAATTAGAGTTACCTAATTGTGATATACAGAAAATGAGCTACGCTCATGAGGTCCCATCTCAGTTTCTCAGCAAGTCAAATTTAGTTTTAAACTCGTATAAGTTTTTAGACTGGATGATCTCTTTGTCCAGGCTATTCCACAGGTCTGTACTTCTATAAGGAAAACTATATTTCTTGATATCCTTCAAGCAGCTTGGCTTCTTCAATTTCATTCCGTGTCCTCTTGTTACTCTCTTATCCCATAAAAACAGATCTTCTTTGTCAATTTTATCTACTCCCATCATGGTCCTGAACACTGCAATCATGTCGCCTCTCTTTCTCCTTTCTCCTAAGGAAAGCAAATCCAGCTTTTCCAGCCACTCTCTCTACGACGGATCTGCCAGACTGGGGACCATTTTGGTTGCTGTTTTTTGTATTCTCTCAATCTTGTTTATATCTTTTTGTGTGGGGACCACACTACTGCTGCATATTCTAACCTGGGGCGAATCATGGCTACTATCAATTTTTTCATCATCTCCTCATCCATATAATGAAAAGCTGCTCTTGTATTAGTCATGAGTTTATATGTCTCTCTGTCTTGTTAATGTGTTTTTCAGGTGATAAACTGTCCTGGATCAGCACTCCCAAATCTTTCTCTTCTCTCGCTTTTGTGACTGGTTCATTACCCATCAAGTAATTCAGTGATGGCCTCTTGGTACTCTTACCCATTTCCAATATTTTGCATTTCTTTGCACTGAATTTCATTTCCCACATCTGGCTTCATTCGTGCATCCTATCCAGATCCTCCTGCAACATTTTACAATCTTCCTCAACCTCTACCTTCCTCAAGATCTTTGCATCATCAGCAGACTTGCATAACTATTCACTCCATCTACCATATCATTTATGTAAATCAGGAACATTATTGGCGCCAACACCGAGCCCTGTAGGACTCCATTTGTTACCTCCCTCTATCCAGACATCCTATCCTTTATTACTGTCTTCACTTGTCTGTCTCTCAAAAAATCTCCCATCCATTCCAGGAAGTTCCTCTTCAGTGTTCTTACCTTACCTAATTGTATCTTTACAGGAATGAGTCAAGCTTGTACTGTCCCGTGTCTTAAACCATATTTATCGTACATATCCTTAAATTTGTGAATTGTTTTGGCACACGGTATTTCAGTCGGTAGTGCATTCCATTGATCAATTGCTCTGTTTGGGAAACTGAATTTCCTTACGTCTTTATCACCTCTCTTCTTATGCAATTTTTTGCAGTGTCCTCTTGCTGATGCTTCTCCATATGTTAAGTAATCATTTATGTCTATTTTCTCCTTTCCTGATATGCATTTATATAGCATTATCATGTCACCTCTTTTCCTTCTCTCCTGTAGTGTTGGTAGATTCAGTTTATTTAGTCTTTCTTCGTAGCTTAGGTCCCTTAAGCTTGGTATCCATCTTGTAGTGGCCCTTTGAACTTTTTCAATCTTGTCTATGTGTTTTTTGAGATGAGGACTCCAGACTACTGATGCATATTCCATGGTTGGTCTAATGAATGATGTTATTATCCTTCTTAGCATGTCTTCATTTATGTATGTGAATGCTATTCTCATATTTGCAAGCAGTGTATACATGTTCCGTACCTTCTCGCTGATGTGGTCAGCCGGAGATAGTCTGTTATTGATAATCACACCTAGGTCTTTCTCTCTTTCTGATGTGTATAGGGTTTTATTTCCTAACTTATAATCCCAATCAGGTCTTTTTCCACTTTTACCAAACTTGATTACATGACACTTGTCCACAATGAATTCCATTTGCCATATACTACTCCATTCATGAAGTTTATTTAATTCTTCTTGTAGCTCTTTACAAGAGTCTGTGTTAGTAATTCTCCTTAGTATTTTTGCATCATCTGCAAACATATTCAGATAGCTTTCATTTCCAGTGTTACTGTCTATATCATTTATATACACTAAAAACATGATTGGTGCCAGCACTGAGCCCTGTGGTACTCCACTCGTCACTTCTTTCCATGTTGAGTAATTTCCCCTTAGTACTGTTCTCATTTTTCTTTTCATGAGAAAATCTTGCATCCAACAATAAAGTTTGCCTCAAATTCCACCTTGATGGTACAGTTTCCATAAAAGTTTTTGGTGTGGTACTGTGTCAGATGCTTTCTTGAAATCTAAATAGATACTGTCCATGCATCCTTCTCTTTCCTGTAATGTGTCTGTTACTCTGTCATAGTAGCTCAACAGATTAGTAACACATGATTTTCCTTTTCTGAAACCAAACTGTCTTTCTGTTATCATACTGTGTTCTTCTAGGTGATTTACCCAAGCTTTTCTTATAAGCTTTTCTAATACCTTGCTTACAATACTGGTTAGTGATACTGGTCAGTAGTTAAGTGGCTTTTGTCTATTCCCTTTCTTGAATAAGGGAACAATGTTTGCTTTCTTCCAAATATCAGGTAGTTTACCTTGACTCAAGGATTTCTTGAAAATTAAAAATAATGGTTTACTTAACTCCTTTGCACATTCACGTAGCACCCAACATGAAATTTCATCAGGACCATTTGCTTTTCCCTTGTCTAATTTACTTAGCTCCTCTTGTATTTCTTTTTCTGATGTTTGTATATCTGGTAGTATGTGTGGGCATGCATGTTCCACATAATCCCTCTCAAAATTTTTTTCCTCTGTAAAAACTGATTGGAAATTCTTGTTTAGTACTTCACAAATATCTTTCTCTTGTGTATAGGCGATTCCATCGTCTGTAATGGATTGTATTTTATCTTTTACTTTGGTTTTGCTTCTGATGTAGCTGTAAAACAGCTTCGGTTGATCATACTTTTATTTATGATATCCTACTCAAACTGTTTTTGGGCCTCCTTACTTATTCATGTATAATCGTTTCTTGCCTGTTTGTAATTATTATATGCCCTTTCACTATTGTGTCTTCTGTATCTATTCCACAACAAATCTCTTTTTACTTATGGACTCCTATTTCATAAAGTTCACATAATTTTTCATATATAGCATTTAAATCTTGTCCTCTAAGCTCTTTTCCCATGCAGTTTCTAAGATGTACTTCTTTAGGTCATGATACTTTCCCTTTTTATAGTTTAGGCTCTTTTTGTAACTTTCATTGCTGTTATCTGTGTCATATGCAATCCTGAAATTGCAATTTAGTATTGCATGGTCGCTTTTGCCGAATGGAGGGTGATATATTAAATTGTCAACATCCTTTTCTTGTCTAGTAAATATGAGATCTAGCATTGAGGGCACATCAAGTCCTCTTTTTCTGGTGCTTTCCCTTACATATTGCATTAGGAAAAACTCTTGCACAAGATCCAGGAGTTTTGGTCCCAGCAGCTTTCTTGGCTTATTATATCTAGACTATTCCAATTTATATTTGTATTAATCTCCAGTTAGTATAATTCTTTTCGATTTCTCTTCCACTTTGTGTAGTAATACTCTTAAACTCAGAATTGTACTCTCCGCCAGGTCCTCATATTCGTCTCTTTCTTATGTCTTTGATCTGGGTGGGATGTACGAATTGGCTACAGTTAATTTCCCTTCAGATTTATTTATCTCTATTGCAATCAGTTCTACTTGTGAGGGTATATCTAATTCTATTTCTTTGACTTTCAGATTTTTCTTAGTTAATATTATAATTCCTCCTCCTTTTTTAAAGTTCCTATCTCTTCTCCATATATTATATTCCTCTAAGTTTAGGATGTCATTCGATATCCTTGGTGTTAATATTGTTTCAGTTAGGTATATTATATGTGGTTCATTTTCTCTGATATAATCGTTCATCTCTAATAATTTAGATACCTTTCCATCCACATTTGAGTACATCAACTTGTCATGATTTGGTTCTACTACCTTCCTCCTTTTTATTCCCTCCTGTTTATGTACCACTTTCATACCTGCAATCCAATTACTTTGTAAAAAAAAATGTATTCTTCTCCACCTCTGATCTTCCCTCATTTTTTGTTTTTGCTTCCTCCCTCTTCTCTTTCAGTAATTCCAGTTCCTCTTGTGTTAGGCATCTTTTTATTCATACATTTTTGAACTCCTCTTTTTCCATAAGATTCTTTGCATTTCTTAGTATCTCCTCCACGGTGTTTACACTCTGGAAGGTTACCTTTAGGGGTCTTGACTTGCTTTTCTCGTATTTCCCTAACCTTTTGTATTCCTCTTTGTCTTTACTACAGATTTCCTCTGATAATTCTTTCAATATGCCCATTACATTTGCCATCTCCTTTTTGTCTCTTGAGATCTTGTTTTTTACTTCTTCCTCTTCTATACCAGTGATTAGTATAGATTTTTCAATATCTACTGACTCTCTGACTAACTTAGGATTGTTTTTGGATTATTCTTTTCACTTCCTTTTAAATGCTTTTTTCTTCCACCCTTGTTTCCAAGTCTAACTTTACTTTCACCATTTCAGCATAAGTGGTTTCCACATCATTTTTATAGCTTTGCACAGCTTCATTCACCTGTGTTATCTTCTACTCAATATCACTGCTATGGTCTATCAGACTGCTTACTTGCCTAATTGTCTCTGTATCATTTTTGAACTCTTTCATAATACTCTCGTGGTTGACTACTGTACTTGCCATTTCACTAATTTTCCTCCTAAGTGTACCCACTTCAACTGTTAGCTCATTTATGGTTCTGTCTTTCTTGCTGACTTCCTTTCCTATTTTTTCTATTTCTTCCTTTTGAATTACCCCTAGTATATATACTCGTATTCTTATAACACTACTCATTTACATTTCTATTTTATTTACAGTGTGTTGTGCACTGTCAGTTGAAGTAACTTATAAAACTATTTTCCACTGTTCACTTATATTTACATTCATTGATTTCACTTGCTGTTTACACATTATTTACAATTCCACATGCACTGTTTTACTCACAAGAAAGATCGTAGTCACTCTCTATCAATTGTCAGCCTTTTACCTCCTTCCACACGAGGTTTAGTATGGGGTAGAGGTCACAGGGCCCTTTCGATGGGGCTAAAAAGCGGCGGAAGTTAGCAGGAGCGAATCTGATGTACTTTCACCCTGAAAGACGACAGTAAACTGATAGTGGTGGGCCGGGGTGGCCTACCTAGGGGGAATGCATTACTGCCAACGTCAGCCTCTTGAGAGCTGCTAATATATAGCTATGAAATGACTGGCAGAAAATCTAGACAATACATTATAAATTAGGTAGTTCCAGGTGAATGTAAATATCACTTAGGCTTCTCCCTTCCCTCCTTATATATATTTTTATTATGAGAATAGATTATACGGCATATTTCAAGGGGAAATAAACAGCAAAAATTAGTGAACGAGCGCACGTGAGGTGTTGTCAGGTGATAATTAGCCAATTCCAGGTGTATGGCACTATCACTTACCTTATTTCTTTTTGGTATATATTATTTGGTATAAGAATAGGGCATAGGGCTTATTTCAATGAATGAAATCAGTGGAAAATTCCAAGGAAGATTTACTTAGCGTAGAATACAGTGTGGTGGCCTGCAATAATTAGGTAGTTCCAGGTGAATGTAAATATCACTTAGGCTTCTCCCTTCTTTTCTTATATATATTTTTATTGCGAGAACTGATTATACTGCATATTTCAAGGGGAAATAAACAGCGAAAATTAACGAACGAGTGCACATGAGGTGTTGTCAGGTGATAATTTAACCAATTCCAGGTGTATGGCACTTTCACTTACCTTATTTCTTTTTGGTATATATTATTTGGTATAAGAATAGGGCATAGGGCTTATTTCAATGGATGAAATCAGTGGAAAATTCCAGGGAAGATTTACTTAGCATAGCACGGCTGGGCAGGCGAGAGGAGAGGGTAATGGAGGGGAGGTCGGGAGGGGAGTCAAGAACGGGGAGAAATGGCTAAATTGTCAACAATGGATGGAAGTACAGATGAGATTAGGAGTGCTGACTAGTGTTGGACATTGGGAGTACTGATAGATGATGCAAGCCCCCACTTGAAAGCCCGGGTGAATTCAAAATAACAC
The DNA here is from genome assembly GCF_032717465.1 of Coenobita brevimanus. Taxonomy (NCBI): domain Eukaryota; kingdom Metazoa; phylum Arthropoda; class Malacostraca; order Decapoda; family Coenobitidae; genus Coenobita; species Coenobita brevimanus. The sequence goes on from NC_136979.1 coordinate 26,190,087, forward strand.
AGAATCACAAAAGTGACACCCCGCGGTATGATCCCTTGCTCCCAAGCGTCACGAAAGTGATGCCCCACGGTATGATCCCTTACTCCCCAGCGTCACGAAAGTGACGCCCCGCGGTTAAGGGGTTAAATGTACTCACATTTTCCAATTCCTCACCATCCAACCTCGCTGTACATTCACTGACTTCACCTCTCTCAAAGACCATCACTTTACTCTTCCCTACATTCACCTTTAGATTCCGTTTCTTACACACTCTCCCAAACTCATCCACCAAGCCAAGTAGTTCTAGTAAATCTATTAACCCCTAATGACCACAAATCTCCCAGCCCCCCTATATCCAGAACTGCAAAAGGGGTCCGATTTTTCAATTTTCACCAAGGTGAAATTATTTCTTAGATTTCAAGAGCTTGAATTTACACACCTGAAAATGTAAATTTCACTCGTATGACTAATGGTTACCGCAGTATCGACCGTCAAAGAACACCAGAAATAACAGTTGTTACCCCTTACCTCTAGAGAGAGAAAAAATCTATCTATCTATCTATTGCCAGACACCTCAATCCCGTTTGGGGTGGCCACAAACAAATCGCCTCCAAGTCGCCCTGTCCCCCGCCATTTCACTGCCCTGCTCCCAACTCACACCCCCCTCTCTCATATACCTCTCCACCCCATCCCTCCATCTCATCCTCGGCCTCCCCCTCCCTCTTCCCCCCTCCACCTCACTCACATACACTCTCTTCATCAGTCTTTCATCCTCCATCCTCTCCACATGGCCAAACCACCTCAGTATGTTCCTCATAACGCTTCCTATCACATCCACATCCACACCACAACGCTCCTTTATATCCTCATTCGTCAGCCTGTCTCTCCATGTGACTCCACAGGCTCCTCTTAACCCGCCCCATCCCGACGTTTTCTGGGCAGTGGTACGCCCCAGTCCCGACATTTTTGGACCTTTTTTTGGGGGGCTCAAACATTCGCTTATGGTGAGAAACATCGAAAATTCATAGAGAAATCGCTCACCTGAGATTTAAAATACTTGATACAGGTAGGAGTACCTCCTTACCTTACAGGGTTTTCTATCAGGCTCGCTGCAAAGAAAACGAGTTCTATGGGAGGATAACTATTCTACACTGCTCATAAACGGTATTTATTTATTTGGTACGAATTTATATGTAGTACGAGGGTATATTGGTTTTCAAACGGTAATATTGGCATTATAAGCATTGTTTCACTCACTAACTCATCACCATTCCTGACCTTTTTCTGCCACATTACCTGATCATCATTTCTGACTGTTTCTTCCTCTAATGTTTGTCCTCCACATTGTCATCGATTGGGGAATCACTCTGGCCCTGAATTTCGTACCGGGCATGACATGGCTTTACTGGCCAGGTCACTGATAACAGGTGAATTGCTGAGAAAAGGTCATGCAGGGGGGGGGGGAGGATGTCATGCTGGGTAAGGCATTGTCCCTGCCTGGCATCTTGTAGAGGAAGGTGTCCCGTGTATATGTGCCAAAAATCACTCACGAAAATTGAAAATTGTGCAAATTAGGGACCTTGCAATGTTCTTACAATGTTGCTGCGTTAATTTACGTCTCCGGGATATGAGTGCACATCACGTGAGGACGTGAATTCACGTCTCCGGGATGGGGTGGGTTAAATAACTTATTTCCACTGCTCTCACTCTTGACTTGTGTCCTTCCAACAACGTCCAAGCTTCACTTCCATACATTAGAGTTGGTATCACAATACAGTAAACCCCCGCTATAATGCGGTTCAGATATTGCCGGTTCACTTTATCGTGGGATTTTCATTGGAACCTAAGTATTTTTACATTGCGGGAAACCCCGCCTCATCGCTGTTTCCGCAAAGCCTACTACGGCTATTTTTAGGGTACAGTACATATTTTACATCTTTATTTTCAGTACTGTATTCTGAAACGGATATGGTATTTTACATCTTTATTTATTCTAAAATATTAATAGCTGTATTAATTAAAATAATAATTAAAGATCGGCTAATATATTTGATAAAATACAAGTGAAATCGTGGTGCGAGGTGAGGAAATACCCAGACTCATTGGTAGGTGGCACACAATTGGCTGGAGCCTTACCAGTAGCCAATCCAAACACGCTTTACATTTTTACTTGCCGCTGATTGGCTGCTGCCGATGCGCCATCCTCAAAGAAAGGAGAGGGACGGCACCGCACCACCATACCGCACCTCCCAGTTTACCGCGTGTTCCTGCCTCAGCTACATCGCCGTGCCCACTTCAGCCTTTCACCACTTATTTTTGCCGCTTTCTCCTGGTTTTCTGAAGCCCCTGCAATGCCACCCAAACCCCCTGCATCTTGTAAGCCTTCTGATGCCAAGAAAGTCAAGAGCAGGAAGGTTATGACCCTGCAGGAGAAGGCTGAACTCCTCGACATGCTACGGGAAGGGAGAAGCTATGCCGCAGTCGGACGCCATTACGGCATCAATGGAAGTACAGTGCGGTACATAAAGAAGAACGAGGACGCAATCAGGAGCGCTGTTTCAGCAAGATATTGCCAGAATGCGAAAAGGGTGTCTACAGGCAGGAACAAACACATCGTAAGGATGGAATCAGCCCTGGTATTGTGGATAACTGACTGCCGGAAGAAAAACATCCCGCTGGACAGCAACATCATACCCGAGAAGGCCAGGAAGTTGTACAGTCAGTTCGCAGCAGAGGGCGCCGAAGGAGACGACGACGAAGAGCCGCAACCAGGACCATCTACAGCACCAGAGCCTGAGGAATTTCACGCCAGCAAAGGGTGGTTTGACCGGTTCCAGAAGCGGTTCCAAATCAGGAGTGTGACTTTGCATGGGGAAGCTGCATTGGCGGACAGTGAAGCTGCGGAAAAGTACCAGGAAACATTCCAGCAGATCATAGAGGAATGGGGTTACAAGCCCGAACAGATCTTCAATATGGATGAGACTGGCTTGTACTGGAAGAAGATGCCATCCAGGACATTCATCATGCAGGAGGAAGCCAAAGCACTTGGCTTAAAGCACAGAAGGACCTAGTCACTCTTATATTCTGTGGCAATGCTGCTGGCTTCATGATGAAACCAGGCCTCATCTACAAGGCAGCAAACCCCAGGGCTCTCAAGAACAAAAACAAGAACATGCTGCCAGTCCACTGGATAAGCCACCCCAAGGCATGGATTACGAAGCTCATGACTTCCAACTGGTTTCATCAGTGTTTCATCCCTCAGGCCAAGCAATACCTCAGTGACAAGGGACTAGAGTTCAAGGTGCTGCTGTTGTTGGACAATGCTGGTGGCCACCCTGTTGATTTGCACTACGAGGGAGAGCAGATTGAATTTTTGCCTCCTAACACCACCTCTCTCATCCAGCCTATGGACCAAGGAGTGATCCGTGCTTTCAAGGCACTCTACACCAAAGGATCTCTTCAACACCTGGTGGATGCAATGGACAGGGACGACGACTTCCCTGTGAAAAGTTATTGGCGCAGCTTCAATGTCGGGACGTGTCTCTTCATCATCCAGAAGGCGCTTCAGGACATGAAGAAGGAAACCCTCAATGCTTGCTGGAAAAAATTGTGGCCCAAGTGTGTGAACGACTGCAAAGGCTTCTCCCCCGACGAAATTCACCACTCTGCAGTGAACAACTCTGTCAAGCTGGCGAAGATCCTCGGTGGTGAAGGTTTTGCTGACATCACGCCCCAGGAAGTCAATGACCTCATTGACGCACACTCTGAGACCCTAACAGATGAGGATTTGGCAGAGTTAACCAAGTCAGCCAACGAAGGGGAGGACGAGGAGCCGACAGATCCAGCACAAGAGGAGGAGGAGGAGGAGGGTTTAACATTAGAGCGCCTGTCTGGCATGGTAAGAGCCGCAAACGACCTGCAGCTGATGGCTCAGAAATGGGATCCATACATGGTTCATGCTGTGCAGTTCTCCAGTGCGACTGACACAGCCATTTTGTCGTACAGAAATCTCCTCAATACCATGAAGAAACAACGGCAACAACTCCCCATCACCATGTTCCTCAAGCCACTGAAAAAGACTCCACCTACACCTCCAGCAGCAGCAGCACCTTCTGAAGCACCAGCATCACCTGAAACACCTGATGAAGAGGCGCCCTCTGAAGAGCTGTAAATGCTCTGCTTCACTGTGCAGTACATCATCATCAGCATCGTACTGCACAGCTACTTCATGATCATCAATCAAACTCATCATCAGTGAGTACCCGTACAGTACTGTACAATTCACTTTCTTTGTTATGTCTTAATTTCAGTGATATTTCATGTCCTTATTAGTTAGCAAGCAATACAGTAACTTTATACTTATGTTTCGCTCGCTACGGTCTCTATACTCACCAATGCAGAACGAGATGAACTGAAGATATATAGTAATGTACATCTTCAATTCAACTCGTTCTGCATTGGTGAGTATCCTTACTGTTTTCTCTTATTAGTAGTAGTAAATGGGCATTTTAGGGCAAGCAGTACAGTACAGTACTGTTACTTTATACTTACGTTTCGCTCACTGCCCACAGAAATGTCGTCATAGGCGCCCTCTCAAGAGCTGCACAACTAATATACACCTTGTAATGAACTTCATGATCATCATCATCTTCATTTCATCTCATTCATCATCAGTGAGTACCCGTACTGGTTTTTCTTATTAATAGAGACTATAAATAGGCATTTTAGGGGTAGCGTCGGTACATCGCGGATTTTTGCTTATCCTTGGAGCCTTTGGAACATAACCCTGCGATAAAGTGAGGGTTTACTGTACTGTCATGTAGTAACTTTTTCACTTCCATGCTCACTTCCCTGTTTCTTATCACTGCTTTCAAAGAACCAGCAACCTTTCTTCCCTGCTGTACCCTTTCAAGCACTTCACCCTCCAAACCTCCATCCTTACTCATCACACTACCCAAGTACTTAAACGTACTCACATTTTCCAATTCCTCACCATCCAACCTCGCTGTACATTCACTGACTTCACCTCTCTCAAAGACCATCACTTTACTCTTCCCTACATTCACCTTTAGATTCCGTTTCTTACACACTCTCCCAAACTCATCCATCAAGCCTTGCAGCTCCCCTTCGTCTTCACTCAACAACACAGTATCATCTGCAAACAACAGTACAGGGAGTTTCCAAACACTATCATCTTTCACCAGGGCCACTCCAACATCCACCACCCTACATTGTACCTCTTTTATTACCCCATCCATGTACAGATTGAACAACCATGGAGACATGACACATCCCTGTTTCAACCCAACTTTCAAAGAGAAAAATTCACTTAGTTCACCATCCACACGCACTGCAGCCTTCGCACCATCGTACATACTCTTCACAGCATTCAACAACTTCCCATCTACTCCATATATTCTTAACACTTTCCACAATCCTTGTCTATCCACCCTGTCATATGCTTTCTCCAAATCCATGAAAGCCGCATACAACTTCTTTCCCTTCTCTAGAAACTTTTCCACTAAAGATCTAAGAATGAATATCTGATCTACACAACCTCTTCCCTTCCTACAGCCTCCCTGTTCTTCTCCAACTAATTTCTCTGTTCTTTCTCTAACTCTGTCAATAAGTATCCTCCCATACAGTTTTCCTATTATACTGAGAAGACAAATGCCCCTATGATTACCACACACTTCTTTTTCCCCTTTTCCTTTGTACAAGGGAATAATTATACCTGACTTCTAATCCTCCGGGACTCTACCTTCCTCCCAGGCTAATCTGCACGTCTTCCACATCCATTCTACTACTATCTCTCCCCCATGCTTCAGCATTTCACCACACACTCCATCAATTCCTGGGGCTTTCCCCGATTTAACTTTCTTCATTGCTTCCACAACTTCTATCCTACTGATTTCTTCCTGTCTTCTCACCTCTCTCTTTCTCCCAGCCATTCCCCAGCCACTTATACTCGCATTACTTCCATCCTCTATGTTCAACAATTCCTTAAAGTGTTCTCTCCATCTGCTCACTTTTTCTCCCTTCTCCACTAGTAATCTACCATTTTTATCTTTCACTCCCCTGCTAACTTCACTTCCACCCTGTCTTACTCTTTTCACCTCTTTCCAGAACATTTTCTCACAGTCCCTCCACTTTACACTCAAATTCCTTCCAAATTCCTCATCCACTCTCTTCTTACTCTTTCTTACTATTATTTTCACCTCTCTCTTTCTTTCTACATATAACTCTCTCTTCCGCCTCTCAACTTCTTCCACGCCCCTATTTCTCATCCATTCATTGTATGCTTTCTTTTGTGCCACAGCCTGTCTCACCTCTTCAGTCCACCACGCTGTTCCTTGCACGCCCCTCCGTCTTCTCTTCCTTCCATACACCACATCACATGCTGCACATATTTCTTCTGTAAATATTCTACACACACCTTCCACATCTCCCATCTGCTCCAATTCATCTTTGCCCAATCGTTCCTCCACTTCTCTCTTATACTCTGCCTTTTTCTCATCCTCTTGTAACCTTTCCACTCTCCTTGCAACTACTCCTTCCTCTCGTCTTTCCCTTCTTCTATTCCTCCATCTTACACGAATCCTAATTCTGGCCACCACCAAGTAGTGGTCAGAAAGTCCACTCCCTCAACCTCTATAAGCTTTTGCATCCATTATACATCTTTGCATCCTTTCATCCACACACACATGATCAATCATTGCCTTCCTTTCATTCAGTTCACCACCCACCCTTCTCATCACTCACCATGTATACCTGTGGATCATTTTATGCCTGAAGAGGGTATTGGCTATCACCAACCCCCTCCCAGCACAAATGTCCACTAACGCACTCCCATTCTCATCTATCTCACCAGGCACACCCCACTCACCAACTATTCCATCCACCTTCACATTCCCAAGTTTACCATTCATATCACCGATCAAAAACACCCTCTCATTCCTTCCAAACTTTTCCATGCACACTTCCACATTTGTCCAGAACTCTTCTCTCACTCTTCTAGCACAATCTTGCATTGGAGCATACACACACACAATCGCCCACATTTGTATTCCAACTTTCATCTTTACCCACACAATCCTTGACCCAACTGATCCATACTGTCTTATGCTCTTCTTCCTTCTTTTACTCACAACTATACATACTCCTTCCTTTGCCCTCTCATTCTCACCTACTCCTGCACATATACCCCATCCATATGCCCATTCTCTCACATTTTCTCCTCTCCATTTTGTTTCATTTATTCCACATATATCCACTTTCGCACCCTCAAGCACCTGGACAATCTCTCTCTCTTTCACCTCATCATTCGCTCCTCTTACATTCCATGTACCCATTACCAAGTCCTTTGTCTGGTCCTGGGTCGTCATCGTTTGGTCAGTCCTTGTCCAAGGCTTGTTTGTTTTTTTAGTTAGTTGTTTTCCGGGGAGGGGCACTAACCCTCCGCCAACCCTTTTACTCGCCTTTTACGACAAGCAGGGATACTGGGGGAGTATTCTTGAAAACCCCCCCTACCCCCAGGATTTGAAGAACTTGATTTTACACACCAGACAATGTATATTTCACTCTCATATTTTCTATGGTTACTGGGAAAAAAAAAAAAAAAAAAAAAAAAAAAAAAAGTCACCACTATGAACAAGACTGGGACATCCTTGAGAAATAAAGGGGAGTAAGGAGGTGGAGGAAGTGTTGGGGGCATCAGGAGGGGGAGAAAGGGAGTAGTTTCCGTGGGAGGGGACACAAAGGGCAGGATCTAATGGGGCAGAGGGAGGTGGAGAGATGGGGTGGGGTCGATCCCTCCCCACACCCAGGGAAGGGGCCAGCTCATGCTTCCTACCACCTCATCTCAGTTTCCATTGGCAAGGTGCCATTTACATCTTAAAAGAGGTGGGGTTATAGGTTTCTAGTTTTTTGTAACCTCTCTACGATTGCTGGCCATAGGACATTATGTACCAAATTTGGAAACTGATTGATCATCGATCATAGGACTTCAGGGGTTAAGACTGGCAACGGGAAATAATCGGGTACTTTGACCAAATTTACCATATGATAGTCAACTACTGATCTCAATCCTCCTTTCTGAGGTACTAAGAAGTGTGGACTGTTCTGTGGGCTGACATAATGTTCAGTGATATCCTGTTCCAACATCTCTTGTACTACCTCATCTGCTTGGTGTTTAACACCTTGTGGTGGTCTATATTCCGGGATGTAAACTAGCTGAGGACCAGGAACTAATTCTGTTTGATGTTTGACTTAATCTGTCTTCCCCATGGGTTTGCCAGGTAAAAGCCACAACATCTCTATAGGTCTGCAAAAAATTTAACAAATGCTCAGAATGTTGGGGATTATCACCTAAATGTACACTCACTATCCAAAGAAAGTATCTAAACCTTGTCGATGCCATGGCCAGGAAACCAAGAATAGTCTGATGTTCAAACACAACTTTAAACCCCCTCCCTTCCTCCTCCCTCCGTTCATTCCCAACTACAACCACCTTTCTTGATCTCTTGATCGAGAGGTAGCTCACTTCATTGCCTTGCGGTATGAAATGCGCACACACAAGAGACAAAAAGGAGATGGCAAATGTAATGAGCTTACTGAAAGAATTATCAGAGGAAATCTGTAGTAAAGACATAGAGGAACACAAAAGGTTAGGGAAATACGAGAAAAGCAAGACAAGACCTCTAAAGGTGACTTTCCAGAGTGTAAACACTGTGGAAGAGATACTAAAAAATGCAAAGAATCTTAAGGAAAAAGAGGAGTTCAAAAATGTATGGATAAAAAGATGCCTAACACAAGAGGAACTGGAATTACTGAAAGAGAAAAGGGAGGAAGCAAAAACAAAAAATGAGGGAATATCAGAAGAGGAAAAGAAGAAATTTTTTTACAAAGTAATAGGATTGCAGGTATGAAAGTGGTACACAAACAGGATGGAAGAAAAAGGAGGAAGGTAGTAGAACCATGTCATGACAAGTATATAAACAAGATGATAAAGTGGATGTACTCAAATGTTGATGGAATGGTATCTAAATTACTAGAGATGAATGATTATGTCAGAGAAAATGAACCACAAATAATATGCCTAACTGAAACAAAATTAATACCAAGGATATCAAATGACATACTAAACTTAGAGGAATACAATATATGGAGAAGAGATAGATATTTAAAAAAAGGAGGAGGAATTATAATATTAACTAAGAAAAATCTAAAAGTCGAGGAAATAAAACTAGATATACCATCACAAGTAGAAATGATTGCAGTAGAGATCGACACATCTGAAGGTAAAGTAATTGTAGCCAATTTGTACATGCCACCCAGATCAAACACATGGGAAAGAGACGAATATGAGGACCTGGCGGAGAGTATAATTCAGAGTGTAAGATCATTGCTACATAAAATGGAAGAGAAATCGGAAAGAATTATACTAACTGGGGACTTCAATACAAATATAAATTGGAATACTCTAGATATAAATAGCCAAGAAAGCTGTCGGGACCAAAAGCTCCTGGATCTCGTACAAGAGTTTTTCTTAACGCAACATGTGAGGGAAACCACCTGAAAAAGAGGACATGATGTACCTTCAGTGCTAGATCTAATATTTACAAGGGAAGAAAATGATACTGACAGTTTAATATATCACCCTCCACTCAGCAAAAGCGATCATACAGTACTAAATTATAACTTCAGGATAGCATATGACATAGTAAACAGCAATGATAGTTACAAAAAGAGCCTAAACTATAAAAAGGGAAATTATCAAGACCTAAAGAAGTATTTCTTAGAAGTTGATTGGGAAAATGAGCTAAGAGGACAAGATTTAAATGCTGTATATAAAAAATTTTGTGAATTTTATGAAATAGGAGTCCAGAAGTACATCCCACAGCACAAAGAAGCAGATAAGAAAATACAGAAATGGTTCAATACAGAATGTAAAAAACCAAAAGAAAGAAGAGATTTGTTGTGGAATAGATATAGAAGACACAATAGTGAAAGGGCGTATAATAATTACAAACAGGCAAGAAACGACTATACAAGAATAAGGAGGGAAGCCCAAAAACAGTTTGAGGAGGATATAATAAATAAAAGTAGTGATCAACCAAAGCTGTTTTACAGCTATATCAGAAGCAAAACTAAAGTAAAAGATATAATACAATCCATTACGGACGAGGGAATCACTTATACCCAAGAGAAAGATATTTGTGAAGCACTAAATAAGAATTTCCAATTAGTTTTTACAGAAGAAAAAAATTTTGAGAGGGACTATGTGGAACATGCATGTCCACACATACTACCAGATATACAAATAGCAGAAAAAGTAATACAGGAGGAGTTAAGTAGATTAGACAGAGGAAAAGCAAGTGGTCCTGATGAAATTTCATGTTGGGTATTACGAGAATGTGCAAAGGAGTTAAGGAAACCATTATTTTTAATTTTCAAGAAATCCTTGAGTCAAGGTAAACTACCTGATATTTGGAAAAAAGCAAATATTGTCCCCTTATTCAAGACAGGAAATAGACAAAATCCACTCAACTACCGACCAGTATCACTGACCAGTGTTGTAAGCAAGGTATTAGAAAAACTTAAACGAAGAGCTTGGGTAAATCATCTAGAAGAACACAGTATGATAACAGAAAGACAATTTGGTTTCAGAAAAGGAAAATCATGTGTTACTAATCTGTTGAGCTACTATGACAGAGTAACAAACACAATACAGGAAAGGGAAGGATGGGTGGACAGTATCTATTTAGATTTCAAGAAAGCTTTTGACACAGTACCACACCAAAGACTTTTATGGAAACTGTACCATCAAGGAGGAATTTGAGGCAAACTGTTTTGTTGGATGCAAGACTTTCTCATAAAAAGAGAAATGAGGACAGCACTAAGAGGAAACTACTCATCATGGAAAGAAGTGACTAGTGGAGTACCACAGGGTTCAGTGCTGGCACCAATCATGTTTTTAGTGTATATAAATGATATAAACAGTAACACTGGAAATGAGAGCTATCTGAATATGTTTGCAGATGATGCAAAAATATAAAGGAGAATTACTAACACAAACTCTTGTAAAGAGCTACAAGAAGAATTAAATAAACTTCATGAATGGAGTAGTACATGGCAAATGGAATTCAATGTGGACAAGTGTCATGTAATCAAGTTTGGTAAAAGTGGAAAAAGACCTGATTGGGATTATAAGTTAGGAAATAAAACCCAATACACATCAGAAAGAGAGAAAGACCTAGGTGTGATTATCAATAACAGACTATCTCCGGCTGACCACATCAGCGAGAAGGTACGGAACATGTATACACTGCTTGCAAATATGAGAATAGCATTCACATACATAAATGAAGACATGCTAAGAAGGATAATAACATCATTCATTAGACCAACCCTGGAATATGCATAAGTAGTCTGGAGTCATCTCAAAAAGCATATAGACAAGATTGAAAAAGTTCAAAGGGCCGCTACAAGATGGATACCAAGCTTAAGGGACCTAAGCTACGAAGAAAGACTAAATAAACTGAATCTACCAACACTACAGGAGAGAAGGAAAAGAGGTGACATGATAATGCTATATAAATGCATATCAGGAAAGGAGAAAATAGACATAAATGATTACTTAACATATGGAGAAGCATCAGCAAGAGGACACTGCAAAAAACTGCATAAGAAGAGAGGTGATAAAGACGTAAGGAAATTCAGTTTCCCAAACAGAGCAATTGATCAATGGAATGCACTACCGACTGAAATACTGTGTGCCAAAACAATTCACAAATTTAAGGATATGTACAATAAATATGGTTTAAGACACGGGACAGTATGAGCTTGACTCATTCCTGTAAAGATACAATTAGGTAAGAACAATTAGGTAAGAACACACACTTGCAAAAGGAATAGAAAAATTAGGAAAGGAAGTCAACAAGAAAAAAACAACCATAAATGAGCTAACAGTTGAAGTGGGTACACTTAGGAGGAAAATTAGTGACATGGCAAGTACAGTAGTCAACCACGAGAGTATTATGGAAGAGTTCAAAAATGATAGAGACAGTTAGGCAAGTAAGCAGTCTGATAGATCAGAGCAGTGATATTGAGGAGAAGATAACACAGGTGAATGAAGCTGTGCAAAGCTACAAAAATGATGTGGAAACCATTTATGCTGAAATGGTGAAAGTAAAGTTAGACTTGGAAACAAGGGTGGAAGAAACAAGCATTTAAAAGGAAGTGAAAAGAATAATCCAAAACAATCCTAAGTTAGTCAGAGATTCAGTAGATATTAACAAATCTATAGTAATCACTGGTATAGAAAAGGAAGAAGTAAAAAACAAGATCTCAAGAGACAAAAAGATGACAAATGTAATGGGCATATTGAAAGAAGTATCAGAGGAAATCTGTAGTAAAGACATAGAGGAACACAAAAGGTTAGGGAAATACGAGAAAAGCAAGTCAAGACCCCTAAAGGTAACCTTCCAGAGTGTAAACACTGTGGAGGAGATGCTAAAAAATGCAAAGAACCTTATGGAAAAAGAGGAGTTAAAAAATGTATGGATAAAGAGATGCCTAACACAAGAGGAACTGGAATTACAGAAAGAGAAGAGGGAGGAAGCAAAAACATAATATGAGGGAGGATCAGAGGAGGAAAAGAATACATTTTTTATATTTTTTTTATAAAGTAATTGGACTGCAGGTGCAAAAGTGGTACATAAACAGGAGGGAATAAAAAGGGGGAAGGTAGCAGAACCAAATCATGATAAGTATATAAACAAGATGATTAAGTTGATGTACTCAAATGTGGATGGAATGGTAACTAAATTATTAGAGATGAATGATTATGTCATTTCATAGCGCTATACTAGCAGCTCTCAAGAGGCTGACGTTGGCAGTAATGCATTCTCCTTAGGTAGGCCACCCCAGCCCACCACTATCTGTTTACTGTCGTCTTTCAAGGTGAAAGTACGTCGGATTCGCTTCTACTAACTTCCGCCGCTTTTTAGCCCCATGCAAAGGGCCCTGTGACCTCTACCCCCTAGTAAACCTCGTGTGGAAAGAGGTAAAGGGCTGACAATTGATAGAGAGTGACTACGAACTTTCTGGTGAGTAAAACAGTGCAAGTGGAATTGTAAATAATGTGTAAATAATGTGTAAACAGCAAGTGAAATCAATGAATGTAAATATAAGTGAACAGTGGAAAATAGTTTTATAAGTTACTTCAAGTGACAGTGCATAACACAGTGTAAGTAAAATAGAAATGTAAATGAGAAGTATTATAAGAATATGAGTATATATACTAGGAGTAATGAAAGTGAAAGTTTCACTCTAGCATGTATGAATACTATGAGTTATGAGAGTGAAGGCGAAAGTGACATTCACTCTCAATGCTAGTATACAGGATGAGAAAGTGAATGTTACGTATTTTACTGAAAGAAAAATTGAATGCCTACAGTGACAGTAAACTACTATTACTGAAGTAAGCTTATGGATAAAGACTGTAGATATATATAATAGAAATATAAACTGTGAGTGTTTTTATGAATAATAAATGACAGAACACCAGTGGCGAACGATGTCGTGGGAAGGTCATACGCCCTCGTAATTTTCATTGCTTTCACAGTTTTTTTTTTTTTGGAGTATGGAATCCAAACTATTTAAGAATCATAGAATAGTGTTTCTAGTGATAATATCAGGCTGTGGTAATCACATTACAGGTTGTTGGGAAGTGTAAAGTGGAGACTTCGTTACCCAACTTCAGAGGTCTCCACAAGTCCTATGGTACTCAACGAAGGCTCAACAAAGACCCAGGAGAATGCGGAAGGTATGTGCCATAAGCATATGTGATTTTAATATTCTAGGGCTAATAACTGATTTTTGGTAAATATTTTTAGAGAGTCTGTCAGAGCGTGAATATGCCTGCGGGAGCTGCAAGAAAAAGCAAAACAAGCCCGTGGTTAAGGGGTTAAGTACTTGGGTAGTGTGATGAGTAAAGATGGAGGTTTGGAGGGTGAAGTGCTTGAAAGGGTACAGCAGGGAAGAAAGGTTGCTGGTTCCTTGAAAGCAGTGATAAGAAACAGGAAAGTGAGCATAGAAGTGAAAAAGTTACTACATAACAGTATTGTGATCATACCAACTCTAACATATGGAAGTGAAGCTTAGACGTTGTTGGAAGGACACAAGTCAAGAGTGAGATTAGTGGAAATGAGTTACTTAAGAGGAGCCTGTGGAGTCACATGGAGAGACAGGCTGACGAATGAGGATATAAAGGAGCGTTGTGGTGTGGATATGGATGTGATATGAAGCATTATGAGGAACACACTGAGGTGGTTTGGCCATGTGGAGAGGATGGAGGGTGAAAGACTGACGAAGAGAGTGTATGTGAGGTGGAGGGGGGAAGAGGTAGGGGGAGGCCGAGGATGAGATGGAGGGATGGGGGGAAGAGGGATGGGGAGGCCGAGGATGAGATGGAGGGATGGGGTGGAGAGGTATATGAGAGAGGGGGGTGTGAGTTGGGAGCAGGGCAATGAAATGGCAGGGGACAGGGTGACGTGGAGGCGATTTGTTTGTGGCCATCCCAAACAGGATTGAGGCATCTGGCAATAGATAGACTTGGTGAGCAAAATGTAGTTTTCACCTCGCTTGACTTACTCAGTGGCTACTGGCAGGTAGAAATGGAAGAGTCATCTCGGACAATAACTGCATTCAGCACTCCTGGGGGTACAAATACCCTTCCCCGCGAATGATGGCTAAACCCCAGTATAACGATGGGTTTTGTTTTTTAAAACCAATTTTGATGATATTTTAAGACTAAAATTAAGTGTTTAGGTTGATTTATAAACAGGTTTTAGACTTAGATTAATGTGTTTTAGCCACAGGCAGGGTGAACATTGTCATTCGGGGGTACAGTTTACTACATTTTTTATGATTTTCAGATTTTATTTGTTGGTTTTAGTGAGGTCTTTACAGGTGTTAGGCTTAAGTTTGTTCCTTTTACAGCTGCTAGGCCATTTAGATTGGCTTTACACTTGTTTTTGAGCTCATTTGGGTGGGTTTTAGACTTAGTTGGGGAGGAAACCCAAGGCTGAAAAATGAATCCCATTACGTTAAAACTATCCCAATATACGATACCTCGCCTCACGATGGGTATTTACCTAACCAATTGCATCATTAAACCACGATACATCTCTATGGTTTCTAAATTTGTAAAGTCAAAAATATGTAAGTCGACCGTCCGTAAGTCAGGGACAATCTGTATAGGAATACACTCAAACCTCGTAAATCGCGGCAATTTGGGTCTGGATCACTGCCGTGATTTACAGATTTCGTGGTTTATAAATAATAACTCTTATGTGAAAAATGAATTTGGGTCTGGACTTTGGCCAACCAACCCCACAGCACCCTACCTACACCTATCTAAGCACCATCAAACACAAACATACAAATTTAGGAATATTCAGTGCATGTATTTAATAGAAATAAGCAATGTTAAAGGATCTACCTTAATCCTATGACGATATTGCTTAAGTGAATGGAGTGGGGTGGTGTTGGGAAGAACTTAGAACCTCTCAGCATGAGGTGGGGATGCTCCCTCATGCTGTTCTCCCTTCTCCAGCTCTGCCTCCCTCAGGAAGCCCTCAAAGTCTGCCTCAGAGATGACAGATGATACTTCATCTACGTCCTCAGTGTGTGAAGGGCCAGGCTGTGGTTCAGGCACAGCTTCTGCTCTTACCCAGGCAAAATAGTGGGTGATGATTTCCTGATGTTACTCATTAACTCTTCAGCATTAGTATGCACACTTGCCACCAGGGACGGGTGGTGATTGTTGTTGGGTGGCGATTTTCAAATTGAATGCCAGTTTACGATTCTCCTTGGAAAAGGCCCACTTTGGTGCCTAGATCTGCGATTTTCATGACTTAACAGCGATTTAAGGGTGCCGGCAGTCTGACAGCCACTTAGCTGTGATTTACAAATCCGTGATTTATAAACACGCGATTTACGAGGATTGAGTGTACACTGCTCATTTATCCAGACGTGCAGTACCCGGACCTGTTCATTATCCAAATGCTGGACCTTGGCTCTATTAAACCATTATCTGAATTTACTTGCAATTGTCCTGATGTAAAAGTCCCCAAGAGCTTGGCCAGCCAGCTGATATGTTCAAACAATCGCTCTCATGGCCGCTGGGCTCTAGCCTTGTGTGGGAAATAGGCTGTAACCAACAACCTGAACTAAAACATCCGTCCGCCCCTGTACTGAATGGTCAAAGTTGGGCGCTGGCTTATTCACTCCCTAAAAACCTCCAGCACCCGAGTAATGCTGACCACAACCCACAAGTGGTGTCAAAATACCCATACGCATCCCCACCGAATGTCCAAAGTCGGGTGGCCACCAGGATTAGTCTTTCCCAACTGCCACCACCATGTAACACAGACCATATGCCACAATTTAGGTGAAAGCACTTGTCTGCCTCTACGCCAAACATCCGAGGTTGCCCAGTCACCAGGAGTTGTGTTTCCCAATGACCAATGTGTATATAACACAGACCACAAGCCACAAGTCAGGTGAAAGCACTCGTCCGCTTCATGACAAAAGGGTGAAAATCCTGCCCACAGTCTTGTTTCTCACCCCCTCCCATCCCTCCACCATATCCTCCCATTCTCCCTGCCATGCTAGCCCTGCCTCCTGGCTTCCCCCTCACTCTCTCCCCTCCTTTGAGCTGAAAGCACTGATCTGTGAGTTTTTAAAGTTTTTGGAGATCTATTTAAATACTATTAGTTGCATAAAAATTCCACAAAATTCACAAGAAAGCTCATGAAATTCTGCATCTAGACATATGCTTAACTCTTGTAAGGTGCAGGCAATATCTTGCACTAGGATGGTGGAAAGTTATATGAAGGTAAGTTTTACTCTTGAACAACATTTATTCCCACTGCAGTTATGTTGTTTTACTCATCAGTTTTCTGCATTTTTATTAGCTTGTCTTATAGTACAAATACCAGCGAAGATGATATCATGTATACCAATATAACCAATTTCCAGTGGCATATTTGGCTGTTATTTTATTATTATTATTATTTGTGTGTGTGCCCCAGAGAAAGCTATCACTCGAGTCACAGAAAGAGAACTGATTTTCCAACCGTCTTCAGGTTTTTCATGGATTTGTTTTGTTTATGCATTGTGTTTTTGGATATTCCTGTGTATGTTTTGTTTATTTATTTATTTTTTATATTCCTATGTGTGTTTTGATGTCTCAATATGGCAGAATGACTGGAAAACTGCTAAAATTTATAGGGGCAAAGTGTACTGTATGCAGTTTTTTTTTTTTTTTTTTTAATGGTTTTCTTCATGTTTAGCATTACTTTAGATATTCCTATCTGTGTTTTGTCTAAATATGGCAGACTGACCTAAAAACAGTGCCAAAATTAGGAGGGGTATGGTACATACAGTAGTGTATTGGTAGGATTTTTTTTGTTTTCAATGTTTTGCATGGTTTTCTTGATGTTTAAAATTGTTTTGGATATTCCTATGTGTGTTTTGATGTCTAAATATGCCTGAATGACCAGAAAACACTGCCAAAATGAGCAAAGGTATTGTACAAATGGGTTAGGTATAGGCTGGAGGTTGGGTATAGGCAGGGTCTGGGTATGGTAGGGGGGATATTGTTCATTATCTGGATATTGCCACTACCTGAACATGCCTTTGGCTCTGTTACACTGAATAATTGAGGGAGTACTGTACCTAACAGAGAAGTCCATCAACTTGTTGTCCCAACTGATTTAATACCTGTGGTGCTCCACATCATTCATGACACTCCTCATGCATCTCATCTCGGTAAAGATCGATGTTTGAGACAAGCACCTCTCATACTATTGGCCTACTGTGCGAAAGGACATTTAAGGTCACTGTGACTCTTGAATTTCCTGTAATCGTCACACAGGATCAACTGGATTACCTGCTCCACTTCTTCGATATCCAGTGCCATCACATCCATGGGGAACTGTCTCTACTGACCTCCTTAAACTGCCTCGTACGGAATTCAGTGCGGACTATGTTTGTAGCTGTTGATCATTTTTCATGCCATTGTGTCCTCGTGGCTCTCCAAGATAAGACTGCTAAGAGTGTCGCATGTGCCTTTATAAACCATGTCACTTGTCCATTCACTAACCCGTCTACTGTTGTTACTGATAATGGCACAGAGTTTAACAAAAGTCTCCTTGTTGAAATCTGTAAACAGTACATCAACAAATGTAATGTTATTTCCAATCATCCAGCTTCTAATGGCCTTGTTGACAGACAAAACAGAAAAGAATTGGAGTGCTTGAGGCACCCAGGTTCTCAAAGTGTGTACTGGGATGAATGGATACTCCAAGTTGCAGCTTCTATGAATAGTTCCATCAATGCATCAAAACAGGGTTTTCCAGGCTCAACACTCTATGTTGCAGAAGATCACAGTACACCTAAATGATGTAACAGAAACACTGAACCATTTTTCGGACATCTTACAGAAACAAATATCATACATTAATAGTGTATCTGAATTGCTGTATGTCAAACTACACCTGGACAGTTTACAACTTACTCTGGACTCTCTTCTCTCCCATGTCACAACATTTGTTCATAACATAATTGATGCTGTTGGTGGTAGTGTTATTTTACACCTACTACCTATCCCTGATCTTCGTTCTGTATTGGAATGGGCTCACTCTGCCTATGGTTTATCTCCAGTGGTTTCTCTCTCCTCTCTAGAGTTCTACTGCCCGGTACTTGAAGCTACCTTCCTCACTAAAGCCATTATTGTTCACATCCCTCTCCATTCTTCTATCACATTTGATCTCTTCCACATCATCCCATTCCCTGTCTTCTTAAATACTGTAATTCCGTGTTGCAGGCTTCTGTTTCCCCTGAGTATTTCCTCCTATCTCATGATCATGTCTCCATTGCTTTAGCATCCTCGTGCAATCTCAGCCAGCGTGTTTCTTACCTACTTCTCGTCTTTGTGCTGCCTACCTTTTTGCCATCTTTCCTAGTTGCACTGCTCCCCGCAAATCCACTTTGGTTCGTAATATTTCCGTTTGTTTTGGCCCCCAAACGCCCAGTGCACCATGCTCATCTATGTCCAATACTTCTTTTTCAGTACCCCACTCTCTGACTGTATCCTTTGTCCTGGAACTCCTGTTCATTTGGCACATGCAAGTGGTCTGTATAAAGCTCCTAATTTTTGTGCCATTAAGTCAGAATCTGTGGTTATCTACTCTACATGTCATCACTATGCACTTTACCCTCACAAATATGAGATCTTTCAACCTATCAATGTGACCTTCCACAGCCCTTCTGACAATCTATCCATCACATCTGAATACTGTACCTACTAACGTTGGACTTTCTTGATCGGAGTGATTTTGTCATAAAGCAGTTTTCATTGGCTTTCATTCATTCCTGGGCACATCCGGTTTTTATGTTTCCCCCTGATGTTGTTTCTTTTGTCAGAGATCTTATTGCTATTTTTGCTCTTCACTGCTGTCAGGCGAATGGAGAGGCATCTACATGAAATCCAGGTAGCTACCAGAATATTTCTGCCACCAAGGGACGTTGAAACTGGTCGTGTCTAGTGTCACTTGATGAGAATTGTTAAAATGAAAAGCACTTGTAACCTACTGCTGAAGAAAAAGTTTTTGTGTCTGATGGAGAAAACTACGTGATATAAGATAAATGGAAACTACGTGACATGATGATAAATGGAAACTAAATGACGTAATATTATACAAAAGAACCCATATTATGCAGTTAATTTTTCTGAGAATGTGGGAACATCTAGCTAACAGTGTGAACATTACCCACTGTCACAGATACAGTTAAACTTGACAACATTTCTCTGAAAATGTTCTTGCAGAATGGACTTCAACTGGGAAGTGATTTTTAATAACAAAAATACTATAATTACTATGTACATATCATCTCCATATATATTCCTTATTATTATCAATATTATTTACTTAAGAAACAGAGGCTTGAGTGTTGCAGCTGCATGAGGCTTACATGAAGGAGTGTTAGTGCCAACTTTAACATATGGATGTGAGATTTTGATGTGGCATGAAAATGAAAAGTCATGAGTAAGAGCAGTGGAGATGGGACTGCTGAGGAATGTATGTGGAATACAGAGGGTGGATAGGATACAAAATAATGTGATTCGTGAAAGATGCAGAGTGAGGAAGTCGGTGGACACCAGAATTGAAAAGAGTGTACTGAGATGGTATGGTCATGTGGAGAGAATGGATAACAATAGAGTGGTGAAGAAGGTATATCTGAGCGAATTCGAAGGAGGGAGGAGGCGAGGTAGGCCAAGGAGAAGGTGGAGAGATATGGTGGATGAATGTGTGGGGAAGAGAGGTTTGGAAGTCGGTGAGGCTAGGGAACTGACAGGAGATCGAGCTGGCTGGATGAATTTTGTGAGGAGATATGCATGATCAGGGATTTTTGGCACCCCTTTTTAACGTGGCAGCATCTGGATTGACTCTGTCGGATATGATATGTGAAGCTACAGAACGTGGTGAATGTTTTTGGTGTATCCGATAGAGCCAGGATTCCGGGGGCTTGAATGATGAGTGAATGGAAGTGTGGCCCATTGGATTGGGCAATTTTGGGCTGTCTGGACAATGCTACTCCTCACCCTAGCCCTGAGTGGGAAAGGAGGTCTGGATGATGATGATGACAATTATTTACTCATTTATATACTACTTGATTTATTAATCTCCCTATAATTTTTATCATTATAGTCACGGTGCACAACTCTGAGGTTGTCATTATCGTACCCTGGCAACTTACCACTCAAAAGTGCGTCCGATTTCGTATCATAATATACATAAATCATATTATTGTGCACGAATATATTATACACGAACATATTATAAATGAATCACATGTGTCTCATATTATACATGAAATCAGACGCACTTTTGAACAGTATGTTGCCAGGGCACGATAATAGCAACCTCAGAGTCCCGCGCCACGACTATAGTAACTATTATGAACAATTACAATCTTCCTGAAAGCAGTGATGAGGAATAGGGAGGTGAGTATGGAAGTTAAGAAGTCACTGCATGATAGTATTGTGATCCCTACCCTGATGTATGGAAGCGAGGCATGGACCCTGCAAGAGGGGAACAAGTCAAGAGTGAGAGCAGTAGAAATTAGTTACTTGAGAGGAGCATGTGGAGTGACATGGAGGGACAGGTTGATGGGTGAAGAAGTAAAGGAACATTGTGGGGTGGATGTGGATGCGGTTGAGAAGATTAGGAGAAATACACTGAGGTGGTTCGGACATGTGGAGAAAATGGAGAATGAAAGACTGACTAAGAGGGTGTATGTAGGTGAGGTGGAGGGAGGGAGAGGGAGGGGTAGACCAAGGATGAGGTGGAGGGATGGAGTTGAGAGGTATATGAGGGAGGGGGGGTGAGTTGGGGGGAGGGCAGTCAAACGGTGGGTGACAGAGCGACTTGGAGGCGTTTTGTCTGTGGCCACCCTTTGCGAGATTAGGGTGTCGGGCTATAGATAGATAGATAGACAATCTTCCTTAAAATGCCCTTTGACCTTATAAATACTGAATTTTTAGCATGGTCATGCATTGTAAATATTGTTTCCTTACTGCACTGGATGCAATTCATTACATAACATTTTATCATTATTACTATACTCTTCTAGGACTGTGGACTTTATTTCTTGCTCAAATATTCTTTCATAATCATCATAACTAGATGCCTTATCTAAATATTTCCCCATTGTGTCAAGAGAGACAACTTTTGTTAAGTGGGTAAAGTTTGTTTCCATGAATTAACCCGTGGATTGCGCAATTACCTTTTTTTATCCCACCCCATGGTGTGCAAAAAATCTATCTATTTATATCTATTGCCAGATGCCATAATCCCATAAGAGGTGGCCATCTGACTTTGAGTTATTTGTTTTACAGGGAGGGGTACTAACCCTCCACCAACCCACTTGTTGACACGTAGGGAGCACGTGTGGCTTGGTTATATGGTTACCACCCGGCACTGTGAATGGTTTCTTGGCTAACAGGAAACCATTTGGCTTGTCACCCAATGTAAAGTGACCTGTAAAGGAAAGAAAAGCAATAAGAAGTGACAGAAACGATGGGAAAAATAGGAAGAGAGGAGGGCAGGCACAGAAAAAGAATGATAAGGGCTAAGAAGTAGGCAATACTACATCAAGTGAATGGATGATGGCCACCATCACCTACTATACAATGTTCGTCAAAATTATCGAGCGCCTACTGCTGGGCGCGCAATACTTATGGCCAAAAAAGAATCACCCATTTTTGGTGGTAAAAATTGAGCCACAAATTTGGAGCGCTAGCATGACATCACGGTAGCCTGAGGCCTTCCGACGCGCTGGTTGGTTCCTGCCTCAGTTGCCCATGGGCTGCCTCAGAGAGAGGAACTCCGCCGCGTCTCCCTCTCTTTTTGCGCCATTTTTTACCAAGTGTCCCACAGTGTTTCGGCTTTCGCCACTTTGTTATGGCACCTACCCATGAACTATCGAGTGAAATCATATCCCAGATCATTGCTCTAAAGCAAGCAGGCCACCAGACAAAGGAAATTAGAGAATTGGTTGGTGTGGCTCGATCGACAGTGCGTCGGTGGTGCGCGTGGTTTCGAGTGGAAAACAGTGGCGAAGGTCCCACAAAGAAACCGCAGTCTGGTAGGCCTAGGAAAACTTCCCTAAGGTCTGTTAATGTTTTAAAACGTGCAGTGGAGTTTAATCCTCGTGTGAGTGCAAGGAAAATAAAGGAGAGCAACCCGGAAGTGTTTGGTGAGGTGTCTGTGAGAACAGTGTCTCGTAGGGTCCATGAACTTGGCTACACAAGTCACAGGCCTGTGAAGAAGCCTCTTCTCACAAAAAAACAGCAACTTCATAGGCTTACCTATGCTAATAAATATATTAACTGGGGTGAGGAACAATGGTTGTCAATGTTGTGGTCTGATGAGGCAGCGTTTAGTGTCACCTGTAACAGAGGAGCATGTGTGTACTGGCGCAAAGGTAGTGACTCACTTGACCCCCGGTATGTTGAAAGCACAGTTAAACATCCTGATTCACTCATGGTATGGGCTTGTTTTTCTGGTCAAGGTTTGGGGAAGCTTGTTGTGCTTCCCAAGAACACTAGAGTGAATCAGGATGTTTACCTAGAGCTTCTGTGTGATCATTTATCAGACTCCTTCGAGCTCACAGGTGCACGAGTGTTTCAGCAGGACGGTGCACCTGCTCACAAGGTCAAATCGGTCACCAATTGGCTTCGTGACTGCGAGGTATCATTCATGAAAGACTGGCCAGGAAATAGCTCAGACCTCAACCCGATTGAAAACCTCTGGTACCTCGTTAAGAAGAGTCTCCAAGGGAAGGACATGAGCTCTCTGCCTAAGCTGGAAGCCGCCATTCGTGACTCCTGGGACAAAATACCCCTCCAGCACCTCAGGAGCCTCGCCCTTTCACTTCCAAGATGTCTCAGGTCCGTGAAGAAGCGTAAAGGATACCCTACGAAGCACTAAAGATAAATAAAATGCATTATTTATATGTTTTTTCAATGTTGAAAGGTTTGTTTCGTAGGAGGGATGCAGGGCGCTCGATACTTCTGATGAGAACTGTAAACCTGAATATAAACATCCAGGGCATCATCTGGTCAATAAAAAAAAAACAAAAAAAAAAAAAAAACTATCTTTGCGTAGTGCAGGGGTGCAGTAGTAAAAAAAATAATAATAATAATAACAAAGTTTCTGTTTATAATAAACTTGAAGATAAACATCCAGGGCATCATCTGGTTAAAAAAGAAAAAAAAAATCCACCTTTGCACAGCGCCATGCATAAGTTTGCATAAGGGTGAAGTAGTGAGCAGTGATGCACAGCCACTGGAAGGTTAACACAGCGTGAGCTCTGACTCACAACGCGGCGCTTCCCAATTTGAGATGTGGCTCACAATCCACAGGTTAATAATTTCCTAGACTCTAGACTGTTGTCAGTATATAATATACTGTATTAGTGTATATCTAACAGCAGTAAGTAAAGTTATAAGCGCGTATAAGTATGTTCCTGGTGTACATGCCATGTTCCTGCCTGCATGCCATTTTTTGTAATAGTCATCAGGCGTCAGTTTTCAAAAGTTGCTTAGGTTAGGTCTAGCGTGAGGAGTGGCCCAGCTCTCAACGTTTCTGTCTTCAGTCTGGAGGCAAACCTGATAGGGACAAGATCTGTGTTCAACTAAGAACAATAAAAACACTGTTAATTTTCATCAGACTTTGGATTAATCTGTGAAAACATAGGCCTTCCTTCATGTGATGTCCCAACAAATACAGTAGGTTTTTAGAGCTCATTTAGTGCATTCTGTGAAATATTACTACATACAGTGGAGTCACCTGATTCATGTATCTAAAAGCCGCAGATTTGTAATCTGTGGTACTTTGCTGAACCAATTTGTATTTAAAAAAAAAAAAAAAAAAAAAAAAAAAAAAAAAAAATCCATCCATCACCTAATCCTACATTGCCCCATTAGGAGTGTAGGAGCCCGGGGCTAGGAAAGTTGGTCCTGGCATTTAAGATCAGTGACCAGCCTCACTCATTCATGAGTGGCATTACGTGAGCAATAAACCTCAACCATCCCTTGGATATAAACCTTCACTGGCTCAATCCGAATGGAGCACCTTTATTATCCACTAAACCACCAGGAGCCAAAATTTGGTTATATGGTTACCAGCATAGTAAATGGTTTCCTGGTGTACAGGAAACCATTTGGCTTGTCTCTCAGTGTAAGGTCACCCACAGGCAGAAGGAAGAGGAAAGAATGAAGGAAAGAAAGACACAAGAGGGAGTGTAAAGTCACCCGCAGGAAAAAAAAAAAAAAAAAAAAACGCGGTTCCTAGGTTCCAAAGTAGCTCATTTCCGAGGAGATTTATAATATCCGGGCATGCATGATGTATTCCAAGGCTGCTTGACAATCACAGACAACCTAGACCCAACAGCCACTCAGTCTGGCCCTGGTTGCAAGTGCACACAACAGCTGTCATGTTTTGCTTACCTCCTGTCTCACCAACCACCAATTACATGTGTTCCCCCAAGGGTTCTAAGAGCTACCTTGCCCCCCCCCCCCTTTGGTGTCAAGATAACCTCTCCCTGGCTTCTGATATGGACGGCACCAACCCCCCAAGGCGATGTTTGATCCAGCTGGGGTCAAAGAAGAAGGCTCCTCTCAGTTATCAGCAGCATTTGGATGTTATTTGTCGACTGGAGAATGAAGAGAAGTTTGCATGCTTGGCCAGGGAATACAGCTAGTTAGGTGTAGGTAGGGTGCTGTAGGGGGGTTTCACGAGGGTCCAGACTAAAAGGGAGTCCTGATAAACAAAAGGGTTACATACCTTTTAAAATCTTTCATTTAGGGAGTTGTTTATAATAAAAATATACTGTAACTGTATTCTATATTTTTATGCCAATTAATTTCAACAATCTTTATATTAATGAATTAACTTC
Source organism: Coenobita brevimanus (assembly GCF_032717465.1). Taxonomy (NCBI): domain Eukaryota; kingdom Metazoa; phylum Arthropoda; class Malacostraca; order Decapoda; family Coenobitidae; genus Coenobita; species Coenobita brevimanus. The sequence continues at coordinate 26,215,599 of NC_136979.1, forward strand.
AACAAAATTTAGTTTGTATCGTGAAATTCAAATGTCATCTTCTCAAACCTCTTGAAGTTTTGAGACATCTTTGTTTACACTTCTCTGCCAGCCACCATCATGTGCGGTACACTTCTCTGACGACCACCATCACGTGTGCAGCATTCTGTCTGTGTTTTATTGTGATCCCTACCTATGCTGAGGACTTGAGAACACATACTAGCTGATGAAACACAGAAAGGTGGAATGGGTGACCATTGCAGACCACCAAATTGCCCAGATGTGAAGAAAGGGCTAAAACATGAGAACAGAGTTGGGAAGAAATTCAACAAGTACACTTTGCGGGACAAAGAGAAATTTATCAAGATGTTAGATCAGGGCCAGAAACACAGTTATGTGTGTTTATCACATGATTTACACCCAGTAATGGTGGTGGCCAGAATTAGAATGCAAGTAAGATGGAGGAATAGAAGAAGGGAAAGACGAGAGGAAGAAGTAGTTGCAAGGAGAGTGGAAAGGTTACAAGAGGATGAGAAAAAGGCAGAGTATAAGAGAGAAGTGGAGGAACGATTGGGCAAATATGAATTGGAGCAGATGGGAGACGTGGAAGGTGTGTGTAAGATATTTACAGAAGAAATATGTGCAGCATGTGATGTGGTGTGTGGAATGAAGAGAAGACGGAGGGGGGTGCAAGGAACAGCGTGGTGGACTGAAGAGGTGAAACAGGCTGTGGCACAAAAGAAGAAAGCATACAATGAATGGATGAGAAATAGGGGCGTGGAAGAAGTTGAGAGGCGGAAGAGAGAGTTATATGTGGAAAGAAAGAGAGAGGTGAAAAGATTAGTAAGAGAGAGTAAGAAGAGAGTGGATGAGGAATTTGGAAGGAATTGGAGTGTAAAGTGGAGGGACGGTGAGAAAATGTTCTGGAGAGAAGTGAAAAGAGTAAGACAGGGTGGAAGTGAAGTTAGCAGGGGAGTGAAAGATAAAAATGGTAGATTACTAGTGAAGAAGGGAGAAAAAGTGAACAGATGGAGAGAACACTTTAAGGAACTGTTGAACGTAGAGGATGGAAGTAATGCGAGTATAAGTGGCTGGGGAATGGCTGGGAGGAGGAGGGAGGTGAGAAGACAGGAAGAAATCAGTAGGATAGAAGTTGTGGAAGCAATGAAGAAAGTTAAATCGGGGAAAGCCCCAGGAATTGATGGAGTGTGTGGTGAAATGCTGAAGTATGGGGGGAGAGATAGTAGTGGAATGGATGTGGAAGATGTGCAGATTGGCCTGGGAGGAAGGTAGAGTCCTGGAGGATTGGAAGTCAGGTATAATTATTTCCTTGTACAAAGGAAAAGGGGAAAAAGAAGTGTGTGGTAATCATAGGGGCATTTGTCTTCTTAGTATAATAGGAAAAGTGTATGGTAGGATACTTATAGACAGAGTTAGAGAAAGAACAGAGAAATTAGTTGGAGAAGAACAGGGAGGCTTTAGGAAGGGAAGAGGTTGTGTAGATCAGATATTCATTCTTAGATCTTTAGTGGAAAAGTTTCTAGAGAAGGGAAAGAAGTTGTATGCGGCTTTCATGGATTTGGAGAAAGCATATGACAGGGTGGATAGACAAGGATTGTGGAAAGTATTAAGAATATATGGAGTAGATGGGAAGTTGTTGAATGCTGTGAAGAGTATGTACGATGGTGCGAAGGCTGCAGTGCGTGTGGATGGTGAACTAAGTGAATTTTTCTCTTTGAAAGTTGGGTTGAAACAGGGATGTGTCATGTCTCCATGGTTGTTCAATCTGTACATGGATGGGGTAATAAAAGAGGTACAAAGTAGGGTAGTGGATGTTGGAGTGGCCCTGGTGAGAGAGGATAGTGTTTGGAAACTCCCTGTACTGTTGTTTGCAGATGATACTGTGTTGTTGAGTGAAGACGAAGGGGAGCTGCAAGGCTTGGTGGATGAGTTTGAGAGAGTGTGTAAGAAACGGAATCTAAAGGTGAATGTAGGAAAGAGTAAAGTGATGGTCTTTGAGAGAGGTGAAGTTAGTGAATGTACAGCGAGGTTGGATGGTGAGGAATTGGAAAATGTGAGTACGTTTAAGTACTTGGGTAGTGTGATGAGTAAGGATGGAGGTCTGGAGGGTGAAGTGCTTGAAAGGGTACAGCAGGGAAGAAAGGTTGCTGGTTCTTTGAAAGCAGTGATAAGAAACAGGGATGTGAGCATGGAAGTGAAAAAGTTACTACATGACAGTATTGTGATACCAACTCTAACGTATGGAAGTGAAGCTTGGACATTGTTGGAAGGACAGAAGTCAAGAGTGAGAGCAGTGGAAATGAGTTATTTAAGAGGAGCCTGTGGAGTCACGTGGAGAGACAGGCTGACGAATGAGGATATAAAGGAGCGTTGTGGTGTGGATGTGGATGTGATAGGAAGTGTTATGAGGAACACATTGAGGTGGTTTGGCCATGTGGAGAGGATGGAGGGTGAAAGACAGATGAAGAGAGTGTATGTGAGTGAGGTGGAGGGGGGAAGAGGGAGGGGGAGGCCGAGGATGAGATGGAGGGATGGGGTGGAGAGGTATATGAGAGAGGGGTGTGTGAGTTGGGAGCAGGGCAGTGAAATGGCGGGGGACAGGGTGACTTGGAGGCAATTTGTTTGTGGCCACCCCAAACGGGATTGAGGCGTCTGGCAATAGATAGATAGATAGTAAATCAGTCCAGTCATGCAAGTCCAGAAACAAATATTTTTTTTCCCATTATAGTAATCCCCGTACTATCCGGACGCCCACTTTCTGGACATTGTGGTCCTGGACTTTCCCCCCCCCCCCCCCCCCCCAAAAAAAAATCCCCCCCAAATCCGACTTTTTCCCCACCCGTAATTTGAAATTGCCGCGCGACACCGAACAGCTGGTTTACACCATGGCCCCATCACCCCTTCCTTCTTCCCCCCTCCCCCATCCCCTGTCAGGGTTGCCATTTGGTATTTTTCATTACCAAATGTGGGCCAATTTGGTAATGAAAAATTCGTTTGGTAATGAATCAGAATAATGCATTACCAAAAGGATTTTTCACATGTATGAGGATGTTCTGGTGCCAATATTGTTTCCCATGACTAGTTGTAGTTTCACACTATTGTTACATATTACATATAAAGTTGTTTATTCATAATTAACAATGGCAATGAAGTGTGAATGATAAACAAACAAACAACATTTCACTGTAAAGTGTGGCATGGGATAGGATGTGCAATCAGACATCTTTTAATCAAACACTAGAGTAAAGGGAAGGCGATAGAGAAATATAAATTGTATATATGTTTAAGACTTGGGGGAAATATTTACCTTGTTGGTATACTTTAATGTAATCAATACTACTTTATTGAGGTGTATAATGTACATGGTACAGTTATGATGCTTCTAATCATGTATAAATCCCAGTTGTCTGTGGAGGTTTAGCACCTCTGATTTTGCTGACCCAGCACCACACCCAGAGGGGATGCCGGCTATATAGGGCAGAATGCACATATCATTAGAATGAGAGGGATGTATAACTCTGCGCTCTCTGTGTCGCAGTTGTATCTTTCTGTGGCCAATAAACAGAGATTTAATCTGCTCAACTTTAGTTCACCTGCACACGCTACCTTCTAAATTCCTCCAAAAGGATTCTACACCGATTTCCCACCATCTGCAGTGAGTGAGAAGACGTTTTGGTGGAGTGTGTCAGCCGGAAGTGACTTCGACCGGGTGCAACGTTAACCTTGCTTGGAACTGTGAGGTCACGACTCAGCTGATATATATAAATTGGTGATCAGCTGCAGGGTTCCAAGCCGATATATTAGTGACTAGTTGAGGAATCCATACAGCTGAAACATATTTTTTGGTGCCAGCGGTGGAATGACAGTGCTAGGATACGACAAGGTGCTAAAGGGATTGTAGTGAAAACCCTTGCAACCGCTCGTGATTTTACAGGCGAACAGAAAATCTTACTCTCCTATTGCAAAGAGACTAATTGCAGAGTGAGTAAGTAGACCAGATATCAGAGTAATCTGGTTCTCTTCATCTCTGCCTGGCAAGATATCTCTGCCTTCAAGCGCGAACTGGCAATTATCTTGCTATCGTACTGAGGCCAGTGCGGTGAAGGGTGGGATCATCTAAACGCATCTAGCAACTCTGGACGTGGAGGCAGGTTTAGTGTGTGGTGTGGTGGAGCTGTGCAGCGCAGTGGAGTGCCTTGCAGTTGCCCAAGGACAACCATGGGGGACAGAATCATTGTGTGGTTGGAGGAGAAACATTGCAGGGAGTGTGGACTTGCAGTACGAATCTACCAGGAACTTCAGCATCATATGACACCTGGGTAGTGTACATGCACAGTGAACCCTCAAACACACTTTTTAAGCAGCACATGTTAGTTAGATAATGTGTGTAAAAAAAAAAAAAAAGGTTTCTCAGTTTCCCCTCAATACATACATTTTCTGTATCTCTTGTCTGTGTCCCATTCTCTATTGCTAAAAGCCATAACTAATCTATTTGTGTCAGTTTAAATTTTCCTGTGACAGGGAAGGGAATAAATTCTGACAAGGTTAGATGGATACAGTGAAGAAGTGGGGACGAAAATTAAGGGGAGATTCAGACAAACCAACCACAACGGAAGGTGAATCAGACTCAGAATTGGGTGAGTGGTTAGGCACTCTGGAGAAAGGCATCAAAACTTTAAGTAGTCAGGACACTTCTGAGGAACTGGATAGTGGGGACTTGAACACTACATTTGCATTCTGGTCATTCTTATTCTACAGTTCCTGAAAGTTCAGTTAGGTCCAAAATGGTCACTAGTCTTGCTAATGAGGGTACTCTTAGTGAAGAGACTGTGGGTGTTAAACAGACTCCAACAGCACCCATGATCACTCAGGATAACCAAGGTCCAATAATCTCTGCTAGCTATGCAACCACTCACATACCCACTTACACTTCAGGCATGTTCAGTACACCATTAACTTTTGGATAGCAAGGACAAGACCATTTATTTGCTAATGTTCCTTATGCTAATTCATGGGGCATGAATACTAACAGTATTGGCATGCAAATCCAGGATCCTTCTGGTAAACCATGGGACATAAATATTAACAGTATCAGCATGCAAATTCAGATGAATCTTCCTCCCTTATGGCAACTCCCTAACATGGCACCCACCAATCTGGCTGCTGCTAATGTTCCTTCAACTTTACCTCCTGTAGCACTGGTTAGACAGTCCCAAGGACAGTTTGTTCAGGCACCTTCGAACCCAGATTGTATAAAGGTGCTACCTACAGTCCATTACTGGGGAAGATGATTATAACATCCATCGCTTCCTACAAGACTGTGAGGCCCAGATACATAGATTACAGCTTGCTAGTGACGGGGAAAAGATTTGGCATATTAAAGCCAATTCCCCAGCAGCGGAAATGTTGGAAACCTCATTATTCCAAACCGGGCCTATTGCTCATGAGTGTGAAAAGTTTAAGGAAGCCCTCATCGGAAAAAACTAGGTAACCAAGCTAGTACGGGGGAAGTTCAGGGCCACATGCCAAAGTAAACAAAATCGTACAGTCCACTGATGCGTGTGTGGCAGCTATTAAAAAGGTGAAATTGCTCTCGATACCTTGGATCATAAGGAAAGGCCAGGTGTCTTTGATAGTGGACACTGGAGCATGTGTAAACATTATTTCTAGTAAAGCGCTAGAAAGGCTGAAGTATGAAATGCCTCAAGCTAATTGGACGTTGTCAGCACCTGATGTGATTTTGACAGGTGTGACAGGGAGTAAAATGAAGATCGTATGCCAGGTACCGTTGACAATGAGGGCAGGTAAACAATCTCCTGTGTTACATGCTACATTTTATGTGGTTGAGGATTTCCCTCTGCCAGCTGATGGATTATTGGGCTTTGAATCCATGGATGAGTATAACGTGATTATACACCCTCAGAGACATTCTATTTCCTTTAATGGAAAGGAGTTTGTAGGCCTTAGTCCCTCAGCAACACAAGCCAGAATTGGCATCCAATCAGGAGCCATTCAACCAGTTGTGACTCCGACAAGTGAAGCGTCAAGGGAGTCCCCGGATGCACACGAAACAGACGGTATGGATTGGAAGCAGGTCAGGGCTATAGTGAGTGGGAATCACCACTTACCCAGTCGAACTGTCTGCAAAATTCTTGTCCGAGTACCTGATGTGTCAGAGGGAATTGATGTGGTATGTTTAACAGTGACCATAAAACATAAGGCATTGTCGCTAGAGTCCACCCTGTGTAGTGTCGGACTAGATCAGTAGACGCCCCTCTTCATCGCAAATATGAGTGGTGGCGCAATTAAGCTCAGAGATGGATGCTATATAGGTGACGATGTCCTATGGTGCCCCTGTAAAGGAAGTCAACGACGTACCAGTGATCTCTCCCATAGTCACATTACAAACAATGACTCATTCGGAACCTACACGTCTTGGGAGAGAAAAGCTGCTAGAACAATACATGAAGGTAACAGATAACATTGCCCATAAAATGCGGTTACTAGCATTTCTTAAAGAATTCTCCGATGTAGTGGCACTTCCAGGAGAACCGCTGGGTAGGACGGACAAGGTGAAGCATCATATTGGGTTGTACCCTGGTACAAATCTGATATGTGCCTGCATACCACCTACCACACACCCAAAGGAAAGCAGTGGAAGAGGAAGTTGAAAAGATGCTTCATGATGAAGTCATTCAGCCTTCTTCCTCACCTTGGAATGCACCACTCTTTCTAGTGCCTAAAAAGGATGGTGGTGTGAGACCTGTTGTAGATTTTCGGCAAGTGAACAAGGTAACCATACCGGATTGTTACCCAATTCCACATCTCAGAGACTTACTGCAGTCCTTGGGTAAAGGAAATACTGTGTTCACCTGCCTGGATCTAGCGTTAGGATACTGGCAGGTGGAGCTGACCGAAGTCGCGTCCCATCACTGCCTTTAGCACTCACCATGGGCACTTTGAATTTCTCCGGATGCCTTTTGGACTGAGTAATGCTCCTTTGACATTTCAGAGGATGATAAATCAGTTGTTTGGTGACATGATTGGGCAGGACGTCCTAACGTATCTAGATGATTTAATAATTGTAAGCAAGGATATACACACTCATTTTAGTACGTTAAAACGAGTGATGGAAACCTTAAGATCCGCGGGTCTGAAAATCAAGCTATCGAATGCGATTTTCTAAAAGCAAGTGTTAGATTTCTAGGGCACTTAGTTGATGGCGATGGCATCAAGGCTCTGCCGGATAAGGGTACAGCCATGGCAAATTTCCCTACGCCCAAGTCCAAGGACGATGTTCGCTCATTCCTAGGGCTCACTGGTTTTTACAGGAGCTTTGTCCAATTATGCTGCTATCGCATCACCATTGACGACGCTACTTAACAAGGATGATGCATGGCAATGGGGACCATCGGAAGCAAAAAGCTTCAACGACTTCAAGAAAGCCATGACAGAGACTCCCGTGTTAGCGTTTCCCAATTATACTTAACTTTTTTACCTGTGCACGGATGCCTGAGGTTAGGGACTGGGAGCAGTGTTACAGCAAAAGAATGAGGAAGGCAAAACGCACACCATTGCGTATGCCAGTAGGGCACTAAGACCCCCGGAATGGAACTACTCTGTAACACATCTGGAGACATTAGCAGTTGTGTGGGTGTTAGGACATTTCCAGGATATCATCTTCGGGTACTGGATAATTGTTTTAACGGATCATGCACCCATATGCAACATGTTTAAGGGGAAGAACTTGCATGGTAAGGTTGCGCGTTGGTTCAGCAAGGTACTGGAGTTTGACCCAGAGGTCAGGTATTTACCAGGCCGACAAAATGTCGTTGCTGCCTCGCTGAGTAGAAATATTGCTGTTGCCATATCTGAGGATATCCCTCTTTCTGGGTATTCCCCAGGCACAGTAAAGGCGGAACAATGTAAGGATACGATGTGGTCTCGAGTCATCTATGCCTTGGAGTCTGGCAACGAGTCATGTCTACCTGAACTTCCGGTACCGATGACTCACTTCCATCTTCAACAGGGTCTTTTATATAAACAGCCCCCTGGGAACGACACTGTGTATCAGTTGGTTGTTCCTACTACACTACAGCAAGTCGTGTTACAGTTGGTTCATGACGTACCTCAAGCGGGTCATCCTGGACGGGACAGATGCATACGTGAGGCAAGAAAGAAATACTATTGGCCGACCATGAGGAAGGACATTGAAGCCCACGTTAGTCAATGTGTCAAGTGCGCAGAAATGCAAGGAACGACAGGACCTCCGACTCCCATTTTGGAGTATCCCCTACCAGAAAAACCGTGGGATACAGTCTCCACTGATCTCTTAGCGTTGCCAAGGAGTCATCAAGGCTCAAGCTATGTATTGGTGACAGTGGACCATTTTTCGCGATTCACTGTTTTAGTACCTTTACAGACGAAAACTGCAGAGAAGGTGGTGCACGCTTTTGTAACCTCAGTGATTTGTCCATACTCAACACCCAAGGTATTGCTCAGCGATAATGGCAGTGAATTTCGTAACCAAGTGTTAGAGGAAATCTGTCATACGTATGGGGTAAGGCAAGTCTTTATTACGCCTTACAGTCCCAAGAGCAATGGCCAGGTGGAGAGAACAAACAGGATGATACTGAAAGTCTTGAGACCAGCAATTACCACTCAGACAGAGTGGCAAGATTGGCTGCCACATGTAGCAGCGGCCATCAACTCCTCAGAAAATTCAACGGGGAAATCTCCTCATTATATCCTTTATGGAGAGGAGAAGGTGTTACCCTACGATTTGCTAGCTGGACCTCTTACCCCAGTGTATAACCAAGAGAATTATGCCAAAGTACAGCTTGCAAAGTTTCAACACATATACAGTATAGTGAAGTACGAAAAAGATTAAAAGCCTCAAGAGCGGAGATGATGGTGAAACAACACAAAGGTAGTCAAGAAAAGACGTTGGAGATAGGCCAGAAGGTTATGATCAACAACCCTGAGAGAACTTCCAAGCTCAGACCTAAGTTCCGCGGACCATATACCATTGTGGAACATGTGTGTGGACACAGTTATTGACTAAGGAATGATGCTGATGGAACTCAGGAGGCAGTACATGCTGACATGATCAAACAAGTAAGTCAAGAGCTAAGCCTAACTAACCAATCGTCTGATGTGCTGTCCCCTCTGTCTTCGTCACAGTCTATGACGTCGTCCATACCTGTCCCTAACCAAGAGTATCGCAGCAAGCTACAATCCCACAGTAAGATTGATTAAGGGAGTATCTTCTCTTACAGGCATGTGGCTCGCGACTGGACTCCTTTTGTGTTGCTTGGAGTGGACCTGTGGAACGATGTTGGACATGGACACGACTGCATTAATGCCAGGAGCACTGAAGAGCCCAATTGGAGAGGTGGTGATAGTAGAGGATGCGATATGCATCTGCTACCCAATGGAAGGATATCTCCAAGCTCCAGATATTGTTAAAGAGGTCTCTGAGGGATTGTTTCACCTCAGACAGGAACTGTCGGAAGTTGGCAAGTTATTCAACCGGAACCCGCAGTTGACAACCTCAGATAATGAAGCCTTGGTACAAACCTTGCATGGTATAACCAAGCTTCACACTGGACATATAGTTAGGCTCACAGACAGACTCACTAAATTGCATGTCGCTTTACCTAATGCAGATTCTGATCTTTCCAAGCATGTCCATGCACGTACTAAGAGAGGACTAGTGGATCTCCTAGGTATCCTGTCTCATAAGCTTTTTGGTACAGCACTAGACAAGGACGTAGTGCAATTTGGTAGACAGATGCATGATTTGGCATTGGCGGCAAAGGCGAATAACAGGCTAATCGTACACATGTATGAACAGTTACTTGAGTTCACTACCAAAGCTAAAGAGATAATTAAGACTACCAACTATCTCGTAGGAGTTGTGAACAACATCCAAACCACCTCACCAACCCTGGCTAACTTAGTGTTAATCGCTGAGTACTTACATGCTCTCGACAAGTCAACCACTGCTTTCGAGTCGCATGCAGCCAATGTGGTGGACAGCTTAATCGACGCAAGTTTGAACAGGGATAATGCTTTATTGCTTCCTACTCACATTCTGATCAGTGCTCTTGACGTAGTTATGGTGAAGCATGGATTTATGCCACTTTTGGTATGAGTCAGCGGGAATATTATTACCCATTGTTAGAGGCCCAGTTGACCCATGATGGCATCCTGATACTGGTACCTATGAGGAATGCTGTAACATACCATGCATGGCGGTTCATTCCTTTCCCTTTTGCTACTGCTAACAATACACTTGTTATTCTGAATGAGGGACCAGAGGTGCTAGTTATATCGGATAACAAAGGGTATATAGATGAAACAACTGTGGATGAACCTGAGAAGTGTAAGGCCTCATTTCTTGATCTCCATGTATGTTCTGCTTTCCATTTTGTCTTCATTCCGTTAGGGGTAGAGAAATGTAAGATGACCTTGTTGGACACAAACACTTCCTCCGCACTGCAACATTGCACTTTACAACCCATTCAATTGAAGTCAGTTTTCCATGCTTATGTACATGCGACAATACTTCTTCTTTCCTGAGACTGAGGACGTAACACTCACATGTGCCTCACCAAACCAGTTCCTTACGGTAAAGGGTTACTATGTTGCAACCGATTATTGTGAGTTACACAGTAAAGAGATAGCAGTTCTACCTAACAAGCACCATCTAGCCTTGTCGGTGAACTTCTCGTCCCAGTTACGACCATTTTTACCTTCATTCAGTGTTTCTACCTTGAATGTGAACAGGCTGTCTGGTGTGCTCAAGGAGATACAGTTCCTCACTCACCTGAACAAGACTGATTTAGAACCATATGTACTGTCCTATCTCCCTTCATACCTTTCTCCTTCCTATTTTGGTCCTGGCATTGGTCTTCTACTTGTTGTGGTCTTGTCCTGTGTTTGTGTTTGGGGCTACTATCTACGAGGCCGAATGAGAAACCTACTAAAACCACGGATCCGTACTTGCGGATTGCAAGTGGACATGGCTAAATAGTTAGCTACCCTACACATTGGTTAGGTTACACAGTAGTTAGGACAACAATGTAGACGGGGACGTCGAAAGGTGTGGCCGAGCAATGTTCTGGTGCCAACAGTGTTTCCCATGACTACAGTAGTTGTAGTTTCACACTATTGTTACATATTACATATAAAGTTGTTTATTCATAATTAACAATGTGCAACGAAGTGTGAATGATAAACAAACAAACACCATTTCACTGTAAAGTGTGGCTTGGGATAGGATGCGCAATCAGACATCATCTTTTAATCAAACACTAGAGTAAAGAGAAGGTGATAGAGAAATATAAATTGTATATATGTTTAAGACTTGGGGGAAATATTTACCTTGTTGGTATACTTTAATGTAATCAATACTACTTTATTAAGGTGTATAAAGTACATGGTACAGTTATGATGCTTCTATTCATGTATAAATCCCAGTTGTCTGTGGAGGTTTAGCACCTCTGATTTTGCTGACCCAGCACCACACCCAGAGGGGATGCCGGCTATATAGGGCAGAACGCACATATCATTAGAATGAGAGGGATGTATAACTCTGAGCTCTCTCTGTGTTGCAGCTGTATCTTTCTGTGGCCAATAAACAGAGATTTAATCTGCTCAGTTTCAGTTCACCTGCACACGCTACCTTCTAAATTCCTCCAACAGGATTCTACACCGATTTCCCACCATCTGCAGTGAGTGAGAAGACGTTTTGGTGGAGTGTGTCAGCCGGAAGTGACTTCGACCAGGCACAACGTTAACCTTGCTTGGAACTGTGAGGTCACGACTCAGCTGATACATATACAGTAAATTGGCGATCAGCTGTGGGGTTCCAAGCTGATATATTAGTGACTAGTTGAGGAATCCATACAGCTGAAACAAGGATACACAGGATGGAGATGGTGGATTGCTTGATCTCTCTGAATAATCTGCTAGCCTACCTAGCGTGAAAATAATCAACATGCTGTTAATTATAAGAAAAGTGATTACATGTATTTCCACTTGTATATATGATGAATGAAGAATAAATGCTAGCTTTACGAGTTTGATGAGGAAAAGTTAAATTTACTGATGAAAACTGAGGAGTTTGGTAATGTGGCCGTTGCGATTTGGCAACTCTGTTTCCCCGTCAACAACAGTTACTGCCTAACTTCGATCGTAAGTTGATGCTTATCGCAAAGGAAGCCACACATGCTTGCTTTTTGTTAATAAACAGTGAATAAACTGCAATACCTCACAACTAGACCACACGGGAATTTACAGTGTTGTGCAGTGTTAAGAAATTAGAATTTAGAGTGCAAAGGATCAACTGTGGAGTGCAAATTGGCTGTTGAAACTGGCATGGTGCAGTTAAGAACAATGTGCAGTGTTAAACAATTATAACTCACAGTGCAAAGAATTAAGTGCAGCACAACATTGGATTACTGTACGTGCTTCAAGAGCATTTTAACCACTGCCAAATCTTTAGAGAAGGGAGCCACAGACGTGCTGTAAGTACCCTGGCTGAGGTACAGTCACTTCTAATTCCTCATTCTTTGGTTCCTTTTCATTAATTTCATGCTTTATGTCCATTATTGGTGTGAATAGGGTCTTAAGTAGGTTTAAATAGGTGCTATGCATGTCCGGTAGGGAGTTATTTAGGTGGCTTTCAAAGTTAGGCTGTGTTAGGGTCCTTAAGTACCAGTCCAGGAGCCAGGGGCCCACTTTCCAGACAGGACCACTTTCCGGACATGCCTCTGGCTCTATTACGTCGGATAGTAGAGGGATTACTGTAGCTATTCAGTTCAGATTTAGTGAATTCCAGTTTGGCGAGTTTTATTTTTTCTTCTGTTTCTCGTCAAATGTGAGAGTTCACTGTATTTCGATTTTTTGTATACTAAAGCATTTTTCCCCATGAGAAACTTAAGAAAATGAGATGCGTTCCAGAAGCCCCCAAAAAACTGTCAACTAGCTACTCTGTACTGTATTAGGCTGTTGTAAGCTCTTAAATCTACAGTAGAAATTTTAATAAAAGGTAAATGACCTTTAAGCTTGTGTTCCAGCATCAGGGTCTGGTGTTGCTTCTTCTTGAGAAGCTCCCCATATGATGATGATGAAGGTGAGGGACGTTTGAGAAGAATGATGAAAGATGCGAAAGATTCTCAGAGTACAGGAGGCACACACTACAAATCCAGGGTGCGGGAACAGACTGAGATGAAGCAAAGGTAGTTGCTTGCCTCGCCATACACGACAGTGGTGCTGCGGTTGGTCGCATGCCAAATTTTAAACATTTTCTCGTAGCACTTTTCATACCATCGAAGCATATGCCTTTCGTATAGGGGAATTTGTCCTATATTTTTCACTTACACACCTTTGAATTTTCGTATATTGGGGCCTCGTATATCAGGGACTCCCTGTATCCTTTTTTCCCATTGGTCCTTAACTTTGTAAACCGTGGAATTCGTAATCCATGGGTAGGTACCGGTCTGTAATTGCCGCAGATTAGGCGACTCCACTGTAACTAACATGTGAAAAGATGTGAAGTTTACTTACCAAACTGAGAGATGAATGAGGATGGAGCATTTCAGTTTTAATACAGCACAGTTTAATCATGAATAAACTTCAAAGAAAACATAGCACCAGTATACATTTTCACTATATTTATCATCCAGTCTTTCAGTTCATCATCACAGTCATATGAGCCAAATGGCTACACTACTTAGTCCAGACATTCAAGACAAAAACAACCACCTGGATGGTATTACATGGTCAACAAAAATCCAACCTTCCCTAAGATGTAATCCCTTTTGGGCAACAGTTAGTTAGAGTGCCTTAACTCACTGTACCATCATGTGGTCATTTAATTACAAGAGGCAGGTTTTTGCAATGTTAAAATTTAGGATATTTTACCATTCTTGGTAATGTATACTGCCATTATTGCAAGTGCTGAAATTTCATATTTAACTGAATCTTGATCAAGATTAGGTGATGCTGCTCCCAAGGTACTTTGAATTACTCCCCCAAGGCACTTTGAATTACCTTGGCTTCTCCATACTATAAATACACCAGTGTGTCAACTTCCTGGATGAAATATAGGCTTTTGTCTTTCTTGGAGGGAACAATTTGCAGATTGTAGCCTTTGGTTCCTTCCTTACATATAACAAATATCAGCTCAGAAACAAAAAGGTAAGCATAGCAGAGTTAATATGGTGATGTGGTGGAGTGAAACGTGACCACACGGGCAGCTAATTTCCTGTTTTGAAGAACCTCTCCAAATTCAATACAGTATTATTGTCAAAATTGGTCAAACTAATTCTGACTAGCAGTTCTCACCAAAACCCACCTTCAGTTATCATCAATTTTATCCAGTAGTTTCTTGGGCTACAAGAAATCATCTGGCTTGTCACTCATTACAGTCACCTAACAGTAGTACTACAATGACAATGACAAGCCTACATATGGTGGTGCTGTGTTCCCTGGGTGAAGCAAAGTAGCTGCAGTGTCCACCCAGGAGCCAAACCACCTAATTCCCTGCACCTAGACACTGGGAAGGACCCTGATCTGGCCCTGGTAAGGCACTGTCTACCACTAGAGGGTGCCAGTTTCCTACACAGGGTATATACCGTATTGTACTGTACCGGTATAATAGCTCCGCAGATATAACTGCTTCCCCGTGGCTGAAGAGTTTGTTCAGCAAGACACTCTGAGATTAAGCAATGGCAATTACAATGATTAAATAAAAAGAGTGGATAGTGGATACCTACTTTAAAGCCTTGACAACATTCCTGAAGACTACAGATATCTGTTCTGCATAAACTACTGATCTTTAAAGCAATATCAATGAAAATTACAAAATGGAAGGAAAACAAGAATATACCACAGACTGGATGTGTGCTAGAACACACAAAAAAATAAATCTTTAAAAAGAATACTGTACTACTGCATAATTACTTCTTTAGTCCCTGAAATTTAGAATACTGTACTTAACCAGTTTTGATCCTATTTTATGAGTACAGTAATCCCGCATTTTTTGCGGATTTTTTGTCTACGGTTTTGCCCTCTCGCGGATTTTCTTAGCATTAATAAGTTCAACAAAAATATCCTTGAATATACAGAAAAAAAAAAAATTGAAATTCCCACTGCTTCCAATTGTAGCGCGGTAAACTCACGCCACCCTCTGTCCCTTTCCCGTGGCCCCTCTGCCAGTGTTACCATATCTAGCATAATTTTATTCTTTTAGCATAATTTTGATCAAATTTTCGAGTCTGGAATATTTTTTAGCATATTAGAAGTTTTAGAATCATTCTAGCATAATTTAGAATGGAATGGAATATTTTTAGAATAATTTTATAAAAGCTACAAATCAGAGAGAGAGAGAGAGAGAGACGAATAAGGTAAGAAGATGTTTGAATAGTTGGTTACTTTCAGTTTGGGCTTGGTTGGGTTGGATTAGGTTAGGTTAGGTTAGGTTGGATTAGGTTAGGTTTTAGGTTAGGTTCGGTTTGGTTCGGTTAGGTTAGGATAAGTTTGAGCTTTGTACTTTACCCATGAAACCTAGGTTTTTCCGATGGATTTTGGTATGATTCATTCGATTTTCAGCTTCATTTCAGTCGGAAATGACCATTTTCTGTGTTTCCCCCCCTCCCTATAACCCCCGATTCCCCAAAGATCCCTCATTATTTCAGGGGGATGGGGGGGGGTCATATCTCAAAATCTGGTTATTTCCGATGGAAATGATGCTCAAAATCGAACGAATCACATCAAAATCCATCAGAAAAACGTAAGTTTCGTGGGAAAAAGCAGTATGGGTAGATACCGATATTTATCCTCTTACTGTATGTAGGTTCATTTTAATATTTTCATAGTAAACAATATATAATTAATATGTTGCACGAATATGTATAGAATTTTATCATTTAGCTTCAAGTTAGCATAATTCATTTTTTACTTGGAACAAATATGCTCAATCTAGCATAATTTTTTCATTGCCCTAGCATAATTTCGTTGTTTGGATATGGCAACACTGCTCTCTGCCTCGCATTCTTCAGTCCACGCCTGACTGCCTTAAGTGGATGTTGTGGTTGTAACCACACTATGATATGAGCCTCTTGCCTCCCACTTGCTTTCCACATGGCCCCAGGACGTAAGCCAGCCTCACCAAAGGCTAATAATACAATTAGTAAGAACTCCAAAGTGACAAAACGATCAAGTTATGACCTTAGCAGAGAAAATTGTGTTACTGGACAAGCTAAGAAACGACCGTGGGAGTGTTTGCTATCACCAGTTAATGCATCTTTTTATTTTGTACTGTTTTGTTAATAAATGTGTAGATAATTGTGTATTACAGTACGGTGTTTACGTTTTTCCTTCATAATGGAGTATGTGCTTTCAATCTTGTAAGAAGGTATTTCGGGATGAGTATGGAGGTTTCGGGACAATTCGCAGTCACAACAAACACAAAACAATTCGCCTTCATTAATGAAGATAGCTATGGGTGACGCTAGAATATAATTCAAAGGCGACTACAGCGAGGAAGAAACAAGTTAATTATTGACTAAAGGTGCAACTAATAAATAATATCCAGAACCTACGCTACTGAACATAGACTTTGCTGGATCCCCCTGAAATATAGTTATTAAAGTATTGATTAATTAATAATAAGTATATTTATCAAAGTATTGATTAGTATATTTATAGAATGGCGGGGAATCGTCTAGGGTGCGAATTGTTCTGAAGGGGAATCGTCCATGTTTTGACGGGGAATTGTCTGACGGCGAATTGTCTCGCAATCAGTATGGACATGGACTGTGTGATGGGCAGCATGGTGGACACAAGTGCAAGTTTTCAATTGTTAATAGAGTATTCGCGGAATTGACTTTTCGCGGGGGTTACAAGAACGTAACTACCGCGAAATATGCGGGATTACTGTACTATATGACTGGAAAATCTGTAGCAAGACACTGATTCACACACCCCTGTGATAACAAAATAGTTGCATCACAATCAGATCCTTAAGTTACAAAGCGCAAAAGGAATAATGTAGCATAGAAAAAACTAGAAAAGGTTCTACAAGCAACTATATGGAAAACTTCATTTACTTTAGGTTTTCACGAAGCCTTCAAACTGTCATCTTATTTTTACTTTATAAACTGTACTTTCTACTGTGAATATATATATTCCTATCACTTTCCAATATACTACTACATATTTATGATGATAATTACATTCTCTTTGCATTTTCTATTTTTTCATGTGCTAAGGCAGCTTCCTCATTAACTTTACGGTGCCAGTCTTCATTCATTCTGATGACTGACTCGCCTCGATCTCGTGCCCTCTTCCCAGAGTAGACCATGACAATGCAACCAAGAAGAGTTGCTGCACACATCATTAGATTAATCTTGATCCTTGCCTTGTTACGTGCTCGTTCCAAGGTGTCCTGGCTAGGGGGGGAGGGGGGAGAAAAAAATCAACATTATACCAGTATGCTAAGATGCAAAAATAACATACCTTCCTATATCAACATCGTAATCATCATCAAAATCCATTTTCCCATATTTGCATGTGGTGAGGAGATTCAAAGCATGGATCATTTTAAGTATGCAAATTAGGTGAGAAAAAAATCCCATGTACAATTCCTTATTTTATGCCTCACCCCTTGTCCCACACAAGGTATGAGGTTGCTTGTGTGGAACAAGGACACACAAATTTCTGAACTCACGAACACTGAGGGGGGGGTAAACGTAGGCTTTGCTGTAAGCAGTAAAATCACCTTACCAAATCAGTTCATCCTGATAGTCTGTTATATTTTTCTGATTATTTCTGGGTTGGTAAATAAACATTTCTTGTTAAATCTGTTTCTCCGCTGTTTTTAGCTGTTCTGGTGTGACGACTCTTTGTCTGATTCGTTAATGAAATGGTGGAACACACTGTTCTAATCTAAGTGTTTAAACCTGGCCTAACCTAGCTTAACAGCACCTAATAATTTAACCTAACCTAATCTTCATTTGGGAAGTTGGGAAATGAAGTCCACATTTGAGTACGATGAGTTTCGTCCACTGTGCTGGAAACAATCGTAGGTACAGATTTAGAATATGACGATAATAACAGGGAGGAAATCTTTCAGTAAGAAAACGTAATTTACCAAACTGAATATAGACTGAAAAATACTGAAACAAGCTGGAGGAATATACATTGAACTGGAAAGGTCTTCCTGGTACTTAAAGTGTACATTTACCGGTAAATAAACCAGTTTAACAGTACAGTATATCGCAGCCACAGCGGGACCAATTGGGAGTGATAGCTGAGGGTTGAGTGTACAGTACTTGTATTTTGTTTCCGCCAGATTAATCGTGCTTTCGGACTAATCGGGCACCCCTTAACACCATATAGCCCGGATAATCAGGCTATCTCTGTATATATGTATGTATGTATGTATGTATGTATATATATATATATATATATATATATATATATATATATACACAGTACCCTCGGGTCCAACACGGGTTTGTCCAAGACGGAGACCATAAATAATAATCTAATATAATGCTGTAATAAGGTTGTATACGTCCAATGTGGAACCAACAGTTCATAACAGCCCAAATCCGAGGAGAATACAGCTACGACAGTCTCACCCGGTCCAACATGGTTCCTACGTCCGGGAGAGTGACGTGGTTGTGATGTTGTCTAATAAGACACTGGCATCTGGTCACGTGATGACCAGGCGGGGCTTGCTTTTGTCTCGCTCACCAGTGTTGTGGACACACCGTGCGTTGCACTCAGCAGGTAATTGCCTCTCCCTATGTAACCATGCCTAGGAAACCGTCTGATAACCCCCTGAAGCACCGCCATCTACCTCAAGCTACTAAGCTGGAGATAACTGGGCTACTAAGCAGGGGATAACAAGTTCAGAAACACACTTTCAAGATAAGGATATTTGTTTTGGTGCCAAAATAGGTCAAGACTGACGTCTTTAGGGGCACTTCTCGAAGATTTTGTGACAATATTATTGTTTTCCATAAGGTTTTGTGTTGGTCCAAGACATTTCTCGTCCTAGACGGGACCCTCAGGTGATAATATTACTGTCTTGAACGCAAGGGTACTGTATATATATATATATATATATATACATATATATATATATATATATATATACAGTACTGTATACACACACACACAGGTCGCCAACAGAGACAGAACTCTTCCTGGATTGTGCGAAAATAATCGTTAAATCAGCGGCGAAAAGGAGACAAGCCTATTCTGATTATGTAAATGAGTGTGTGAGTGGTGGTCCCGTCAGGCAAGTGTAAATAAAAAAAACACAGGTTTCGGTCAAAGAGTAAATAATATAGTGGAAATTGAAAGATTCCATATGGTTGCACAATGGCGGAGGGCGACGAAGCTTTGTTTACATATGGTGAAAATGAATTTGAGGGCTTCTCCGAAGATGATGCGGGAAATGGAAGTATTATGTTAAACCAAACAATAGTAAACTGGGAGAAGTTTGCACACGCAGTGTAGAACAAGAACGAGAAGTCACATAATTGAAAGCGAGAAACGAATCTGCATCAAATGAAATAAAACAGCTCAAGAGGGAGAATAAGAGGTTGGAAGAAGAAAGAGACAGGATGAGAAGTAAACTAGATGAGAATAACTCTAAGTCAAGTATGCAAGATAAGCACATTAAGGAAATCAAAGAACAACATGAGGAGTGAAAAAAAAATTCAGAGGGAAGGAAACGTAGATTTGAAAGAGATTATAGAACAACAAAGGAAGGAAAAGGTGGAGAAGGAAGTGATCAGAGTACTGAGAAGTAGAGAAGTGTTAGTCAAGGATGTAGCAGATAAAAAGAAATGTGTAATAATTTCAGGAATAAAAGAAAAACATATGACAGTAAGATGAGAAACAGAAAAAGAAGAACTGAGTAAGGTTAAAGAAATAATATCAGTAGTTATGGAGGGTAACAATGAAGCTCAAGAAGAGACTGAAGAAGTGATTAGGTTAGGAAAGTATGAGGAAGGAGGGGCGAGGCCACTGAAGGTAAAGTTTAAGTCCCAGGTCATGGTAAATGAAATCATTAATAGAACTTGGAAACTATCAGACAAAGAGGGGTTCAAAAATGTTTGGATAAGGAGAGATGCAAATGAGGAAGAAAGAGCTAAAATACAGGAAGCAAGGGCAAAAAACGAACAGAGAACGGAGGAAGAGAAGACAGTGTTTTATTGGAGAGTTATGGATCAGAAATTGAGGAAGTGGTACCGACAGAGAGAGGGAGAGAAGAGGGTATAAAAAACAACAAAAATTTGAAAGTGGCATATACTAAAGCTGATGGTTTAATATTGGCTAGGTTGGAAATCAATGACTTCTTGAAGGTTCATGAACCTGATGTTATGTGCTTTGTAGAGACTAAGTTAAGAGAGGATGTTGATGTCCATACGGGAGATGGTAAATACAAACTGTGGAGAAGAGACAGAAAAGATAAATGGGAGGAGGAGTGATGACAACAGTGAAGAACAACATAAATGTAGATGCTGTGGAAATGGGACAGGGTAGGCCTGAAGTGATCAATATGAAACTAGAAACTAATTGTGGGAGAGATATGGCAGTAGTATGTCTTCCTCCTAAGACAAAAGCATGGAATGATGATGAATACCAAGAGATGTTGTCAGACATGGCTAATTATTTACAGAAAGTGATTGAGAAAAGCAACAATATAATTTTAACAGGGGACTTCAATTGTAATGAGATGAACTGGAAGGAGTGGGACTCAGGAGGTGGTGAAGATTCGTGGGGCACTACATTTTTAAATATAACAATGAACAATGTGATGATGCAGTGGATCAAAGAAGAGACAAGATTCCGAGAAGAGGAAACACCAGGAAGATTAGGTTTACTGCTAACCAAAGAACATGATGTAACAGAATCTTTGAAATATCTTTGTCCTATAGGAAAAAGTGATCATGTGGGCACTGAGTTCCACATGATAATTGGGAACGTGGTACCAAGAGACGAGTTTTACAAGCAAAGAAGATACAATAATGGGAAAGCAAACTTTACAGGATTGAGAAAATTCTTCAAAAATGTGGACTGGAGAAAATTCAGAGAAACAGGAGAGATACAGAGGAAGTGGGAAAACTTTCTGGACCTCTATAATTTCGGAGTGGAAAAATATGTGCCAAGAGTAATGGGGAAAGAAAACAGGAAAAAGGAGTGGTTTAATGGAAGGTGTATGATAGAAAAAAAAAGAGATGGATACGGCATGGAAAAACTGGAGGAAGAGAGGTAACAGAACAATGGAAAAATATAAAAGAACTAGAAATGAATACACAAGAATACGCGGAGAGGAAGAAAGGAACTTTGAAAAAGGTATAATAGACAAATGTAAGGATGAACCCAAACTGTTTTATAGATCTATCAATGGCAAATTGAAACAAAAGGAAGGAATCATCAAACTGAAAGTAGATGGAGAGGTACATAAAGATGCAGCAATGCAAGCTGAAATAATGGACAAACGTTTCCAGTCAGTTTTCACTAACGAAAGTGAGTTTGTGGATGGGGAGAGAGTGACTAGTAATGTAATGATGAAAGACATAAAGTGGAAGTACAGGAAGTGTATAAATTACTGGAAACTCAAGATGTAAGGAAAGCCCCAGGACCAGATGGAATCTTTAATTGGGTACTGAAGGAATCAGAGAACAACTGGCGGATAAGATTCACGGTTTACTCGTGTGTTCTCTGGAAGAGGGGAAAGTGCCTCAAGAATGGAAAAGGATAAATGTGGTACCAATTTATAAGGGAGGGAACAAGGAAGAACCCCTGAATTATAGACCAGTGTCTCTAACCAGCAAGGTTGCAAAATTGTGTGAGAGAATCCTGAAAGACAGATGGATGAAATATCTGGAAGAGATGAATATTTTGGCTGAAAGTCAGTTTGGATTCAGAAGAGGAAGGTCATGTGTGTCCAATCTGTTGAGCTTTTACTCAAGAGCAATTGATGTGCTACAGGAAAGAGACGGTTGGGTGGATTGTGTGTATTTAGATTTGGAAAAGGCCTTTGACAAGGTACCCCATAAGAGACTATTGTGGAAACTAGAGCATATAGGAGGACTGAAGGGAAACCTCCTGGAATGGATGAAAGACTTTCTGAGAGACAGACAAATGAGGACAGGATGTCTGGATGGAGAGAAGTAATAAGTGGAGCCCCTCAGGGCTCTGTGTTGGCACCAATAATGTTCCTGATTCACGTAAATGATATGGTAGGGGGAGTGAACAGCTATGTAAGTCTGTTTGCTGATGATGCAAAGATCATGAGGAAGGTAGAGGCAGAAGAGGACTGTAAAATGCTGCAGGATCTAGATAGGATACATGATTGAAGCCAGAGGAAGGAAATGAAATTCAATGCAAAGAAATGTAAAATATTGGAAATGGGGAAAAGTACCAAGAGGCCATCACTGAACTATTTGATGGGTAATGAACCTATCACAAAAGCGAGAGAAGAGAAAGATTTGGGAGTGCCGGTCTAGGATAGTTTGTCTCCTGAAAAACATATTAACAAGACGGTTAGAGAGATGTATAAACTCTTGATTAACATAAGAGTAGCATTTCATTACATGGATGAGGAGATGATGAAAAAATTGATAATGGCCATGATCTGCCCCATGTTAGAATATGTAGCAGTACTGTGGTCCCCACACAAAAAGAAAGATATAAACAAGATTGAGAGAATACAAAGAACAGCAATCAAGGTGATCCCCAGTCTGGCATATCTGTCGCACAGAGAGAAGCTGGAAAAGCTGGATTTGCCTTCCTTAGAGGAAAGGAGAGAGAGGGGCAACATGATTGCAGTGTTCAAAACCATGATGGGAGTAGATAAACTTGACAGAGATGATCTGTTTTTATGGGATACGAGAGTAACAAGAGGACATGGAATGAAACTGGGAATGAAACTAAGAAGCCAAGCGGCTTGAAAGATATCAAGAAATATAGTTTTCCTTAAAGATGTATAGACTGTGGAATAACCTGGACAAAGAGATCTTCCAGGCTAAAAACTTAAACGAGTTTAAAGCAAAATTTGACTTATTGAGAAACAGAGACGGGACCCCACGAGCGTAGCTCATTTCCTGTATATCACAACTAGGTAAACTGAAGTAGGTAAATACACACACACACACATATATATTTACATATATATATATATATATATATATATATCATCATCCATCATCCGGACCTCCATATATCTATATATGGAGCCTCTGTGGTATAGTGATAAAGTATGTGTTTTTGTACACTGAAGAACGAGGGTTCACGCCCCGCCAGAGTAATAAACTTTGGGAGCGTTCTTCTAGCCACGTACTGCATTGGCGGTGGTTGAACCTGTATCGTATACTATAAAGTACAGTAAAACCTCACTATATCGGACTAATTGGGGCCTAAGCCAGTCCAAAAAAATCGAAAGTTCAATAAAAAGTAACATCTGAACTCCCCCTGGACTTCCTCTTCCTTTTGTTATGCACAGAGGTTTGCTTGCCATTCATGTATTTATTCTCTCTCTCTCTCTCTCTCTCTCCCAGCACTGGGCACTTCTATTTTCTATCTATCTATCTATTGCCAGACACCATAATCCCGTAAGGGGTGGCCATTTGACTCTGAGTTATATGTTTTATGGGGAGGGGCACTAACCCTCCACCAACCCACTTGCTGACACGTAGGGAGCACGTATGGTTTGGTTACATGGTTACCACCCAGCGTTGTAAATGGTTTCTTGGCTTACAGGAAACCATTCGGCTTGGCATTCAATGTAAAGCCACCTGCAAAGGAAAGAAAAGCAATAAGAAGTGACAGGAAAGATGGGAGTGTTACTTCACATATTTTTGTCTTCATCGTCACCTTCATCTTCACCTTCCCATTCATTTTTACCTTCACTTTCAGTTCACTCTGACATTCACATTCACTTTCATATTCTCTTCCATGCTCATTTCACATTCACCTTCACACTCACTTTCAGTATCACTCATTCTGAATTTTCCTTTCACTTTCACTTGCAACCTTACTTTCTCATTTTCACATTTAGCTTTACAATTATTCACTCACCTTCACTTTTGCCCTCCCTTCTTTTACTATCACATTCACCTCCACCTTCACTCACACATTCACCTTCACTTTCACTTTCACCTTCACTTTCAACTTTTCTTTCACCTTCATCTTCACTTTTACATTCATTTTCACCTTCACTTTCATTTTCATTTTCTTCTTGGCCTTTACTTTCACCTTCACTTTCACCATCTTCACTTTTACATTAATTTTCACCATCACTTTCACCCTTCATCTTCACTTTCTCTTCCGACTTCACTTTCACATTCATGTTAACTTTCACCTTCACCTTCACTTTCACTTTTACCTTCCATCTTCACCTTCACTTTCACTTTTGCCTTCACTTTTACTTTCACCTTCACCTTCTCTTTCACCCTCACTTTCACTTTTGACTTCACTTTCACACTACCATCACTTTCACCTTCACAATGCCTTCACTAACCTTCACGTTTTCATTCACTTTCACCTCTCTCAGAGACAAAGAGAAGGGGAGGAAATATAGATGGAGAGAGAGAGGAGGGACCAAGGCTAAGCCTATCTTCCTCATTTGTTTATGCCAAGGGGATGCCACTTGTCATTTCTGTATTTATTCTCCCTCTCTCTCTCTGTTGACTTTGACATTCCATATTCACTTATGTGCTCTCTTTCACCCTCACTTTTACACTCATTTCACAGTTATTTTCATTTTACCTTTCTCTCCCTCTCACCAGAAAGGGAAAGGGAGGGAGGGAAGTTATGGAGGAGGAGAGAGAAAGGGGGGACTGAAGTTATGGTATCTCCTCTGTTTGTTTGTTTTATTGTTTTTTTCCAAGAGAGGACTGCTTCTGGCTTTATTGGACTTTTCCTGACGCATAAGAATTTAGTTCACTTGGCTCCTCGAGTCCGATAAAAGCGAATTCCACTATACTGATGTCCATTATATTGAGGTTTTACTGTATGCTTGCACCCAGTCAGCTAGCGCGAGCCGATTACACTTGGTTCACAGACTACACACACATCCAAAGCCATTCCAACATCTACAATTACACTTACAAGCACTTCTCACCCTACATACAATCTCTACCAGACAGCCTAAGCCACTTGGTAGAGATACATTGGCTGTATTGTCCCCACTTCAGTTGGGATAGGCCGGTCCTGCAGTGGACACTCAAACGACTGATGAGATTAGATATATATATATATATATATATATATATATATATACATATATACAACTAAAAAAACAAACAAGAAGCCTCGGACAAGGACTGACCAAA
This sequence comes from Coenobita brevimanus, assembly GCF_032717465.1. NCBI lineage: Eukaryota > Metazoa > Arthropoda > Malacostraca > Decapoda > Coenobitidae > Coenobita > Coenobita brevimanus. The sequence continues at coordinate 26,240,969 of NC_136979.1, forward strand.
CGATGACGACCCAGGACCGGACAAAGGACTTGGTAATGAGTACATGGAATGTAAGAGGAGCAAATGATGAGGTGAAAGAGAGAGAGATTGTCCAGGTGCTTGAGGATGCGAAAGTGGATGTATGTGGAATAACTGAAACAAAATGGAGAGGAGAAAGTGTGAGAGAATGGGAGTATGGATGGGGTATATGTGCAGGAGTAGCTGAGAATGAGAGGGCAAAGGAAGGAGTGTGTATAGTTGTGAGTAAAAGATGGAAGAAGAGCATAAGACAGTATGGATCAGTTGGGTCAAGGATTGTGTGAGTAAAGTTGAAAGTTGGAATACAAATGTGGGCGATTGTGTGTGTGTATGCGCCAATGCAAGATCGTGCTAGAAGAGTGAGAGAAGAGTTCTGGACAAATGTGGAAGTGTGCATGGAAAAGTTTGGAACGAATGAGAGAGTGTTTTTGATTGGTGATATGAATGGTAAAGTTGGTAATGTGAAGGTGGATGGAATAGTTGGTGAGTGGGGTGTGCCTGCTGAGATACATGAGAATGGGAGTGCGTTAGTGGACATTTGTGCTGGGAGGGGGTTGGTGATAGCCAATACCCTCTTCAGGCATAAAATGATCCACAGGTATACATGGCGAGTGATGAGAAGGGTGGGTGGTGAACTGAATGAAAGGAAGGCAATGATTGATTATGTGTGTGTGGATGAAAGGATGCGAAGATGTGTAAAGGATGCAAGAGTGTATAGAGGTTGGGGGAGTGGACTTTCTGACCACTACTTGGTGGTGGTTATATGTGGAAAGGAAGAGAGAGGTGAAAAGATTAGTAAGAGAGAGTAAGAAGAGATTGGATGAGGAATTTGGAAGGAATTTGAGTGTAAAATGGAGGGACTGTAAGAAAATGTTCTGGAGAGAAGTGAAAAGAGTAAGACAGGGTGGAAGTGAAGTTAGCAGGGGAGTGAATGATAAAAATGGTAGATTACTAGTGGAGAAGGGAGAAAAAGTGAGCAGATGGAGAGAACACTTTAAGGAATTGTTGAACATAGAGGATGGAAGTAATGCGAGTATAAGTGGCTGGGGAATGGCTGGGAGAAGGAGGGAGGTGAGAAGACAGGAAGAAATCAGTAGGACAGAAGTTGTGGAAGCAATGAAGAAAGTTAAATCGAGGAAAGCCCCAGGAATTGATGGAGTGTGTGGTGAAATGCTGAAGCATGGGGGAGAGATAGTAGTAGAATGGATGTGGAAGATGTGCAGATTGGCCTGGGAGGAAGGTAGAGTCCCGGAGGACTGGAAGTCAGGTATAATTATTCCCTTGTACAAAGGAAAAGGGGAAAAAGAAGTGTGTGGTAATCATAGGGGCATTTGTCTTCTTAGTATAATAGGAAAAGTGTATGGTAGGATACTTATAGACAGAGTTAGAGAAAGAACAGAGAAATTAGTTGGAGAAGAACAGGAGGCTTTAGGAAGGGAAGAGGTTGTGTAGATCAGATATTCATTCTTAGATCTTTAGTGGAAAAGTTTCTAGAGAAGGGAAAGAAGTTGTATGCGGCTTTCATGGATTTGGAGAAAGCATATGACAGGGTGGATAGACAAGGATTGTGGAAAGTGTTAAGAATATATGGAGTAGATGGGAAGTTGTTGAATGCTGTGAAGAGTATGTACAATGGTGCGAAGGCTGCAGTGCGTGTGGATGGTGAACTAAGTGAATTTTTCTCTTTGAAAGTTGGTTTGAAACAGGGATGTGTCATGTCTCCATGGTTGTTCAATCTGTACATGGATGGGGTAATAAAAGAGGTACAAGGTAGGGTAGTGGATGCTGGAGTGGCCCTGGTGAGAGAGGATAGTGTTTGGAAACTCCCTGTACTGTTGTTTGCAGATGATACTGTGTTGTTGAGTGAAGACGAAGGGGAGCTGCAAGGCTTGATGGATGAGTTTGGGAGAGTGTGTAAGAAATGGAACCTAAAGGTGAATGTAGGGAAGAGTAAAGTGATGGTCTTTGAGAGAGGTGAAGTTAGTGAATGTACAGCGAGGTTGGATGGTGAGGAATTGGAAAATGTGAGTAAGTTTAAGTATTTGGGTAGTGTGATGAGTAAGGATGGAGGTTTGGAGGGTGAAGTGCTTGAAAGGGTACAGCAGGGAAGAAAGGTTGCTGGTTCCTTGAAAGCAGTGATAAGAAACAGGGAAGTGAGCATGGAAGTGAAAAAGTTACTACATGACAGTATTGATACCAACTCTAATGTACGGTAGTGAAGCTTGAACATTGTTGGAAGGACACAAGTCAATAGTGAGAGCAGTGGAATGAGTTATTTAAGAGGAGCCTGTGGAGTCACGTGGAGAGACAGGCTGACGAATGAGGATATAAAGGAGCGTTGTGGTGTGGATGTGGATGTGATAGGAAGCGTTATGAGGAACACACTGAGGTGGTTTGGCCATATGGAGAGGATGGAGGGTGAAAGACTGACGAAGAGAGTGTATGTGAGTGAGGTGGAGGGGGGAAGAGGGAGGGGGAGGCCGAGGATGAGATGGAGGGATGGGGTGGAGAGGTATATGAGAGAGGGGGGTGTGAGTTGGGAGCAGGGCAGTGAAATGGAGGGGGACAGGGCGACTTGGAGGCGATTTGCTTGTGGCCACCCCAAACGGGATTGAGGCGTCTGGCAATAGATAGATAGATATACATATATAGTAAAAATCCTGTCTTTCGGTAACCAACGTCTCGGAAAATCTGAATTTACAGCAGTTTTAAGAAATAGTCCCATTCCAAGAGTTTTCTGGCTTCTGGGCACATTTTCTTACACGTATTGGTATGTGGCAGTTTAGAAAAGAACGCCGTGTTTTCAGCCATCTTCTGTAGTGATGTCACAGACCTTACTCCTCCCATAAGGCTCACTGGCTAGCTACCAGTGCTCTTGGGTGAGATGGTATGAGTGGTGTGTATGAGTCTTTGTGATGTCACAGACTTTACTCCTCCCATAAGGCTTACTAGCTAGCAACCAGCACTCTTGGGTGAGACAGTATGAGTGGTGTGTACGTGTTTAACGTGTATTTGGCCGTGACCTCTTCCTGTGAGCGGTCACTTAAAATTGTGGTGAACTCATGGTGAACTTTGTCTTGCCTTTACTCTGTTTTTTCGGGTGCTTAGCGTTGGAATAAGGCTTCAACAAAAAGGACAGCTTTCTTCTGAGATGAAGAAATGCATGTGTAAGTTGCTTTGTATTTCACGAAAGCTATAATTACTGAAAAAATTGGAAACTGGTGTTGCAAGAATGAAATTAATGAAGAGTTCAATGTGAGCTCTCCTATAATTTATGATATAAAGAAACAAGTGTAACCTCTACAGGCTTGTGTCAAAAGGTTCGAGTGGCTCATCGATCGAATGAAAAGTTACAAAAAAGCCTAAGCTGACTGAGCTTGACGAAGTGTTATACAAGTGGTTTGCGGTGCAGCGCTCAGAAGGGAAACCTGTGTCAGGCCCAGTGATAACAGAGGAGGCCAAGATGCTTTATGAGAGCCATGTGCCTTCTCAGACGGTTGCTTTAGGAATTTCAAGCAACAGCATGGCATCAGGCAGCTGGATGTTAGCACGAAACCCAGCCTGCTGATGCTGCCAAACATTACAGCCAAAAATTCTCTGAGCTAATCAGAGAGCGTGGATTACTGCAGTGCCAAAATTTATAATGCAGATGAGACCAGCCAATTTTTCAAGAGTATGCCTGAGAGAACTTTGGCTTGGGCTGGTGAAAAGACTGCAAATGGCTTCAAATGTAACAAGGAGCGCCTAACAGTGCTGATGTGTGCAAATGCTTCAGGTACACAGAAGTTAAAACTGTTCATTATTGGCAAATACAAGGTTAGGTAATTTTTTTTCCTATCATAAAAAAAAAAAAAAAACATACGTTGCTTACTGAATATTTACAGTAACGTGTACGGTTGACCCAAAAAAAACACTAGAATGCATTCACTGTTCATTTGTAGGACCAGAATCAAGCTCACAACTTGCAGTCCCAACCCAGATCATCCATACATATGCATAAATACACCATTTGTTCCTTATTGAATATACACGCTAGAATGCATTCATTCTCCGTTTGCAGGCCCAAAATCAAGCTCTCATTTGCAGTCCCAACCCAGATCATCCATACACACACTTCATATGCATAAATACACCATATGATCCTTACTGAATATTTACAGTATTGCGTATGGTTGACAAAACACACACACACACTAGAATGCGTTCTCTCTTCATTTGCAGGCCCAGAATCAAGCTCACACTTGCAGTCCAAACCCAGATCATCCGTACATACATTTCACATGCATAAATACACCATATATTGCTTATTGAATACAGTATTGCATATCAGTGAAAAAAAAACACACACACACACTAGAATGCATTCATTTTTCGTTTGCATGCCCATAATCAAGCTCACACTTGCAGTCCCAAACCAGATCATCCATACATACACTTCATATGCATAAAAACACCTTGGTTAGAGTTACTTTGTGTTTTCTATAAATAAAAGCACAAAAAACACACTGTGTATTCTTTATTTATTACTTAGTTTGCAGTGCGAGACGTGGACCTTGTAAGAGGGGAACAAGTCAAGAGTGAGAGCAGTGGAAATGAGTTACTTGAGAGGAGCATGTGGAGTGACATGGAGGAACAGGTTGACAAATGAAGAACTGAAGGAACGTTGTGGGGTGGATGTGGTTGAGAAGATTAGGAGAAATATACTGAGGTGGTTTGGACATGTGGAGAGAATGGAGAATGAAAGACTGACTAAGAGGGTGTATGCAGCCGAGGTGGAGGGAGGGAGAGGGAGGGGCAGACTGAGGATGAGGTGGAGGGATGGAGTTGAGAGGTATATGTGGGAGGGAGGGGTGAGTTGGGGGGAGGGTAGTCAAATGGTGGGTGACAGAGCGACTTGGAGGCATTTTGTCTGTGGCCACCCTTTTCGGGATTAGGGCGTCGGGCTAAAGATAGATAGATAGACAAGAATATATTGGTTTCCACATAATAATATAGACGATATCAGTGTTGTTTCACTCACAGAATACATCATCATACCGCACCTTCCTTGGCAACGTTACCTCCTTATCACTTCTGCTTGTTTCTTCCTCAGGCGCTATGTAATCTTTGTCCTCCACATCGTCATTGACTGGGGAATCACTCTCATGTGTGAAGGCATCGAGGGTGGCTTGAATTTCGTCATCAGAGAGACCGCGGCGCAACATGTCTTTACTGGCTCGGTCACTGCTAACAGGTGAGTTGCCGAGACAATGGTGTGCAGGGGTCACAAGAGGACGGGGAGTGGCGGCGGGTAGAGGAAGGTCTCCTGCATAAGCCCACCAAAAACTGCCCGCGAAACTTGAAAAATGTGCAAATGACGGACCTCGCAATTGCAGAACTTACATCGTCGGGTCTCAGCATGAAAAAAGGTTGACGTACCCACACTTTTACGGGATGCAGCGGGTTAACGCACATGAAAGCACTACCAATGAATATCATACCCTTTCAGGATCCCTTTTGGATGTTTCAGAATGCTGTCAACAGTGTGGTCAAATCAGGGATTTGTTGGGGTCACCATGTGAACCTGTGAATGTGATGGGCCGATCGTCTGTACACATGTATGTACAAGGTATAACTTTACTCCCTGGAATCAAATCATTGGTGACGATGCTCAGTTTCCTATTGAGAAGATAGTGTATAAGGTCCTTTCCTGTTTTGGCTAGTGTGTACTATAATGTTTATCATAGTCTATGCTATTCAGAGTGTATTTAATTAATTTTGAGTGTTCTTATTCTAACCATTATTAATGACTGGGAAATCTTTTGTAAAAAATGTGATTGGTCAAATTGTAGTTATGTTACTAATTGGAAATGTAATGATTTCCTGCTTTCATGAAGGATATATAGGTGCACTGATCAACTCTTTAATAATTCGCTTGTTTTTTGGACCATAATTGTTTGCTAATACATGATGTGCTGTTGATCATGTTAAGGTTTATTATTGCTTGAAATCCTGTATGTGTAACTGGATACTGTGGTCAATAAATACTTACTATGGATATACAGTATGTAACATGCCTGGTTACCTATAGACATAAAATATTCTTAACCCTTGTGGTGCTGTAGACCTTATTTGAGCCACAATTTATGCTGGTTATAAAACAATGACTCAGGGGAAGTTAACAACTTATATACAAAGAATCAGCCTTGCAGGGGTTAAATGAGCATACACACGGCAGTAAGTTTAAAGAAAACATACCTTACTAAATCAGGAACTTCAGACACAGTCTTATATTTTCCTCCCCACACCAGCAAGTACTTCTCCAGACGGTTAACCTTATGGTCTGTCAGTCCTGAAAGGTTATTTAATCCTTTAATATTTCATCAGACAGCCCAACAGACTACTTTACACACTACTGTATAAAATCATTACTGGATTTTCCAAATAAAACAACTATCACTGAAAAAATACAGTTATGAATATAATCATGTAACTGTGAAATCATATGAAGAATGCTAGCACTTCATGACATCTTCACATTAGTGCAGTGCCTGATAAGCTACACCATGCATCCCATAGGCTCCCTTACAAATTAACCATTCCAGCTGAAGCATATCATACTGATGTTAAATGACAACATCAACCAGAAACTTCATAACTTTGTTGCTGTTGTTATTGCTGAATAGCCCCAGTCTGTCTGGCTGAGCAGACTCATCAACCACAGACAAGCAACCATCCCTGCAGAGTCATCCTATGCAGTGAACCGATATTCCCTTGTGTCAGACAGTGCCTCACCACTGCGAGACACTGGGAAGTATGAAGGTTTAGTTCTCGGATTTGCATCTCCACCCCTTTTCCTTTGTACAAGGGAATAATTATACCTAACTTCCAGTCCTCCAGGACTTTACCTTCCTCCCTCATTTGAGCCACAATTTATGCCAATCTGCACATCTTCCACATCCATTTTACTACTATCTCTCCCCTATGCTTCAGCATTTCACCACACACTCCATCAATTCCTGGGGCTTTCCCCAATTTGACTTTCTTCACTGCTTCCACAACTTCTATCCTACTGATTCTTCCTGTCTTCTCACCTCCCTCCTTCTCCCAGCCTTTCCCCAGCCACTTATACTCACATTATTTCCAATCTCTATGTTCAACAATTCCTTAAAGTGTTCTCTCCATCTGCTCACTTTTTCTTCCTTCTCCACTAGTAATCTACCATTTTTACCTTTCACTCCCCTACTAACTTCACTACCACCCTGTCTTACTCTCTTTACCTCTTTCCAGAACATTTTCTTACAGTCCCTCCACTTTACACTCAAATTCCTTCCAAATTCCTCATCCACTCTCTTCTTACTCTCTCTTACTAATCTTTTCACCTGTCTCAAATCAAAATTAAAAAATTCAAATCGGGTGCCAAATGTGTCAAAGTGCCGAGTGGTGTGGTGATGGAAGTTTCATGGAAGGAAGCTTCTGTATACAGTAAGACCTCACTATAAGAGACTAATTGGGGCCCAAACCAATCCGAAAAATGTGAAATTCCAATAAAAGCGACATCCGGACTTCCCCCTGGTAATCCAGACTTTTTCCGATATATCAGACATTAGTCCGGATGGCATCAATGGTTTTTAAACTGTTTTGACTACCATTGCGGTACTGTACTGTGTTATAACTTCACTATATTAATCAAATGGTATAATATATATTATAATACTGTACTGTAAAGTGATAAACATGTCTTTTATTTACCGTATTGTGGTTAACATAGCTGAAGTGGTCAGGCAGCATGGACTGCTTCTGGCTTTATCGGACTTTTTCCGATACAGTATATAGGAATTTAGTCCGGTAGCTCCTTGAGTCTGATAAAAGTGAATTCCGGTCTATTGAAGTCCATTATATCGTGGGTTTACTGTACTTTGAAAAACTGGTGCATTTCATTGAACAAAATACTCATTACAATGGGGCTGAGGTGATCAATTTCCATATCTTGTGAAACGAATTCTACAAGAAACATGCGCAGGCTGTTAGGCAGGTAAATCCACTGATGATGACCCAAGACCAGCTACCCACACTCCAAAGAAGGCATCTTATGGAACCCTAGATGAAGCAGGTAGTCCTGAACCGATGCTCGAGAACGATGAGTGAAAATGACAAACAAAGTGAAGTATAGTGTGCTGTAGGCTTAAGGAATTTCCCACAGTAATATATATTAAGTTTTTGTGCATTTACAATACGTGCATATTATTTTTAACCCTGGACTTACTCTAATTGGATTTACCTGCCTGCAACTGCTGCTTTCAACACTATGCATTACTGGTGAGTTAAACAACCCATAACAACTTACAGTTCGTGTCTTCAGTAATACATTATTAAGTAAAAACTTTGTGTAATATGTAATGTTAATATGTGCCATATTGTATTATGAATGAAAAGTGAAATTTTAGTTTAAACATGAAATTGTCTTAGGGATCCCACCCCAAAATCCGAAAAATCTGATAATCCAAATGATGCTTGGTCCACTGCCATTCTGATTAATGAGCTTTTACTGTATACAGTAAAAGTCCTATTATTCGGCAGCTGATTATTCGGTAGATCCGACATTTCGGCAGTTTTGAGAAATAGTCCCATTTACGAAAATCTTTGATTGTTCGGCAGATGTCCGGAATCATCTCAGCAGTCCAGGAAGTGTTATCTGTGACTTGTAGGCCAAATGTTTCATTACGCTTCTGAATGTTCACTAATTTCTATATTTTTTCAGACTCAGGTATAGTATTGTATTGATTACAATATTGGATAGTATCATACAGTACAGTAACCACCCCCTCCAAATTAGCGAGGGTTACGTTCCAAGCCCCCACGCTAATTCTTGAAATTCGTTCATTCTTGACGCCTTCCTGAAAGTGTCATTTACTGGTAACTGCATAGTCCATGAACCACTGATACTGTAATGCATTACCCATAAATAATGGTGCTTGTTAAATCAGTTTCCCCGTTGTTTTTAGCTGTACAGCTGTGACAGCTCTAGTATTTTTATTCCTCACCATAATGGTGGAAGGGACTGTCCTGTTTAACTAAACCTAATCTAACCGAGTTTAACTGTACCTAATAATTTAACCATACCTAACCTAACCTAAAGTCAGAAAAATACTTAAAAATAAACTGGAGGAATATGAATTGCTAAAGTCTCTCTGATGAAAGTTAAACGTACATTTAGCGCTCATTCTTTTGTTCGTTTTTGTGTTTAATGTGAAAAAGAGAGTATTGATGCAAACAGTAATATACCCCATTAATCCCTTAATAACCTCCGGCACTGAACAACCCTTTACAGTACTGATGTCAGTGATATCAAGTTAGTGTGAGCTATAAAGAAAATTGAACAATTATGGGGAGGGAACGAAGGTCACTGATACGTTTACACGACTCTACGCTAAGATTCCAAGCAGTCAGGTGGTCAGTTATACTCAGATATTTTCGCCCATTTGGTAAATGCCCCGTAACTTTATAAATTTTCCCGTGACTCACAGTGAATCATAGCATGGGTTTGGGAAGCTAAATAACATATTGCTAGGTGAGCCAGACGATTATCTTCACGTCTTTAAGAAAAACAAGTTGATAGAAGAAGGGAAGAAACTTACTCTACATACTCAGAGAGGGATTAAATTTCTTCCATTTTCTTAAAGATGTGAAGATAATTGTCTGGCGCACCTAACAATGTGTTATTTAGCTTCCTAAACCCATGCTATGATTCACGGGAGAAGTTACAAAGTTACGGTGCATTTATCAAATGAGCGAAAACATCTGAGATTAACCGACCCTCTAACTGCTTGGAATCGTATCGTAGAGTCGTGTAAACATACCAGTGACCTTCGTTCCCTTCCCATAACTGTTCTTAGTTTTTTACTGTAATGGGTTGTTCAATGCCGGAGGTTATTAAGGGATTAATGGAATACATTACTGTTACCATTAATACTCTCCCTTTCCCATGTAAACAATAAAAACGAACAAAAGAATGACTGCTAAATGTACGATTAACTTTCATGAGAAAGACTTTAACAATTCATATTCCTTCACTTTATTTTATGCAATTTTCCGACTATTTTATTTTGTGTTTGGAGAAAATACTGTATACAGGACTCACTCCAAACATATTTGTAATAATATAAGTAGTGATGAGTTCACCAATACAAGTGATGTACTGAGCTGGTAGGTAATATTACGTATCATTTCGGCCATCCAGGAAGTGTTATCAGACTTGTATGCCTACTGTGTCATTACACTTGTATATGTTCACTAATTTATATATATATTTCAGATTCAGGTATAGTACTGTATTGATTGCAGTATTGTACAGTATATAGTACTCTCTCCAAACAGTTGTAATACCATAAGTGGTGATGACAGTGTTCACCAATATAGTTAAGGTACTGAGTGGGTAGGTTTTTTATTATTCGGTAAATCCAATATCTCGGCATCAACCCGGTCCCATAGATGCCAAATAATGGGACTTTTACTGTATATCTTTATTCCACTCATTTTTAATGTTTCCGTAAAGGCTGCGACATGTGATGCTGTTCTTCACAGGTTGCTAGGCAGGACTGAACATCACCACCTGCATCCTTGATCCACTTGAGGCCACTTCCTTGATCACGTGAGCATACATGACACAATACATGTCACTAACGGTACAACTTCTTTATATTTTTATCTTTTCTTTACTTAAATTAATCTTTAATGGCAAAATTTTGATGTAAAAACAAATGCCATTAAGTTTTATTTGAATTACTTTCCAACATTTATTGTCATAAGTCTGAATCACAGCAAAAAAGCTGTTGTAACTCAGATTCCCTCCTCCCAACACAAGGTAGTCATTTCTGTTAGTCACCATGTGAGTTTATATTGCATTATTATTACCTTCATTTTTGTACAGTGCTAAATATGCCTAATAATGCACAGTGAGTGTGCATGAATGTGTTTTGGGGTGATAAAGCAGCTTTCAATATGGCTATTTCAAGATCCCCCCCACCCATTAGTCATATTATAATGAGTCTTATGTTACCACTTATGCAGCCTATCAAACTCCCCAATTAACTGTATAAATGGCAAGCCCTCTATAGTCACTCCTTGTTCTTTCCTCCTCTTTTCTTTCAAGTTTCTCCTTCTGTCCACCCTGTTTCCTCTTTTCATCCCTTCTGTTCAGCCTGCTAACTCTAGAATGAGTTAGCCACTCCTTCTTTGGCTCTGATATCTCTGCTCCTTCAGAGCCCAGAAAGTAGCTTCCCAGATGCTGTTTAATGTTCTTTGTTCATACAGCCTTTTTTCTCTTTCTTTCTCTATTGGGGGGTAGGGGCAGTGACAGTTTACCTTTCATTCTAATTTTTGCTTGCCTTTTTATATATTATGTGGTAATATGCCTTGCTGTGATACCCTTATATTTCTTGTGTTGAAACCAGAGGGGGTGGACATTTTCATCCCACGGCATCCACCCGCATCCTGGCCCCTGTTTTGGGACATCACTTTCTGTCATCACAAGGGGTGCCAAGTTGATCGATGGTGGACAAATGCTTTATGCTGCAGCTCGAGATGGAGTGATGACCGATCCAAATGCCTCTTGCCCTGTGTCCTGCAGGTCCCCAATCTTGTTTCATTGGCATCTTGCAGTGCTGACATCCTATCAAAACCTAAGTTCCTCTGACTAGTGCTGTCAAGGTGGCATCATGGTAGATGGAAAACTCTATCTAGGACTACTGTGAACACCAAGACTTACAGATGATGCTTCAATGTTCAGACTCACTTCAGACGCCTTACTTCTCGGAGGCCACTCCAGGACTAGGGGGTTCACTCAGCCAGAGCTCCCAGAGATGCATCCAAGAATATGTACACCTTTGTTTCAATATTGATAATGTGAAGGATGTCATCACAAGAAAGGAGGCGGGAGTCAATGTCAACTGGCAGAGACAATGGGGAGAGGGAGGAGGAGGAGGAAGCACAGAGTGAATGCACAGCAGCCATACTGGTATATGTCACTGTACAAGACCTTCGAATGTTGTTGCAAACGGGGCCAACTCCTGGGATTTTCCTGCACTCTGATTTTTTTCCCGTGCATTTACCAGGCAAGGTCAAAGTTCATCTTTCAACACAATATATACAATAGATGTTTACTGCAAATCAGTCCCACATAAACTGAATGTCTACTGTACAGCTCTGTGGGACATACCTTGAACCAGAGTTTTATATACTGTAATGGTAAATTTTCAAATGTACCTGTACACAGCTTTATCTAATTTTTTGTACATTTATCACAAAAATTTCAGACATTTTTACTATGGTTTATTTAAGTCATTATCTAGTCATAAATCATACTGTCATGCTTATTTCCAACCCTGACTCAACCACTACTTCTAACATTTGCATACACTGCCTTCACCAACCCAACAATAAATTCCTCAGTTTCCAACCTTCTCACTGCCCACCTTACCAATTCCCTCTGGTCAATGTAAAAAGCTTTTCCCAGGTCAACATAACCACAGTACAATCTCTAATCCTCAGCCATGTACTTCAGCAAGCTTGTTTTCATCTTAGTTTTTAAATGCTCCAACATGCTTGCATGTGTCAGCCTTGGCAGCCTAATGGCAGCTCTCCATGTTGCTCTCTATTCAGTCCCTTTTATCTCCAAGGTCACACTCTATGACCTAATTCCAAGCCTTTTTCAGTCTGCCTCTCCCACCTCCACCTTCAACTTTCACACCTCTCACTTTCTGCACCTAGTTATCATCCTCCATCCTCTCCAAATGCCCATCCCTTCTCATCACATCAGTGCATTCAAGTCCCATCCTTCCTCTCCACTCTTCATTCATGACTGTAATCCCCCAGGCCTGTCTGTCTAGGATGTACAGGTACTACACATCCATGTGATCATTCTATCTCTATACGTTTAAGCCTGAGAATATCCTTCACCTTTAGTGCACAATATCACTACCATACAGCATTGCACTCTTTAACACATGCTGCATTTAAAGGACCCCTAGGTACAGAGGGAGAGCCCTCTCAATATCAGGTGAGGAAACCATCAACTCCCTTAATTTCTTCTTTCTAACTACTCCCTACACTTGCTACTGAGATTGCTCCAGCCCCACCTCAAGACATATTATTGCCCCCATATAACAAAACTCTTCCACACACTCAAGAGATTCTCCAGCAAGATTGCCTTCAACTCTTCCACATACTCAACTAACCCTCCATCACGACTGCCTTTCAACTCTTCCAGACACTCAGGAGACTCTCCAGCAAGATTGCCATTCTCACCTCCCTCCATCTGTATGCTTTCCTTTACATGAAATCAACATTATTTCTCAGCCAACCTCTAACACCACTACATCTCTTATGCACCCATTAACACAAACACTGCAAAAATTGGAGTTATTTCCCACATCCTTGTAGCAGATTGCACATCCACACACTCCTGCTATGACACCTGCTCTAGATATCATTACTTTGTTTTATCCACATTTACATATACTCTCAAACCACTGTACCCCATTCTATCTCTCCAGTTACTATATCTTTCCTCCACCTCCCTCTCATTCTCCCCAGTCAACACCAACTCAGCAGCATATAATACCTCCCACTTGAACCTGGTTCTGAAGTCATGTGAGAGCAAGTGCCATAATAAGCAATATGGGACTTACAAATGACCCGTGATGCACATTAATATGCATGGAAAATTAATCATTCAAACCTACATTCACTCTCACCTGGATGCATGCACCCTCACACATTGCTATAACCACTCTAAGCATCTGCTCCTCAGTCCCATGCTTTCTCATTGCTCACTTTACCACGTCCCAGAGCATTCTGTCAAATGCCCTCTCCAAATCAGCAATGACAAAGCACAACTCTCTTCCTTAATATATGTTTCTCCTGAAGATGTTGGACAACTGAATACCATATTACATCAGTGCTCCCTTTGTCTGGCATCAACCCAAACTGTATCTCATCAATATTCACCTTTTCCCTTATCATAAATTCCAGGACTCTCTCCATTACCTTCATTATCTGATCCAAAAGACCTGTGCCTCAATAATTTCTCTTTCCAAGACCTCACCCTTCCCGTTATACACATTTACAATCATGCTATTCAACCAGTCACCTGGAACACATTCATATATATTAAATCAGTAACTAAACTCACTCCTATACTTCCAGAGACCTTCAACATCTCAGGATACAGCACAAGCACATCCGCAGCCTTCCCAAACAGCAGTATCTCAATTGCCTTCCCCATGGTACCAATATCAACCAAAGGCCAAGGGCCAAACACCGGATCTGCCATTTGCATACTGTTGTCGTTGCATGCTCTGTTGACAGGTAATAAGCATTTTGCAGCAGTTAATGCAAATGATTAACATGGATTAAGATGTTATGCACAGATCATTGATTATTGAGTTATATTTACCGCTAATTAACGTGTGTGGTGCTGCGTGGTCATAGTAAACACATGGTGAGAGGAGTTATTAAAGGTGAGATAAGGGGGGCAAGACTGAACGTACACTCACGACAAGGAGTTGCTTATACCGCAGAGGTGTAGGGAGAGAAGTCAGTCTGGTGATTGAGTCTGGAGTGTCAACACATACAGGTGCAAGCTGGCGTGGTTAGGACAGTGAAGTTACTATGAGTAACAATAACAACTGTGCCTCGTGATGCCATACACCCTCACCACGTAAGCTGTCCTATCATAAGTGTGGTAACACTAAGTGTTTATGGAAGGATGTAGCCTAGTTGTGGCATACATATGTATGTATGTATACATATATAAATAAATATATATATATATATATATATACAGTAATCCCTCATTATACGATGGGGTTCCGTTCCTGAAAACCCTATCGTAAAGGAATCCATCATATAGCAATCCCATTATAACATGGAGTCAATGGGGATACGTTCCCAGACGTGCCTAAACTCTCACATACACACACCTTAGCACTCGCATACATGAAATATCCTTATGTTTAAACATTTAAAGTAGCACATTAATAGTGAATAAAGAGAAAAAAACATGAAAACTACAGTATACAGTAGTTCTTACCTTTACTGAAGCAAGCAAGGGTTGTTTATGTGGTTCCTAGACAATTCGCCATGAAGTCGACAATTCGCCATCATAATATGGACGTTCCCCGTCAGGACAATTCGCCATCATAATATGGACGTTCCCCATCAGGACAATTCCCCGTCATTCTATAAATATACTTATTACTGATTAACTGATACTTTAATAACTAATTTTCAAGGGGATCTATCAAAGTCTATTTTCATTCAATAGCGTTGGCTTTGGATTTCATTTGTAAGTTGCACTTTTAGACAATTTGCTTTTTTAGTTAGTTCTTTTTACGGGGTGGGGCACTAACCCACCACCAACCCTTTTAGTCGCCTCGTACGACAAGCAGGGATACTGGGGGAGTATTCTTGAAAACCCCCCTACCCCCAGGGGGGTAGATGTGGATGTGGTTGAAAAGATTAGGAGAAATACACTGAGGTGGTTTGGACATGTGGAGAGGATGGAGAATGAAAGACTGACTAAGAGGGTGTATGTAGGTGAGGTGGAGGGAGGGAGAGGGAGGGGTAGACCGAGGATGAGGTGGAGGGATGGAGTTGAGAGGTATATGAGGGAGGGGGGGGTGAGTTGGGGGGAGGGGAGTCAAATGGTGGGTGACAGAGTGACTTGGAGGCGTTTTGTCTGCGGCCACCCTTT
Source organism: Coenobita brevimanus (assembly GCF_032717465.1). Taxonomy (NCBI): domain Eukaryota; kingdom Metazoa; phylum Arthropoda; class Malacostraca; order Decapoda; family Coenobitidae; genus Coenobita; species Coenobita brevimanus. Next base: position 26,256,720 of record NC_136979.1, read on the forward strand.
GCGGGATTAGGGCGTCGGGCTATAGATAGATAGATAGACTTTTAGACAATATTTAACTTGTTTCTACCTTGCTGTAGTTGACTTTGAATTATGCTCTAGCATCACCCACAGCTGTTTTCATTAATTTCCATTGGTACTAAAACATCCTGGGTATATTTTAAAATGACTTTGAAGAGGTACAAGTACAGTACTAAAAAACTAGTGTACAATACTTCCTAAATAAACTGATATGAAAATAAACAACAGGGAATCATCCTGATGACGAAAAGTCCCGATGGCAAATTGTCTTGTTATTGTTGTGATGGCGAATTGACTTGATGGCGAATTGTCCTGAAACATTTATATGGACGTAATATGATGATTATTCGTATAATTCCAAAGTATGTTGATCGTTCACTTAAGGTAATTAGGCATTTATATAAATGCCAATGTCTCGTATGTAGCCTTATGCTAAGATAAAGGAATGATCATAAATCAGCTGATTCACGTTTCAATATATTATTATTTTTTCATTTAATGCCCATGATTTGATGCCATATTTTACATTTGCTATATAAACAATAAACCACCATCACTTTCATAACTTACATAATTCAAAAACTAGTGTACTTGCTAAATAAACTGATACGTAAATAAATGACAGGGAATCGTCCTGATGGCGAATTGTCCCGACTCGGCCTCACAGTCACAGCCCTCACTCATCAATGTCAGAACTGGCTGGCTGGGCAGGGCTGGCTGGCTGGGCAGAGCTAGCTAATGAGGCTGGATCGGTAGACAAGTGTGTGTGGTCCAATGCCAACAGTGTGAGGATGTTTTTGTTGCGTTTGCACATTTGCTGTTCAGAGCCGCGAATGATCCATCATTGTAGCAAATTGTTCCCATTGTATAGTGGGCATAGGGTACTAAAATTTTGACATTGTATAAGTGAAATATCGTATAAAGAGGCATCGTATAATGCGGGATTACTGAATATATATATATATATATATATATATATATATATATATATATATGAGGCATCTATTGGCAGAGTGATGTATGCGCCAAAATGGCCGATGGTGAGTTACTCCCTCCAATATGTAGGAGGAGCCTTCTAGATCCTCGCTGTATAAAGCTACATACAAATAGAACCCTTATGGCTGGCTGGCAGGTGGGCAAGAATCGCGTGTTTTAGGCTTTTAAAACCCATAGAGGAAGTCTGCTCCCACATGGCAGAAGGACGTATGGGCCACGAACAGCTAGCCATTGGGAGGCCACGTCTCAGTACTAGCCTCCAGCCTAAACCAGTCCCCCACCAGTGTCCCCCTAAACCTCGCACGTGGTTGATGGGCTGCACTGTCCTCTGCCCATTTTGAGTGCTTTGAGTGCTTTTAATTAAAAGTGTGTGGTGAAATGCTGAAGTATGGGGGAGAGATAGTAGTAGAATGGATGTGGAAAATGTGCAGATTGGCATGGGAGGAAGGTAGAGTCCTGAAGGATTGGAAGTCAGGTATAATTATTCCCTTGTACAAAGGAAAAGGGGAAAAAGAAGTGTGTGAGAGTCATAGGGGCATGTCTTAGTATAACAGGAAAAGTGTATGGTAGGATACTTATTGACAGAGTTAGAGAAAGAACAGAGGAATTAGTTGGAGAAGAACAGGGAGGCTTTAGGAAGGGAAGAGGTTGTGTAGATCAGATATTCATTCTTAGATCTTAAGTGGAAAATTTCTAGAGAAGGGAAAGAAGTTGTATGCGGCTTTCATGGATTTGGAGAAAGCATATGACAGGGTGGACAGACAAGGATAGTGGAAAGTACAGTATTAATAATATATGGAATAGATGGGAAGTTGTTGAATGCTGTGAAGAGTATGTATGATGGTGCTAAGAATGCAGTGCGTGTGGATGGTGCACCGAGTGAATTTTTCTCTTTGAAGGTTGGGTTGAAACAGGGATGTGTCATGTCTCCATGGTTGTTCAATCTGTACATGGATGGGGTAATAAAAGAGGTACAAGGTAGGGTAGTGGATGTTGGAGTGGCCCTGGTGAGAGAGGATAGTGTTTGGAAACTCCCTGTACTGCTGTTTGCAGATGATACTGTGTTGTTGAGTGAAGACAAAGGAGAGCGGCAAGGCTTGGTGGATGAGTTTGGGAGAGTGTGTAAGAAAGGGAATCTAAAGATGAATGTAGGGAAGAGTAAAGTGATGGTCTTTGAGAGAGGTGAAGTCAGTGAATGTACAGCGAGGTTGGATGGTGAGGAATTGGAAAATGTGAGTACATTTAAGTACTTGGGTAGTGTGATGAGTAAGGATGGAGGTTTGGAGGGTGAAGTGCTTGAAAGGGTACAGCAGGGAAGCAAGGTTGCTGGTTCCTTGAAAGCAGTGATAAGAAGCAGGGAAGTGAGCATGGAAGTGAAAAAGTTACTGCATGACAGTATTGTGATACCAACTCTAACGTATGGAAGTGAAGCTTGGACGTTGCTGGAAGGACACAAGTCAAGAGTGAGAGCAGTGGAAATGAGTTATTTAAGAGGAGCCTGTGGAGTCACATAGAGAGACAGGCTGACAAATGAGAACATCAAGGAGTGTTGTGGTGTGGATGTGGATGTGATACGAAGCGTTATGAGGAATACACTGAGGTGATTTGGGCATGTGGAGAGGATGGAGGGTGAAAGACTGACGAAGAGAGTGTATGTGAGTGAGGTGGAGGGGGTAAGAGGGAGGGGGAGGCCGAGGATGAGATGGAGGGATGGGGTGGAGAGGTATATGAGAGAGGGGGGTTTGAGTTGGGAGCGGGGCAATGAAATGGAGGGGGACAGGGCGACGTGGAGGTGATTTGTTTGTAGCCACCCCGAACAGGATTGAGGCATCTGGCAATAGATAGATAGATAGATAGACAATATAAAAATGAATCAAAAATCAAGTAATTGCATTATTAATATAAAAATTTCACAATTTATTAATTTTTGTTTATTTTTATTTGGATCACATAATTATAACCTGTGTTAATATTTTGTGTGTGACCCCAATGCAGGAGTGTGCATTTGTGTGTTTGTTTGTTTGTTTGTTTTTTCTAAACAATATGAATTGGAGCTGATGGGGGACGTGGAAGGTGTGTGCAGGATATTTACTGAAGAAATATGTGCAGCATGTGATGTGGTGTATGGGAGGAAGAGAAGACGGAGGGGGTGCAAGGAACGGCGTGGTGGACTGAAGAGGTCAGACAGGCTGTGGCACAAAAGAAGAAAGCATACAATGAATGGATGAGAAATAGGGGCGTGGAAGAAATTGAGAGGAGGAAGAGAGAGTTATATGTAGAAAGAAAGAGGTCAAAAGATCAGCAAGAGAGAGTAAGAAGAGAGTGGATGAGGAATTTGGAAGGAATTTGAGTGTAATGTGGAGGGACTGTATGAAAATGTTCTGGAGAGAGGTGAAGAGAGTAAGACAGGGTGGAAGTGAGGTTAGCAGGGGAGTGAAAGATAAAAATTGTAGATTACTAGTGGAGTCACATGGAGGGACAAGCTGACGAATGAGGATATAAAGGAACGTTGTGGTGTGGATGTGGATGTGATAGGAAGCGTTATGAGGAACACACCGAGGTGGTTTGGCCATGTGGAGAGGAGGGAGGGTGAAAGACTGACGAAGAGAGTGTATGTGAGTGAGGTGGAAGGGGGAAGAGGGAGGGGGAAGTCGAGGATGAGATGGAGGGATGGGGTGGAAAGGTATATGAGAGAGGGGGGTATGAGCTGGGAGCAGGGCAGTGATATGGCGGGGGACAGGGCAACATGGAGGTGATTTGTTTGTGGCCACCCCAAACGGGATTGAGGCATCTGGCAAAAGATAGATAGATAGACTAGTGGAGAAGGGAGAAAAAGTAAGCAGATGGAGAGAACACTTTAAGGATTTGTTGAACATACAGGATGGAAGTAATGTGAGTATAAGTGGCTGGGGAATGGCTGGGAGAAGGAGGGAGGTGAGAAGACAGGAAGAAATCAGTAGGATAGAAGTTCTGGAAGCAATGAAGAAAGTTAAATTGGGGAAAGCCCCAGGAATTGATGGAGTGTGTGGTGAAATGCTGAAGCATGGGGGAGAGATAGTAGTAGAATGGATGTGGAAAATGTGCAGATTGGCCTGGGAGGAAAGTAGAGTCCCGGAGGATTGGAAGTCAGGTATAATTATTCCCTTGTACAAAAGAAAAGGAGAAAAAGAGGTGTGTGGTAATCATAGGGGCATTTGTCTTCTTAGTATAATAGGAAAAGTGTATGGTAGGATACTTATTGACAGAGTTAGAGAAAGAACAGAGGAATTAGTTGGAGAAGAACAGGGAGGCTTTAGGAAGGGAAGAGGTTGTGTAGATCAGATATTCATACTTAGATCTTTAGTGGAAAAGTTTCCAGAGAAGAGAAAGAAGTTGTATGCGGCTTTCAAGGATTTGGAGAAAGCATATGACAGGGTGGATAGATAAGGATTGTGGAAAGTATTAAGAATATATGGAGTAGATTGGAAGTTGTTGAATGCTGTGAAGAGTATGTATGATGGTGCTAAAGCTGCAGTGTGTGTAGATGGTGAACTAAGTGAATTTTTCTCTTTGAAGGTTGGGTTGAAACAGGGATGTGTCATGTCTCCATGGTTGTTCAATCTGTACATGGATGGGGTAATAAAAGAGGTACAGGGTAGGGTAGTGGATGTTGGGTGGCCCTAGTGAGAGAGGATAGTGTTTGGAAACTCCCTGTACTGTTGTTTGCAGATGATACTGTGTTGTTGAGTGAAGACGAAGGGGAGCTGCAAGGCTTGGTGGATGAGTTTGGGAAAGTGTGTAAGAAACGAATCTAAAGGTGAATGTAGGGAAGAGTAAAGTGATGGTCTTTAAGAGAGGTGAAATCAGTGAATGTACAGCGAGGTTGGATGGTGAGGAATTGGAAAATGTGAGTACGTTTAAGTACTTGGGTAGTGTGATGAGTAAGGATGGATGTTTGGAGGGTGAAGTGCTTGAAAGGGTACAGCAGGGAAGAAAGGCTCCTGGTTCTTTGAAAGTAGTGATAAGAAACAGGGAAGTGAGCATGGAAGTGAAAAAGTTACTACATGACAGTATTGTGATACCAACTCTAACGTATGGAAGTGAAGCTTGGACGTTGTTGGAGGGACACAAGTCAAGAGTGAGAGCAGTGGAAATGAGTTATTTAAGAGGAGCCTGTGGAGTCACATGGAGAGACAGGCTGACGAATGAGGATATAAAGGAGCGTTGTGGTGTGGGTGTGGATGTGGATGTGATAGGAAGCGTTATGAGGAACACACTGAGGTGGTTTGGCCATGTGGAGAGGAGGGAGGGTGAAAGACTGACGAAGAGAGTGTATGTGAGTGAGGTGGAGGGGGGAAGAGGGAGGGGGAGGCCGAGGATGAGATGGAGGGATGGGATGGAGACGTATATGAGAGAGGGGGGTGTGAGTTGGGAGCAGGGGAGTGAAATGGCGGGGGACAGGGCAAGTTTGTGGCCACCCCAAACAGGATTGAGGCATCTGGCAATAGATAGATAGGATTCATTAAATTGCATTTTTTGAGAGCATTACACTGATATAAAACAACATTAGTTTTTTCTTTATACCTTTTATGTACACATTCTTCAAATTAAATTTTAAGCTTCAGTTACTCGAAAGTAACCCCCTGGTGCATACATCACTCTGCCGACAGATGCCTCATATATATATATATATATATATATATATATATATATATATATATATAGATAGATATAGATATAGATATAGTTATATATAAAATTTCTCAAAGTTAGCATAAGTGTTTTGCCTCTAGCCTAGCACCTCGCCTTGATGGACTTTTGTTTTGTGATATTGATTTACAATGCAGATACATTTTTTTTGTACTTAAAATAAGTATTTATGCAAAACAGAAGTCTGTCAAGGTGTTCTGGTGATCTGAAGGGGAAATATCTGCTAACATTGGCCAACCACTAATCTGCTGATCAAGATACAATCATCGAATGTGATCTCGATCTTGGAGAGAATCGGCAATTTCAATTGGAAAATATTTTAAACTTTATCACCATATAGGTTTGCATACCTAATTATTTGAAATTCAGTGAAAAGTTTGTGCTTAATGTAATTATTAATAGAAAATCAGGATTCAATGTGAAAATGTCCTAAAGTTAGCTGAAGTGTTTTGCCTCTAGCCTAACAACTCACCTTGATGGACTTTTGTTTTGGATAAATATCGATTTACAATTTAGATACCTTTTTTTAAAAGTCAAAATAAATATTTAAGCAAAACAGAAGTCTGTCAAGGTGTGCTAACAATCTGAATGGGAAATATCTGCTAACATTGGCCAACCACTCATCAGCTGACAGATATATAAACACTGACGATGTGAAGGGGAAATATCTGCTAACATTCGTGCATTTTAGCTCTGAAACCTAATTTTCAAATTAAGTTATATTAAGTAAAATTTTTAAAGTAGATTTCAGATAAATAGGTGTGTATGAGCCACTGTGGCAAAAAAAAAATATATATTTTCCAGTGGAAAGTGCTGATTCGGTATTTAGTCACGCCAAGTTGGGTGAACAAGTGAGTAGGAATGGATCCCGTCGACTTTGTATGAAAAAATATTTTTTTTTATTACTTATGAATATTACTGTGTCCATGCCTTCAACTTTACCGTGTTATGCAAGAAACTATGTAGAGTGGCATTTAAGAAAGGTAAGAGGCAATTGGGATATTACCACGAGTTAGGAGCTGGTAGCGTGAAGCAGGTTGGTGGCCAATATACGTTTCATGTACAGTATGAAAATAATTTCTTGTGTGTTACAAATGGCCTTCATCGAGTCAAAAGCTTGCAAAAATTATACTGTGTTGTGCAGCAGGTGAAACAACTAGCCATGGTGAGGCAGAAGATCGAGCTGGCTGGATGAATTTTGTGAGGAGATATGCATGATCAGGGATTTTTGGCACCCCTTTTTAACGTGGCAGCGTCTGGATTGACTCTGTCGGATACGATATGTGAAACTACAGAACGTGGTGAATGTTTTTGGCGTACCCGATAGAGCCAGGATTCTGGGGGCTTGAATGATGAGTGAATGGAAGCGTGGCCCATTGGATTGGGCAATTTTGGGCTGTCTGGACACTGCTACTCCTCATCCTGCCCTTGGGTGGGAAAGGAGGTCTGGATGATGATGATGATGATGTTGTGCAGCAGAGTGCTTATAGTTTTATAGGAGAGATAATGGTCGGACTTTTCTTAAGTATCCCGGACTTGTAGGGGCATTTGTCTGGCATTTGATAATATTGTCCGGCCTCAGCCTGTGTCCGGGAAATCCGAAATCCGGGAAATAGGGGTTCACCAAATCAAGGGTCGAGTGTGTGTGTGTGTGTGTGTGTGTGTGTGTGTGTGTGTGTGTGTGTGTGTGTGTACTGTATGTATGTATATATATATATACACTAATAAAAACAATTAAGGGAACAAGATTTTGATTTGTGATATTTCCGAATCTATGCTTTGTTTGGGTTCAGAAATAGTGTTGTGAGCTGAGCAATGACTGAGGAACCGAATACATCTGTGTGAGTTGAGTTGTCCTTTCTGAGTATGTCAATAAAAATGGGAGTGTCACCCTACCCCTATATAAAGAGTGAAAATTTCATTTTTCATTGAGTAGAATTGGTCAAAATCAGCATCAACATGAGGTGTTTCTGGCTTTGGGCGATTTTGTTGTGTTTCCCTGTCATCACTGAGTGTGTGCGGCAGTATTTGTCCATAGTTGAGGTGGCTCAAGCATTACAGATGCTTGAGGAAGGACACACCCAAAGAAGGGTTGCCCAAGGCCTTGGAGTGTCTCCTAGCATCATCAACCGGCTCTGGAGACGATACCAAGATGACGGGCTGTACACCAGAAGACCTGGGCAAGGTCGCAGACGCATGACATCCGCAAGACAAGACCGCTACCTGCGAGTGCTGGCCACCCGGAATCAACAGAGTACTGCCCGGGCACTGCAAAATGACTTCCAACGGGCAACTGGGGTCCGTGTCTCAAACCAGACTGTGCGCAACCGGCTTCACGAGGACGGCCTTCGGGCTAGACGACCTGTTGTGGCCCCAGTTTTGACCCCAGCTCACCGAAGAGCACGTCTGGAGTTCGTCCGAGATCACGTACAGTGGCAGTTACGCCACTGGACCCCAGTACTGTTCTCAGATGACCAACGACCGCCGTATCAGTGTGTGGAGACGTGCTGGAGTGCGGTACGCACTGTGCAACATTCTGGAACATGACCAGTATGGTGGTGGTTCCGTAATGGTCTGAGGGGGCATATGCATTGAGGGATGCACAGACCTCATTGTGCTGAATGGCAGTACCCTGACAGCTGCACGATATGTGGAACAGATACTGGATCCTGTGGTAAGGTCTTCTGCTGGAGCTGTGAGAGAGGAGTTCCTTTTGATGCAGGACAATGCTCGCTCTCACACTGCACGTGTCTCGATGAACTTCCTCCAGGAGCAAGGGATCGCCATAATGGAATGGCCAGCATGCACATGAGACCTCAATCCCATCGAGCATGTCTAGGACATGCTGGCACGGAGGGTACATGCTCGCCAACCTCGGCATGATAGCGTTCCAGCACTTACCGAGGCTTTGGTGGCAGAGTGGGAGAACATCCCACAGGACGCCATACGACACGTGATTCGGAGCATGACTCGTCGTTGTCGGGAGTGCATCCAAGCAAGAGGAGGTTACACTCATTATTAGAGACTTCAGAACCAGTTTTTAAGACAATTCTGAGACATTCCGTGTCTTGTTCATTTCTGTTTTGGGGGTTATCTGGTACTCGCTTGTTCCAACAATAAAGGTCTCGTTTTGATTCCTTGCTGAACATTGCCTTTCATTGCTAACATATCAGGGAATACCCATAAGCAATTCTGAACCTAAACAAAGCATAGATTCTGAAATATCACAAATCAAAATCTTGTTCCCTTAATTGTTTTGAGTACTGTATGTATATATGTATATATATATTATCTATTCTATCTATCTATCTATTGCCAGACGCCATAATCCCGGACGGGGTGGCCATTTGACTCTTGAGTTATTTGTTTTACAGGGAAGGGCACTAACCCTCCACCAACCCACCTGACACGTAGCGAGCACATATGGTTTGATTATATGATTACCACCCAGCGCTGTAAATGGTTTCTTATATATATATATATATATATATATATATATATATATATATATATATACATACACAGTAGAACCTCGGACCTCGAACACAATCCGTTCTGGAAGGCTGTTCCAGGACCGAATTGGTCGAGGACCGAACTAATTTTCCCCATAAGAAATAATGTAAATCATTTTAATCCGTTCCAAGACCCCAGATGCTTACCTATTTAATTTTTTTTTTGTTATTTCATACATAAAATTGCATGGTTAAACAGTAAATAAGACATAGAAAGTAAAACAATACATAAAATATTGCACAAGAAGACTAAACTGAACTAAATTCGATGTTATTTACCTTCTTGGTGGCGAGTTTCTGGCGCACGTAGATGGTGGTGAGGGAGGGAAAGGGAGGATGGAACTTATTGCTTGGAAGGGGAGTCCCCTTCCATAAAAACTTGGGGTAACTGGCCTTCGGGTGTTCTCTCTCTTTCGACTCTCTTGGGTTTGGGTAACTCTGCTTCAGGATTTTCTTTTCTTTTACTGCCTTTGACCAGAAACCTGTCCAATGTGATTTGTTTTTGCCTATGTTTTAACACTTTACGGAAGTGACTCATGAGAGTGTCACTGAAAAGGTTTAGTGTTCCGTTGGCTTCACCTTTATCAGGGTAATATTTTTCCATAAAACTTCGAAGATCACCCCACTTTCCACACATTTCTTGGATCAATGAAGTTGATGCATCCTCCCTTGCATCCTCTTCCCCTGAAGACATTTCCTCCACCAAAGTCTTCGTCTGCTCATTTTGGAGGTGTACGAGTTCTTCGGTGGTAAGCTCAGCACAATGTTCCTCCAAAAGCTCTTCCACATCATCATTGTCCATCTCCAAGCCCATACTTTTGGCCCAGAGACACAATATCCTCAAGAACTGTATCATCACCAATATCCTCAGCAACTCCAGCACTCGTACCTGTAGCTTCAGCAGCCTGGAAGCCTTCAAAGTCTCTCTCTGTAACACAATCTGGCCACAGTTTCCTCTATGCTGAGTTCATTGTTCTATAACTCACTTCGTTCCAGGCTTGATCAACAAGATTTATGCAACGAAGGATGTTGTAGTGATTTTTCCAGAAGTCTCTGAGGGTCAATTCCATGTCATTGGTCACTTCAAAACACCTTTGAAACAGGAATTTTGTATACAGCTTCTTGAAGTTTGAAATCACTTGCTGGTCCATGGGTTGGATTAAAGGTGTTGTGTTAGGGAGCAGGAACTTTACTTTGATGAAATCAAACTCTGCACCTAAGTCATCCTCCAAACCTGGAGGGTGAGCAGGAGCATTGTCCATCAGAAGAAGGCATTTCAAAGGCAAATTTTTTTCTTGCAAATATTTTTTAACACTGGGTGCAAACACTTCGACAATCCAGTCAGTAAAATATTGCCTGGTCAGCCAAGCCTTGGGATTAGACCTCCACATAACAGCCAAATTACTCTTCATAACACTGTTTGCTTTGAAAGCCCTCGGATTCTCTGAATGATACACCAGCAGTGGTTTGACCTTCAAATCACCGCTTGCATTGCCACAAAGCAAGAGTGTGAATCTATCCTTCATTGGCTTGTGTCCTGGCAGTGTTTTTTCTTCACAAGTAATGTAGGTCCTTTGGGGCATTTTTTTCCAAAATAACCCAGTTTCATCGCAACTGAACGCTTGTTGCGGAACATAACCCTCAGCCTTGACATAATTGCTAAACCTGACCTCAAATTTCTCGGCCGCTTTTTGGTCTGCACTCGCCACCTCTCCATGACGAACCACACTGTGTATGCCACTTCTCCTTTTGAACTTTTCAAACCACCCTCTGCTTGCTTTAAAATCAAAAGTTTCAACACTGGTATCAGGGCTTTCCTTTACAAGGTGACTGTATATTTCTCTTGCCTTTTCACAAATTATATCCTCACTAACACTGTCTCCTGCTAACTGTTTCTCATTGATGAAGATAAGCAATAATTTTTCCACTTCTTCAATTATTTGTGGTCTTTGCTTAGAAACTAAAAACGATCCTTTGGCAACATTGGTTGCTCTAATAGCATCTTTGTTTTTCAGTATGGTACTAATGGCCGATTTGGCCATGCCATACTCTCTGGCCAGGTCAGACACTCGAACACCCTCCTCATACTTTGCGATTAATTCTTTCTTAAAATCTATTGTTTTCCGCACTACTTTCCTCTTTTTACTGCCAATAGCGGTACTGGATGAACTTGCTTTCTTTGGAGCCATTATTAGGGGCTAATACTGCACTGAATCATGAAAAATGTGAAGCACAGCAGGACGACCACGTTGATGAACAACAAAGGTGGATGCGTGACTATCGCTCGCCTTGTCGCTCGGGTCCTCCGTTGGCCAGCTTCCCTTCGTTCGGCTACGTTAGGGTTGGTCGAGGTCCGATATTTTGGTCGACCTCTAGAGCAAAAATTTCTTGAATTTTTTGGTCGAGGTCCGATTTCTTCGACATGTGAGACGTTCGAGGTACGAGGCTCAACTGTATATATATATATATATATATATATATATATATATATATATATACAGGTAACTCGCACGGAACACGATCTCACGGAACGCGCTCGCAATTATACACGGTAAGGGCTGGGATACATATAAGACAATGTAAGATTAAAAAACCATTATGAAAACTACAAATTAACGCAGAAGAGGCCTTTGAAAGATCAAATCCTCGAACGTCACTGCAGCGCGCGGTGTGTTTTGATTACGTGACGATCTAGGCAGGAAATTATTCAGTGAGTGAGACATTCCCGAGTACAGTAGCACAGTATTTGTAAGTTAAATATTTACAGTACTGTGCTGTTCTGGTAAGTTTATGTGCAACTTAAGGTACTATTAAATAACGTTAAAGCAAGAAATAAAGTCTTATAACCAGTTTACCTGATAGGCGTCAGAATATTGCCTTTTTTATTTGTTCGTTTTTTCCACAATACTGTACAGTATTTGTAAGTTAAATATTTACTGTTCTCGTATGTACTGTACTTGTAAGCACTTAAATAAAGTTAAATCATTAAATAAAGCCTTGTAACCAGTTAACCCGAATTATATGATTACCCATGATCGGCGTCGGAATATAGCCTTTTTTGTTTGTTTGTTAAACTCTTACTGTACTGCTTTTCTACAGTACTGTATTTGTAAGTTAAATATTTACTGTTCTGGTATGTACTTGTAAGCAATTAAAGCATTAAATAAAGCCTTGTAACCAGTTAACCTGATTTATATGATTACCCATGATCGGCGTCGGAATATTGCCTTTTTTTGTTTGTTCGTTAAAGACTTATAATAAAAGAAAAATACATTTTTGTCTTGGTATCTTTACCTATTTGCTCAGGTTTGCTGTAATGGTTTGGATCATTTGATGCAATGCAACTTGTAGAAAACTGTGAATAAACTTTCGGGAAGTTAACGAAAATCTGGGACATGAGACTGACCTTGACTTCACCGTCTCATGTATCATGTCAGTTCACCACCTGCTATCGTGATGAGTGGGTGTACGATTTTTTCGCTCGTGGCCATGCCAAACCACGCATAGGTACACCCATTATCTCGACCCAGACAGAAAATACAATCTTTTTCCTCCCTTGCAAAACACAAACAACCACCCTGTTTACGAGACAGCAATATAGATTGCGAAAATAACAAGGTAAAATGATAAAGATGAACGTAAAATGATAAAGATGAACATGTTATGACGGAAGAAGTACGTTTTCCCCGTCTGTAAACGTATTTATTTCTGCTTTGTATCTGTATTCGTAATAATTAGACTTATCGTTAGTTCTGAAACTGCATTACCATTCTATTTTTAGCCATTCTCGTGGTGTGGGAGCTGGAAGTTGTGACACAACTTCCTTATTGCTAATCGGACTGACCCTCCACATTATTCTCCCGTGGCAGAGTCTAGCCTTGGAGGACGTGCAGTTTTCTCATTTAGGACTGAAAATTCAAATCTTTCGCTCCCTTTTCCAAGCATGGGCACAACGATAACGTAAAAAATAACTCGAAACTACCATAAATATATATCAAAATGGTGAAAATGTATTCATAATATATTTTTTTTTTTTAGCCATTCTTAACACATTATGTACTGAAATCATTCGATATCACAGTACTGCACTTCTAAGTTAAATATGTACTGTTCTGGTATGTCTATCTATCTATCTATCTATAGCCCGACGCCCTAATCCCGCAAAGGGTGGCCGCAGACAAAACGCCTCCAAGTCACTCTGTCACCCACCATTTGACTCCCCTCCCCCCAACTCACCCCCCCCTCCCTCATATACCTCTCAACTCCATCCCTCCACCTCATCCTCGGTCTACCCCTCCCTCTCCCTCCCTCCACCTCACCTACATACACCCTCTTAGTCAGTCTTTCATTCTCCATCCTCTCCACATGTCCAAACCACCTCAGTGTATTTCTCCTAATCTTTTCAACCACATCCACATCTACCCCACAACGTTCCTTCACTTCTTCATTCGTCAACCTGTCCCTCCATGTCACTCCACATGCTCCTCTCAAGTAACTCATTTCCACTGCTCTCACTCTTGACTTGTTCCCCTCTTGCAAGGTCCACGCCTCGCTTCCATACGTCAGGGTAGGGATCACAATACCATCATGCAGTGACTTCTTAACTTCCATACTCACCTCCCTATTTCTCATCACTGCTTTCAGTGTGCCAACAACCTTCCTTCCCTGCTGTACCCTTTCACGTACTTCATCCCCCAAAGTTCCATCCTTACTCATCACACTACCCAAGTACTTGAATGCACTCACATTCTCCATATCCTCATCATCCAACCTCACTGCACACTCTGTGACTTCATTCCTCTCAAACACCATAACTTTACTTTTGTTTACATTAACTTTCAGCTTCCTCCTCCTACACACTGTCCCAAATTCATTCACCAAACCTTGCAACTCCCATTCATCTTCACTCAACAATACTGTATCATCAGCAAACAGCAACACCGGAAGCTTCCAAATCTCACCCTCATTCATTAGGGCCACCCCGACATCCACTGCCCTACCTTGTACCTCCTTTACGACCCCATCCATATATATATTAAACAGCCATGGAGACATTACACACCCCTGTTTCAGTCCCACATTGAGATCAAAGAACTCACTCAGCTCTCCATCCACTCGCACCGTAGCCCTAGCTCCCTCGTACATACTCTTCACAGCACTCAACAATTTCCCCTCCACTCCATATATTCTTAATACCTTCCACATACCTTTCCTATCTATTCTGTCATAAGCTTTCTCCAAGTCCATGAAGGTATGTACTTGTAAGTTAAAGCACTGGTACCAGTTAACCTGATTTATATGATTACTTATGATCGGCGTCGGAATGTTTCCTTGTGTTTACGTACAGTATTTGTGTGTTGAAGTTTTGCTCTGGAGTACTGTATTTGTGAGTTATAACATTAAATAAACCTTCTAACCACTTAAAGTGCTTTCTAGTGATTACCAGTGACAGATAACAGCAAAACAACACATTTGGGGGGTCTAGGGAGCAAAATACGGAGTAGTTTAAATAAACGCGATTTCGCACCTAACACGGCACGGTAGGAACGAAACCCATGTGTTCCGTGCGAGTTACCTGTACAGTATATATATATATATATATATATATATATGTGAGTGAGTGAGTGAGAAAAAGGCAGAGTATAAGAGAGAAGTGGAGGAACGATTGGGCAAATATGAATTGGAGCAGATGGGAGACGTGGAAGGTGTGTGTGTAGCATATTTACAGAAGAAATATGTGCAGCATGTGATGTGGTGTGTGGAAGGAAGAGAAGATGGAGGGGGGTGCAAGGAACAGCGTGGTGGACTGAAGAGGTGAAACAGGCTGTGGCACAAAAGAAGAAAGCATACAATGAATGGATGAGAAATAGGGGCGTGGAAGAAGTTGAGAGGCGGAAGAGAGAGTTATATGTAGAAAGAAAGAGAGAGGTGAAAAGATTAGTAAGAGAGAGTAAGAAGAGAGTGGATGAGGAATTTGGAAGGAATTTGAGTGTAAAGTGGAGGGACTGTAAGAAAATGTTCTGGAAAGAGGTGAAAAGAGTAAGACAGGGTGGAAGTGAAGTTAGCAGGGGAGTGAAAGATAAAAATGGTAGATTACTAGTGGAGAAGGGAGAAAAAGTGAGCAGATGAAGAGAACACTTTAAGGAATTGCTGAACGTAGAGGATGGAAGTAATGCGAGTATAAGTGGCTGGGGAATGGCTGGGAGAAGGAGGGAGGTGAGAAGACAGGAAGAAATCAGTAGGATAGAAGTTCTGGAAGCAATGAAGAAAGTTAAATCTGGGAAAGCCCCAGGAATTGATGGAGTGTGTGGTAAAATGCTGAAGTATGGGGGAGAGATAGTAGTAGAATGGATGTGGAAGATGTGCAGATTAGCCTGGGAGGAAGGTAGAGTCCCAGAGGATTGGAAGTCAGGTATAATTATTCCCTTGTACAAAGGAAAAGGGGAAAAAGAAGTGTGTGGTAATCATAGGGGCATTTGTCTTCTTAGTATAATAGGAAAAGTGTATGGTAGGATACTTATTGACAGAGTTAGAGAAAGAACAGAGGAATTAGTTGGAGAAGAACAGGGAGGCTTTAGATAGGGAAGAGGTTGTGTAGATCAGATATTCATTCTTAGATCTTTAGTGGAAAAGTTTCTAGAGAAGGGAAAGAAGTTGTATGCGGCTTTCATGGATTTGGAGAAAGCAAATGACAGGGTGGATAGACAAGGATTGTGGAAAGTGTTAAGAATATATGGAGTAGATGGGAAGTTGTTGAATGCTGTGAAGAGTATGTACAATGGTGCGAAGGCTGCAGTGCATGTGGATGGTGAACTAAGTGAATTTTTCTCTTTGAAAGTTGGGTTGAAACAGGGATGTGTTATGTCTCCATGGTTGTTCAATCTGTACATGGATGGGGTAATAAAAGAGGTACAAGGTAGGGTAGTGGATGTTGGAGTGGCCCTGGTGAGAGAGGATAGTGTTTGGAAACTCCCTGTACTGTTGTTTGCAGATGAAACTGTGTTGTTGAGTGAAGACGAAGGGGAGCTGCAAGGCTTGGTGGATGAGTTTGGGAGACTGTGTAAGAAACGGAATCTGAAGGTGAATGTAGGGAAGAGTAAAGTGATGGTTTTTGAGAGAGGTGAAGTCAGTGAATGTACAGCGAGGTTGGATGGTGAGGAATTGGAAAATGTGAGTACGTTTAAGTACTTGGGTAGTGTGATGAGTAAGGATGGAGGTTTGGAGGGTGAAGTGCTTGAAAGGGTACAGCAGGGAAGAAAGGTTGCTGGTTCTTTGAAAGCAGAGATAAGAAACAGGGAAGTGAGCATGGAAGTGAAAAAGTTACTACATGACAGTATTGTGATACCAACTCTAACGTACGGAAGTGAAGCTTGGACGCTGTTGGAAGGACACAAGTCAAGAGTGAGAGCAGTGGAAATGAGTTATTTAAGAGGAGCCTGTGGAGTCACAAGGAGAGATAGGCTGACGAATGAGGATATAAAGGAACGTTGTGGTGTTGATGTGGATGTGATAGGGAGCGTTATGAGGAACACACTGAGGTGGTTTGGCCATGTGGAGAGGATGGAGGGTGAAAGACTGACGATGAGAGTGTATGTGAGTGAGGTGGAGGGGGGAAGAGGGAGGGGGAGGCCGAGGATGAGATGGAGGGATGGGGTGGAGAGGTATATGAGAGAGGGGGGTGTGAGTTGGGAGCAGGGCAGTGAAATGGCGGGAGACAGGGCGACTTGGAGGCGATTTGTTTGTGGCCACCCCAAACGGGATTGAGGCATCTGGCAATAGATAGAGATAGATAGATAGATAGATAGATATACAGTATACAATATATATATATATATATATATATATATATATATATATATATATATATACCCGTATCCCTGACCGCCTTGGAGAGAGCTCCAACATACTTGACCTCTTCCTCACAACTAATCCTTCTGCTTACTCTGTTAATCTTTTCTCTCCGTTGGGCTCCTCTGATCACAACCTTATTACCTTAACCTGTCCTATCCCTCCAATACAGCCTGTGGACCCTCCAGGGAAACGTCATCTGTGGCATTTTGGAGCCGCTGACTGGGAGGCCCTCAGGCAATACTTCTTTGATTTTCCCTGGAATGATTATTGCTTCCATGGCCGGGAGCCATCTGAGTGTGCCTTGCGCATTACAGAGGTTATTCTCTCGAGCATGGAAGCATACATTCCTTTCTCATATCCTTTGACTAACGCAAGAAAGCCTTGGTTTAATCACGCTTGTTCTAATGCTGTCTGCAACAAGGAGATGGCCTACAAAAGGTACCGGAGCCAACCCACCCCTGAATCACATCATCTTTACGTTTCTGCCCAGAATCATGCTAAGTCTGTTCTTCGCTCTACTAAAAATAATTTCATCCATACTAAATGCTCTCAACTCTCCAACTCGAATTCTTCCCGCTCCTTCTGACACCTTGCCAAAAATCTTTCTAACAAGTTTACCTCATCATCCTTCCCTCCTCTTTTCTACTCTGATGGTTCTGTAACTATTTCTTCTACTGATAAAGCAGATCTCTTCACACAGACTTTCTCCTCCAATTCCACCTTAGACGATTCCGGTGCTGTTCCTCCATCACTTCCCCCCTCTGACTTCCTCATGGCTGACATGAAAATTTCTTCAGTTGATGTATTTTCTGCCATCACTGGCCTCAGTACTAACAAGGCATATGGGCCTGATGGGGTCCCTCCTGTTGTTCTCAAGAACTGTGCTTCTGTGCTTACACCCTGCCTAGGCAAACTCTTTCGCCTTTGTCTGTCAACTTGTACCTTTCCTTCTTGCTGGAAATTTGCTCTCTTTCAGCCAGTCCCAAAGAAGGGTGACCACTCCCAACCCTCCAACTATCGTCCAATTGCTTTAACATCCTGTATTTCAAAAGTTTTCGAGTCAATTCTCAATAGAAAAATTTTAAGGCATCTTTCCAATCATAACCTTCTTTCCGATCGTCAGTACGGGTTCCGTCAGGGACACTCCACTGGCGATCTTCTCACCTACCTTTCAGACTCCTGGTCATCCTCCTTTTGGGACTTTGGCGAAAGCTTTGCCATTGCACTTGACATCTCAAAGGCTTTCGATCGAGTCTGGCATAAATCTTTAATTTCCAAACTGCCCTCCTATGGTTTCTATCCGTCTATCTGTGCCTTCATCGCTAGCTTCCTTTCTGGTCGTTCTATAGCCGCTGTTGTAGACTGCCATCGTTCTTCTCCTAGATCTATCAACAGTGGTGTTCCTCAGGGCTCTGTCCTATCACCAACTCTCTTCCTTTTATTCATCAATGATCTTCTAAGCTGTACATCTAACCCTATCCACTCATACGCTGATGACTCCACCCTTCACCTTTCCATTCGGTTCCCACAACGCCCATCTCAACAGTTACTTCAATAAACAAGGGATGAGGCTATGGCACACCTAATGTCTGACTTGGCTCGTATCTCTGACTGGGGTAAAAATAATATGGTTGTTTTTAATGCATCTAAGACTCAGTTCTTACACCTATCAACCCGACAAAATCCTCCACAGGTATACCCCCTAATGTTTAATAATATTCAGCTTAATCCTACATCATCCTTGAACATGCTTGGGGTTTCATTTACTCGGGACTTATCTTGGAAAGATCATATTACATCTCTTGTAAAATCTGCTTCCAAGAGATTGGGTGTGCTAAGCCGACTCCGCTCTTTCTTTACCCCTGCACAATTGTTGACTCTATACAGGGGTTTTATCCACCCCTGTGTGGAGTACAACTCTTATGTGTGGGGAGGCTCCCCACATACAGCTCTTCTCAATAGGGTGGAGTCAAAGGCTTTTCGTCTCATTAACTCTCCTCCTCTTACTGACTCCCTTCAACCTCTGTCTCTTCGCCGCACTGTTGCATCTTTATCTCTTTTCTATCGCTACTTTAATGGTCACTGCTCCTCTGAACTGTCTGCTTGCATCCCTCCACCTCTACGACGGGCGCGTAGCACCCGTCTGGCAGCAAACTCTCATCCCTTTTCTGTCCAACTCTCTAATGCAAGAGTTAACCGTTACTCCCAGTCTTTCATTTATGCAACAGGTCAGCTCTGGAACTGTCTCCTTCTGTCTGTATTTCCTGCTGCCTATGATCTCCAGTCTTTCAAACACAGTGTGTCCAGGCATCGGATCTTGAATTTGGCTCTCTATTGTATTATGTTTTTCTCCTGGAGGGAACTGTTACTGCGGGCTCATGGCCTTTGGTTCCTTCTTCCTCGAATAAATATATATATATATATATATATATATATATATATATGTATGTATACATATATAAATGTATATCTATATGTATACATACATATATATATATGTATATAGATATGTATATACACATATATATATGTATATATACATATATATATGTATATATACATATATATATGTATATATACATATATATATATGTATATATACAGTACGCTCGTGTCCAACACGGTAATATTGTCATGCAAGGGTCCCGTGTTGGACCAAAAACGTGATGGACAAACAACAGAGCTTATGGGGAAAAATGAATTATGTCAGCAACCCTAGGAAAAGTCACCCTAAATACCTACCATATACCTATACATATATTGGTACTACTGTAATTATAATAAATGGTACTGTGCTATGAATGATAACTAACCTTTTAGGATAGTGTTGGTGGGCTTGCTGGGAATGGAAGATGGTATCCAAGGCTGTAGGTAGTCCTACTGGGTCCCAGGAGGATGGCTGCTGGTGTCACTAGCGGGTAATGGCTGCTGCTCCTCCTCAACCTCCCTCATAAATCCTTCGAAATCACACTCAGAATCACTATCTTCGTCCACAGCCATGGAAGGTCCTGCTTCTGCCTGTCCTAGCACTCTGTAAGCCTTTGCTGCTGCCAGGATCTTGTCTTGGTTTTTTATAATGGTCCTCACGCTGGCTTCATTAATGTTGTAGGCCTTGGCAATGTCAACTTTCCTCTCCCCTTTCTACTTCCTCTCGATGCTTTCTAGCTTGGTGGCCTGAGGGAGGTGCCGATGCTTCTTGGGGTTCTCAGAAGGCTTCCTAGGCATCGTGGGCAGGGTAAAATGCAGTAACAAGAGAAGAAAATGCAGCAAGAAAAAAGCACCTTCCAATGCGAATTATGCGACTGAGTGGCGCTGTGGCGGGAGAAATTTAAACAAAACATCACGTGACAGCAGAAGCGTTTTTAATTGGGCGGCATCACGATCACGTCACGATAGCGGGCGGGGAAGGCTACTTGATCAGAAATTTTCATTGGCTATCATCATCATGGGAATGTCCAGTATGACCGTGCAGGACCGGGGGTGATCGTGCTAGAGGTGAACTCTGCGGATTTCGCCCACTTCTTGGTGCTCTGTGCGTGTTATGCTAACACACTCGTGTTGCAGGAATTAAATTGTATTAAACAATACTAATAATTTGCTCTCCGTGCTGGACGTGAATCGTGCTGGACTAACACGTGTTGGGCGCGAGGGTACTGTATATATGTACACATACAGCAAGCTCGCCCCCAACGCTTGGGTTTCCTTCCTAACGTGGCGCGTTCGGCGTGAAACCGCGTAAGTTTTAACTACCCCATATTTTGCTCCCTAGATCTCCTAAACGTGGTCTTTTGCTGTTATCTGCCATTGGTAATAAATATGAAGCACTTTAAGTGGTTAGAAGGTTTATTTAATGTTATAACTTACAAATAGAGTACTGCACAGGAAAACTTCAATATACAAATACCTAAACACAAGGCAACATTCCGATGATGAAACCAGTCGGCGTCGGAATGTTGCCTTGTGTTTACGTATTTGTATGTCGAAGTTTTGCTGTGCAGTACTGTATTTGTAAGTTATAACATTAAATAAACCTTCTAACCACTTAAAGTGCTTCATATTGATTACCAATGGCAGATAACAGCAAAATACCACGTTTAGGGAGTCTAGGGAGCAAAATGGTTTTCTGGACTATTCGCTGTCAAGCCAGTTCGCCGTCACAACAATAACAAGACAACATAGACTTTGATGGATCCCCCTGAAATATGGTTATTAAAGTACTGATTAATTAATGACAAGTGTATTTATAAAAGTATTGATTAATTAATATATTTTTAGAATGACAGGGAATCATACAGGGTGCGAATTATCCTGATGGGGAATCGTTCATGTTTTGACGGGGAATTGACATGATGGCGAATTGTCTTGGAACCCACCGATTGTGTGTAATCTATAACTGGTTACAAGGCTTTATTTAATGCTTTAACTTTCTTTAAGTGCTTTAACTTACAAGTGCATACCAGAATAGTAAATACTTAACTTACAAATACAGTACTGTGGAATAGCAGTACAGCAAATATTTAACAAACAAATAAAAAAGATAATATTCTGATGCCTATCAGAAAACTGGTTATAAGACTTTATTTCTTGCTTGAACATTATTTAATAATACTTTAACTTGCACATAAACTTACTAGAACAGTACCGTAAATATTTACCTTACAAATACAGCACTGAGGAAAGCAGTACAGCGAATCACATCACATGATCAAAACAAACCGTGCGTGCTGAGCTGATGTTCGAGGATTTGGCCTATCAAAGGCCTCTCTTGCGTAAATATATAGTTTTCGTAATGGTTCTTTAATCTTACGTTATCTTATACATATCCCAGCACTAACCGTGTATAATTGCGAGCGCGTTCGGCGAGAACGTGTTCCGGGCGAGTTTACTGTACAAGCATTCCCCGGTTTAACAATGTAATTGGTTAGGTAAAATCCATCGTTAGGCGGGGTATCATATATCAGGGTACTTTTAACATGTAGAGTTAACCAGCCTTGGGTTTCCCCTCAAACCAAGCCCAAAACCCACCCAAATGAGCCCCAAAACAAGTTTAAAGCCAATCTAAATGGCATAGCAGCTGTCAAGGGAGTTAACCTAAGCCTAACACAAGTAAATAACTCACTGAAACCAACAAATAAAGTTTGAAAATCATAAGGAATAAGTTAGAAAATGTCAAACACCTCTCATCACTTCTTGTAAGTCCATGTCTGGTCCTGGTCATCTTTGCTATCCCCCTTGAGGCTACGGGACAAGTGGTGCTCCCTACCACTCAATCCTTCTCCTCAAAGACCTCAAACGCCATCTCTAGGGGTGGGTCATAGGGGGAGGGGAAGTCTGGTGAGGTGAGGTGATCGTAGCTTGAGACTGATGCACTGGGGGTGGCTATGAAATGAGATGCAATGAGGCAGGCGGTGGCAATGGAGTGTGATGCAATGGCTCAGGTGGTAGCAATGGGGTGCAATGTGATGGCTCAGGTGGTGGTGAAGGGGTGCAATGCGATGGCTCTGTGGGTGGCAATGACAGAGGAGGTGGTGAGGGAGACAGATGTGATGACCGGTTAGGCGGTGAGGGAGACCGCTGCGATGACTGATGAGGTAGCAATTGAGTCAGATGCGGTGGCTCACAGCGTGGCTAGGGAGACAAAGACAGTGGTCAAACTGGTGAGAGAGATGGAGGCAGCGATGGAGTGGCGGAGTGCCTTAGTGGAGACACAGGTGACACTGGAGACGTGGATCGGCTGGAGGTTTGGTCCAGCACTATGGGCCGAGCACGTCCTTGGCAGGAGTAGACCCTGGGCGTTTCTCCGCTGGTCAATGGTGGGGGAGATGCTCTGCTGATTGAAAGCTGGGGAGATGCTCTGGTGGTTGAGGGCTGGGGAGATGCTCTGGTGGTTGAGGGCTGGGGAGATGTTCTGCTTGTCGAGGGCTGGGGAGATCCTTTGTAGCTTGCTGGCATGGTGGGGGCCCGTTTGAAGAAGGCAGTGATTGTTGATTGCCTGGCTGCCCTCTTCTTTTCCTCCAGCACCATCCTGTATACCTTCATCCCCTCCTCCAGTCGATTAGCAGTGTCCCTGCTTTGTTCTGGGAGAGGGTCATGTGTGCGCATCAGCCCAATTATTTTGTCCAACTTTGTTAGTAACTCCCTCAAAATTGTAATATTGAGGGCTCGCACTTCAGGGACGACTTTCTCCTCCTGTCCCTCCTGATGCGCCCGCTGAATCTCCATATTGGGGAGTTCCTTGTTGCTGAGCTCCTCCCTGTGGCTTTCGAGAACCTCCTCCATGTCATCCTCATCGACCTCCCCGAAGCCCGCCTCGTGAGATGATTCCACTATGTCCTGCCACACACACTGCACCAGCAGAGCTTGCACACCCTCAGCGAACCCAGTGAAAGAGTGCACGCACTCTGGCCAAAACTTCTGCCACACACCGTTCATGGTGGGCTGGCTAACTTCATGCCAAGCTTCAGCGATGTTCTCTAGGGTGTGGTGTATATTGTAGCCCTTCCAGAACTGTTGCACCGTTGTCCTATCATTACTCTCACAGGCCCTCACCAACTGCTGCATAATGCGGCAGATGTAATATGCTTTGAACGCAGAGATCACCCCTTGGTCCATGGGTTGCAACAACAACGTGCTGTTGGGGGGGGCAGGAACACCACCTCTATGTTGCGTGCCTGTTCCTTCATCGTGGGAGGGTGGTTAGGCACATTGTCTACTACCAAGAGAAATCTGTTCGCCAAATTCTCCTATAAGGAATGCCTCTTCAAGATACCAGAGAGGTACGAGTGGAAATATTACGAACAGATATCGGAAGTCAGCCAGGCCTTATTGTTGGACTTCCAAATCACCCCAAGGTTCTCTTTAACATACCCCACCAGAGCCCTGGGGTTCTCAGAGTGGTAGGCAAGGGGCAGCTTCAACATGAGGTCGCCTTCGGCACTGCCCCCCAGCAGGAGTGTCAGCCGGTCCTTCGAGGACTTGAACCCTGGCGGAGGCTTTTCCTCTATTGCAAGATATGTCCTGGAGGACATTCTCTTCCAAAAGAGCCCAGTTTTGTCAAAATTCAAGACCTGCTTCGCACTGTAGCCACCCTCCGTGATGATGCATTTCAGTTCAACAGGAAATGCTGCCGCAGCTGCTGTATCTGCACTTGGAGCTCAACCGACTGCCACAGCGAATGGACGTTGAGATCTGGACTCGGTGCCCGAAGTGACGGTGCTGTAATAATTTATCACAGTGTGGTGTACGAGGTGGAGTGTTCCAGTATTTGTTGCATGGAGGGGAGGTGTGTGTGTGTAGTGGTGAATAATGGAGGGGAGGTGTATGTGTGTGTGTAGTGGTGAATAATGGAGGGGGAGAGTGGAGGAGACAATGTGGATACTGCTTGGCAGGGCGGGAAAAGACCCCACCATATGTCAACTTTGGGTGAGGAGGAGTCTTCACGGTCGATTGAGAAGTCCAGGAGGACGTCGCCCCTGTCCAAGACCGTCACTGAAGGTGGACAAGCTCCAGAGGATGGTGCAGAAGTGCAGACGAGGGTGACATACATCATGCGGACCCAGGACTAATCCAGGGTGTTTTGTCACCCAAAGAGGGTAACAGACGCCCTCAACGCATCACTCTTTGCCAAATACATTGTGGAGGGATCCAACAAGCTGCTGGGAGACGGGTCGTGCCTGTCATTTGCCATCCTTTCAGCCAACCTGACCAAGCTCCAACAACAGCCCGAGGAAATGGTGAACTTGGGAACTTGGGCTGTGGTGTGCAGGTGTGCCAGCTATGAGCCAGGTGGTGCAGTCAACGTGGGCAAGAACGGGCCGATATCCACGGAACTGGACGTCTCAGTGATAGATGAGAGGCTGCACCCTGCAGACAACCATGCCTCGCAACTCCTGGAGGTTGTCAGGATTCCAGTTCGCTTTCCGGCCCCTGGTGCTTCTCACCAGTTGCAGTGGGTAAGACTAGTCTATTGTGGTCCTCTTCCCTCCAGGGCCTTCCTTGGGTACTTGTCACTCCCAGTTGGTGAGTACACCCATCCAGTATTGCACTGCCATAATTGTCATCTGTTTGGCCACACCTGACTTACATGTCGAAACAAGGTTAGGTGCTCAATGTGTAGTGGTTACCACCCCTTTAGGGCAGGATCAGAGGAGAGTCAGAAATGTACCAGAGATCCCAGGTGCTTTATGCCCTATCTACAGGAAGGCCAGTGATATATACTTGACCATGAGGATGGCAGGTGCCAGCTCCGCGGACATCAACAAGTGCCTTCGTGAACTACACATTGTGTCCCATAGCCCACTGACTCCCCATGGGTCGGGTCAACCAACACCTTCCCAGGCTTCCCACAGTGCCCTCGTTCAGCAAGGTAAGACATAACCCAACTGTGTAGCCTCAAACCGGTATGTGGTCCTTGCTGATTATGTTCTGGAGGAGGACCCAGGACCAACTGATGAATTGGGAATCTCCACCCACCCCACATTGGGGGCAGAGGTCATCATCCACACCAACACCACCGCTAATAAGGCACCATCACACCCCCACAAAGCTCCTAACAGTTGTCGCCGCACTGCCAGCCCACAGGCCCAGGGGGTGCTTCTGCAGGATCTGGATGTGGCTGCCCTTGGGAACACTGGTACCTCCTGACAGTGCTTCTCTGGCCCCACCCGTGCCTCGCCACCATCGATGAGCCGACGAAGATTTCACCCTACCCATCCAGGATACCAGCAAAATTTGGAGCATCTGTCTTGCAGTGATGATGGCCTTCGTTCTGGGAACACTTCTCTCTGAGGCACTTACATTACAACGACAGGGGAGGTCCTTCATGGAAATCTGTTCCCTCCTTTGGCCTCGGCTATTGTCATCAGCATCATGGAGGTGCAGGTGGCTTGAGAATCCTGCTGTGGATTTCTCATTCACTAGTACATAAGAAACAGGATTTTAAAATTTTAGTGGCTGAAAGGGGACCAAATGTGGTAGAGGTGTGTGAGACCTGGCTACAACCCCACATTCGCCTCATCCTGGGGGGTTTCACAGTTTACAGGTAGGACTGCCCTTGGGGGCAGGGTGGGGGCCTATTACTGGGTGTCCAGGAGAACTCCCAGAGTGTGAGCTTGCCTCTTACCCAGTATCCTGGTGGCCTGATGGAAATCTTGGCGGTTAGGGTGACTCTAAAATCTGGATGGGCGTCAGTGCTATTATGTTACAACCCATGTCAGGACTGTCATGGGAGGAATTAGTGCATTACTATCACCAGCTGCCAGCCCCTGCCTTCATCATAGGGGACTTTAACGCCCATCATTACCTTTAGGATCCTGTACTGGTCATCAATAATGCTTTGGGATCATCTCTTTTTCAGGTGCTCTTGGACTCCCCACACATTGGCCTCCTTACACCTCCCAGCCTGTACACCCAATATGACCCCCATTCCGGGCGACCATCAGTCCTGGACCTCTGCCTTAGAGACTCAGCCTTCCAGTGTCCAGCTGTCGAGGTGGGTCCTTATATGGGCAGCGACCATCTATCAGTATTTTATGATTACCCAGACCTTTCCACATAGCTGTCAGGAGACTGACGCCCCAGATGGAAGCTGGTGGGAGACAAAATGGACACATTCCGGAGAGAACTGGCTTCCTGTTTTCCAGGCAGCTGGGGCTCCCCTCCACTGTTGGTTAAAGATTTTGCAGATCTCCTGGCTAAGGAGGGGAGCAGTTTTTCTGCATTCAACTCGCCGTTGTGTACACCAGGTGGGAATTCCCTGGTGGTCAGACGAATGTGCAGCTGTAGTCAGGGACTGTCATCGAGCCTGGCACATGTGGATCCGCAACCTTTGCCAAAAACTGGGGCTCGAGTACCATCGGGTCAATGCTATCTGCTCCAGAACCATCAAGTTGGCAAAATGGCAAGCCTGGACCTCCTATGCCAGACTTTCCTTCTCCACCTCCTCGGCTTGCACTTGGAGATTCCTACAGGCCATGGCAGGACGCCCCACTACCCACTCATATCCACTCCGCAGGGATGGTCTGTGCCTCCTTGATGACCTGTCCAAGGCCAACTATCTGGCATCATTCCTCCACACCCAATTCGGCTATCCATCTCCTTTGCCCTTATACACGGTGTACGAAGAGGCGATACAACAAAGCATCTCTTCCCCTGCCACTTCTGGTCTAGACAGCCTTTTCACTGCCTCAGAACTCGCCTCCGCCTTGACTGCCCTCCGGCCTGGCAGGGCGGCGGGCCCAGACTCAGTGGCAAATGAATTCCTCCAGCGAGTGACACCCAACCTGTAGGATTGCCATCTTAACATTCATAACTGCAGCTGGAGCCAGGGAATTTTCCCAGCAGAATGGAAGACTTCGATGCTGCTGCCTTTTCTCAAGCTAGGGAAGGACCCGACAATGCCATCCTCATACAGGCCCAATGCCCTCCTCTCGTGTGTAGGGAAACTGCTGGAGAGGATGGTTGGTCGTCGCCGATCATGGTGGCTGGAATCTAGATCTCTTCTTCAGGAGGAACAGTGTGGTTTTCACCCATGCCGGGGCACCTTGAACATACTCTGCCAGCTGGAACACCTGATCCACGACACATACCACAAGGGGCAATTCATGCTGGCCCTTTTCGTGAACATCAAAGGGGCCTTCGACTCATCGCCATATACTGGCATTCTGTATAAGATCTCCTGCCTTGGGGTCTCTGATTCAGTGTTGGCATGGCTTGCTGACTATCTTGCAGGCACCTGGTGAACAAGCCTACATCTTTTCTATCCTTAATGACCTAGAGCAGGTTGTACAGCACCCTACCTGTATCCCTGACTGCCCTGAAGAAAGCTCGAACATACTTGACCTCTTCCTTACAACTAATCCTTCTGCTTACACTGTTAATCTTTTCTCTCCGTTGGGCTCCTCCGGTCACAACCTTATCACCTTAACCTGTCCTATCACTCCAGTACGGTCTGTGGACCCTCCAAAGAAACGTAGTCTGTGGCACTTTGGAGCTGCGGACTGGGAGGCCCTCAGGCAGTACTTCTTTGATTTTCCCTGGAATGAGTACTGCTTCCATGGCCGGGAGCCATCTGAGTGTGCCTTGCGCATTATGAAGGTTATTCCATTGGGCATGGAAGCATACATTCCTTTCTCATATCCTCTGACTAATGAAAGAAAGCCTTGGTTTGATCACGCTTGTTCTTATGCTGTCCGCAACAAAGAGAGGGCCTATAACAGGTACCAGAGCCAACCCACCCCTGAATCACATCATTTTTATGTTTCTGCCAGGAATTGTGCTAAGTCTGTTCTTCGCTCTGCTAAAAATAATTTCATCTGTACTAAATGCTCTAACTCTCCAACTCGAATTCTTCCCGCTCCTTCTGGCACCTTGCCAAAAACCTTTCTAACAACTTTACCTCATCATCTTTCCCTCCTCTTTTCTACCCTGATGGCTCTGTAGCTAATTCTTCTACTGATAAAGCAGATCTTTTCACTCAGACTTTCTCCTCCAAGTCCACCTTAGACGATTCCAGTGCCGTTCCTCCATCACTTCCACCCTCTGACTTCCTCATGGCTGACATTAAAATTTCTTCAGCTGATATATTTTCTTCCATCACAGGCCTCAATACTAACAAGGTATATGGGCCTGATGGAGTCACTCCTGTTGTCCTTAAGAACTGTGTGTCTGTGCTTACACTCTGCCTAGGTAAACTCTTTCACCTTTGTCTATCAACTTGTACCTTTCCTTCCAGCTGGAAGTTTGCTCTCATTCAGCCAGTTCAAAGGAAGGGTGACCATTCCCAACCTTCTAACTAATGTATCGTCCAATTGCTTTAACATCCTGTATCTCAAAAGTTTTTGAGTTTTGAGTTTTTGAGTTTTAAAGCATTTTTTCTATCACAAGGTTCTTTCTGATAGTCAGTATGGGTTCCATCAGGGACACTCCACAGGCAATCTTCTCACCTATCTTTCTGACTCCTGGTCATCCTCCTTTCGGGGCATCGGTGAAAGCTTTGCCATTACACTTGACATCTCAAAGGCTTTCGATCGAGTCTGGCATAAATTTTTAACTTCCAAACTGCCCTCTTACAGTTTCCACCCTTCTATCTGTGCCTTCATCTCTATCTTCCTTTCTGGTCGTTCTACAGCCGCTGTTGTAGACGGCCATCGTTCTTCTCCTAGATCTATCAACAGGGGTGTTCCTCAGGGCTCTGTCCTATCACCAACTCTCTTCCTTTTATTCATCAATGACCTTCTAAGCAGTACATCTAACCATATCCACTCGTACGCTGATGACTCCACCCTTCACCTTTCCATTCAGTTCCCACAACGTCCATCTCGACAGTTACTTCAACAAACAAGGGACGAGGCTATGGCACGCCTAATGTCTGACTTGACTGGGGTAAAAATAATCTGGTTGTTTTCAATGCATCAATGACTTAGTTCTTACACCTATCAACCCAACAGAATCTTCCACTGGTGTACCCACTAATGTTTGATAAAATTCAGCTTAATCCTGCATCATCCTTGAACACGCTTGGGGTTTCGTTCACTCGCGACTTATCTTGGAAAGATCACGTTACATCTCTTGTAAAATCTGCTTCCAAGAGATTAGGTGTGCTAAGCCGACACCATTCTTTCTTTACCCCTGCACAATTGTTGACTATACACGGGATTTATCTGCCCCTGTGTACAGTACAACTCTCATGTGTGGGGAGGTTCCCCACATACAGCTCTTCTCAATAGGGTGGAGTCAAAGGCTTTTTGTCTCAGTAACTCTCCTCCTCTTACTGGCTCCCTTCAACCTCTGTCTCTTCACTGCACTGTTGCAACTTTATCTCTTTTCTACCGCTACTTCAATGGTCACTGCTCCTCTGAACTGTCTGCTTGCATCCCTCCACCTCTACGATGGACACATAGTACCTGTCTGGCAGCAAACTCTCACCCCTTTTCTGTCCAGTTCTCTAATGCAAGAGTTAACCGTTACTCCCAGTCCTTCATTTATACAACATGTCAACTCTGGAACTGTCTCCCTCTGTCTGTATTTCCTGCTGCCTATGATCTCCAGTCTTTCAAAAGCAGTGTGTCCAGGCTTCTCGAAATGATCGGATTTTGAATATTTCTCTCTCTTGTATTTTGTTTTTCTCTTGGAAGGAACACTTACTGCGGGCTCATGGCCTTTGGTTCCTTCTTCCTAGCATAAAAAAAAAAAATAAATAAAAAAAATTAAATCTGTTGGCGAGGCAATTTTCTCTCCACGTCCCATCCCCAGGGGGGTGCCCAAAGGCTCGGTCCTCAGCCCCTTGCTTTTCAATGTCTTGATGTCAGACCTGTCAAACCCTCCTGACATCTCCACACTGGTTTATGCTGACGACGTGACTATCATTAGCTGGGACACCACTATGGAAGGTGCACAGAGGAGACTTCAGCTGGCCATCTCAACTCTAGAGGATTGGGTTCACCAATGGGGTCTTGAGATTGGTGTGTCAAATTGTGCCTTGATGGCGTTCATTTTGCGCCGCATGCCATCTCAGCTGGTGGTCAGGGTAGGCACTGAATCTCCACCAGTTATCCGTACACACAACTTCTTGGGACTCTGTCTGGATGGGCCAATCCTTACGTGGCGTGGGTCTGGAGATTGGTGTGCCTTGATTGCCTTCACCTTGTGCCGCATGCCATCTCAGCGAGTGGTCAGGGTAGAAACTGAATCTCCACTTGTTGCCTATACATACAACTTCTTGGGACTCCGTCTGGATGGGCCCAATCCTCACGTGGTGTCACTGGATAGAATACCTTCGAACATCCTGCACCAAATGGCTAAACGTTATGAAGGGCATAGTAGGGTCTAAATGGGGTGCCAACCGTGACCTTCTTCTAGGCTATTACTGTGCTGCCATCTTGGGAGGGATCAACTACACGTGCTCAGTTTATGGTTCAGCATCCTCCGCTCAGTTGCAAAAACTTGATCTGATACAAAATGCCGCCCTACGCATTGCCCTGGGCACATTTTGTTCTTCCCTCGTGCTGTCCTTGCAGGCAGAGAGTGGTTTCCCTCCTCTACATGTCACCAGGTAGAAGATCGTTTCCTGTCACTACCAGACCATCCAACACTCCTCCTGCCACCACCCTCTGCCAGTGCTCTTCGAGGTGGGTGTCACTTTGTCTCACCCTGCTTGGCCTGTGAGGTCCTGCCAGCCACTCTTGAACATGGCTGTCGGGGCATACAGGTCCCTCTCACTGCCACCACCATACTGTCAGCCCCTCCCCCCAGTGCCACCGACACCACCTAGGAGGGACCTCTCACCTCTGGTATCATTCTGCCTGACAGAGACTTTTGACAAATCTCGTGATGGACATCTTGCACCAGCACTGTACGGGGAGCTGACACAGTGTATTCAGGATACTCTGAAGTGTTTACTGACAGTTCACACACCATGACACCTGCAGCATCTGCCACAGCAATCTACCTAGTGGACCTCTCACTCTGTCAAACATGGCACTTGGACGCACTCCATGATAGTGTCACGTTAGAACTTCTGCCATCTTCAAGGCCTTGGCCTTCATCAGAGCATATCTCCAACCCCAGAAGGTGGTCATTTATACTGACTGTCTGGCAGCACTGCACCTTATTGTGTCCCCCAAGGCATGTTCAGCGAGACTTCTCTATGAGATCCAGACGGAGTTCAGTCAACTTCTCCAAGGGAATTGGGTACTTCAGTGGAAACCATCTCATGTGGGCATCAGGGGCAATGAGACTGTCAACAGGGCTGCAAGGCTGGCTTTGACCTCAGCAGCTGTGGAGGCTCTCCCACTTCAAGAGGCAACCTGTAGCAGGCTTCTGACAGTTGCTAGAGGAAAGGCCTGGGACTTGGACTTGGCAGCAGATTTCCTCTCCTCCACCTTAGGGGCTTACCGCATGGACTCCTCGTCATCCTCGGGTGTGCTCAGCTGACCAAGGGAACGCACACAATTCAAAATTTTGGCCTAACACCTGTGGATGCAACGTGGGAAATTATCAGATCTGTTGCCAGGCCAGTCAAGGACCTCAATGATAATCCAATTATCTTAAAGCTATTTTGTCACCTTTCTTGACTTGTGACATGGAGGTGAATCGTGCATGAAAGAGTCGCACCCATGAATAGCAAAAAAGTTTAACAAATGATCTTTCAGAACTTGAATGTACCGGACACCATTCATCATCAAGTTCTTAGGAAGAAAGTAGAGACCTCCCCTTCCCATTTCACCAGAGAAACACCCCCATACCATTACCGATTGTGGGTGCTTAACAGTTGGCATCATGGAAGCAGGGTCATATCGACTATGGGAGGCAGGGCAACGAACCTTGGCAGAATGCACCTGGAACAATTGAAATGTGCTTTCATCGGAAAACATAACTTTTCTCCACTAATCTGATGTCCAGTGTGCATACTTCTTGGCAAACTGAATTCGCTGCTTCTTCAGGTGGTCAGTGAGAAACAGTTTCTTGGCTGCAGTGCAGCTTGGCAAACCCAGATCCTTCTGCAAGCGGGGCTGGATAGTTCGAAGTGACACGTCGTGTACCAGCTGGGGATGCATTTTCTTCAATTCTGCTGTTGTCAGTTGAGGATTCTTGATTACATCCCTCTTCAGAAGCATATCTGTACCTCTGAAAGTTGTTCTTTCTTTCCACCACCATGCTTGAGCTTTGGTACAACATCAGGTGGCAGGCCACATGCTGCAGCAAGAATCTTCATGACGGTCAATTTTGCGTGTCCAGTATGTTCACAAATCGTGTTGATGGGGACATTATCTTGCCTCCATGCAATGATATGGACCCTCTCATCCCTTAAGCAGTACTTTCCAGGCATGACAACTCAACTCTAGGAAAATAACAGGGCAAATAGTAATGCATACAAAAAAAAGAGGGAGGTGCAAGCATGGAGCGACAGGAACACATACTCCCACTCTCACTTCTAGACAACCACTGACGTACTGATTCTTTCACCACCTAGCGCCAACACCAAAGGAGTTGCCAGTTACTTCTTGACCCAAAATTCACTTGGCAGAGGTGGAAACACAAAGCAAAGACAGAAAGCTCTCCCATAAGAAGTCTGTGTGTAGGTCCTAAGTCAATTTGTGGTGGGTGTTTACATATATATATATATTCAGTAAAACCTCTACAATTCGGCATCCTTCAAGTCGGAAACCTCTACAACTCGGGAAGGCTCCAAAATATTAATTTAAAAAATCAAAACTCAAAAATTCCCAAAAATGCACACGTGAGAGGAAAAGAGTCGGCATAAATCCCCCCAACTTGGAAAGATGCCGAGTTGTACAGTAATGTTTGTGTTTAGTGCTTAGTTCCCCAGTATAGTACAAGCCATAAATACATTACAGTATTTTTTTTTTTTTTTTTTTAATGCGAGGAAGAAGGAACCAAAGGCCATGAGCCCGCAGTAACAGTTCCCTCCAAGAGAAAAACAAAATACAATAGAGAGCCAAATTCAAGATCCGATCATTTTGAGATGCCTGGACACACTGCGTTTGAAAGACTGGAGCTCATAGGCAGCAGGAAATACAGACAGAGGGAGACAGTTCCAGAGCTGACCTGTTGCATAAATGAAAGACTGGGAGTAATGGTTAACTCTTGCATTAGAGAGTTGGACAGAAAAGGGATGAGAGTTTGCTGCCAGACGGGTGCTACGTGCCCGTCGTATAGGTGGAGGAATGCAAGCAGACAGTTCAGAGCAGCAGTGACCATTAAAGTAGCGATAGAAAAGAGATAAAGATGCAACAGTGCGGCGAAGAGACAGAGGTTGAAGGGAGTCAGTAAGAGGAGGAGAGTTAATGAGACGAAAAGCCTTTGACTTCACCCTATTGAGAAGAGCTGTATGTGGGGAGCCTCCCCACACATAAGTGTTGTACTCCACACAGGGGCGGATAAAACCCCTGTATAGAGTCAACAATTGTGCAGGGGTAAAGAAAGAGCGGAGTCGGCTTAGCACACCCAATCTCTTGGAAGCAGATTTTACAAGAGATGTAATATGATTTTTCCAAGATAAGTCCCGAGTAAATGAAACCCCAAGCATGTTCAAGGATGATGTAGGATTAAGCTGAATATTATTAAACATTAGGGGGTATACCTGTGGAGGATTTTGTCGGGTTGATAGGTGTAAGAACTGAGTCTTAGATGCATTAAAGACAACCATATTATTTTTACCCCAGTCAGAGATACGAGCCAAGTCAGACATTAGGTGTGCCATAGCCTCATCCCTTGTTTGTTGAAGTAACTGTTGAGATGGGCGTTGCGGGAACTGAATGGAAAGGTGAAGGGTAAAGTCATCAGCGTATGAGTGGATAGGGTTAGATGTACAGCTTAGAAGATCATTGATGAATAAAAGGAAGAGAGTTGGTGATAGGACAGAGCCCTGAAGAACACCCCTGTTGATAGAGCTAGGAGAAGAACGATGGCCGTCTACAACAGCGGCTATAGAACGACCAGAAAGGAAGCTAGCGATGAAGGCACAGATAGAAGGATAGAAACCGTAGGAGGGCAGTTTGGAAATTAAAGATTTATGCCAGACTCGATCGAAAGCCTTTGAGATGTCAAGTGCAATGGCAAAGCTTTCGCCAAAGTCCCAAAAGGAGGATGACCAGGAGTCTGAAAAGTAGGTGAGAAGATCGCCAGTGGAGCGTCCCTGACGGAACCCATACTGACGATTGGAAAGAAGGTTGTGATAGGAAAGATGCCTTAAAATTTTTCTATTAAGAATTGACTCGAAAACTTTTGAAATACAGGACATTAAAGCAATTGGACGATAGTTGGAGGGTTGGGAGTGGTCACCCTTCTTTGGGACTGGCTGAATGAGAGCAAACTTCCAGCAAGAAGGAAAGGTACAAGTTAACAGACAAAGGCGAAAGAGTTTGCCTAGGCAGGGTGTAAGCACAGAAGCACAGTTCTTGAGAACAACAGGAGGGACCCCATCAGGCCCATATGCCTTGTTAGTACTGAGGCCAGTGATGGCAGAAAATACATCAACTGAAGAAATTTTCATGTCAGTCATGAGGAAGTCAGAGGGGGGAAGTGATGGAGGAACAGCACCGGAATCGTCTAAGGTGGAATTGGAGGAGAAAGTCTGTGCGAAGAGATCTGCTTTATCAGTAGAAGAAATAGTTACAGAACCATCAGAGTAGAAAAGAGGAGGGAAGGATGATGAGGTAAAGTTGTTTGAAAGATTTTTGGCAAGGTGCCAGAAGGAGTGGGAAGAATTCGAGTTGAAGAGTTGAGAGCATTTAGTATGGATGAAATTATTTTTAGTAGAGCGAAGAACAGACTTAGCACGATTCTGGTCAGAAACGTAAAGATGATGTGATTCAGGGGTGGGTTGGCTCCGGTACCTTTTGAAGGCCTTCTCCTTGTTGCGGACAGCATTAGAACAAGCGTGATTAAACCAAGGCTTTCTTGCGTTAGTCAAAGGATATGAGAAAGGAATGTATGCTTCCATGCCCAAGAGAATAACCTCCGTAATGCGCAAGGCACACTCAGATGGCTCACGGCCATGGAAGCAATAATCATTCCAGGGAAAATCAAAGAAGTACTGCCTGAGGG
This sequence comes from Coenobita brevimanus, assembly GCF_032717465.1. Taxonomy (NCBI): domain Eukaryota; kingdom Metazoa; phylum Arthropoda; class Malacostraca; order Decapoda; family Coenobitidae; genus Coenobita; species Coenobita brevimanus. The sequence continues at coordinate 26,292,353 of NC_136979.1, forward strand.
CCTCCCAGTCCGCAGCTCCAAAATGCCACAGACGACGTTTCCCTGGAGGGTCCACAGGCCGTACCGGAGTGATAGGATTAGTTGTGTGGAAGAGGTCAAGTATGTTGGAGCTCTCTCCAAGGCGGTCAGGGATACGGGTAGGGTGCTGTACAAGCTGCTCTAGGTCATTAAGGATAGAAAAGATGTAGGCTTGTTCACCAGGTGGATCCGTGAAAGGAGAGGAGAGCCAAAGGTGGTGGTGAACACTGAAATCTCCAAGAATGGAGATTTCAGAGAATGGAGAAATGGACAGAATGTGTTCCATCGTAGAAGTAAGATAGTCGAAGAATTTTTGATAGTCAGTAGAATTAGGGGATAAGTAAACAGCACAGATATATTTAGTCAGAGAATGACAGGAAAGCCGAAGCCAGAGTGTGGAGAATTCAGAAGAAACAAGTTCAGGAACACGAGAGCAAGATAAGTCGTTGCGTATGTATACACAACAGCCACCTTTGGCTTTGAAATGAGTATAGAGAAAGTAGGAAGATACAGAAAAGGGTTTGCTGTCAGTTGCCTCAGACAACTGAGTCTCCGTTAGAAAAAGAAGGTGAGGTTTAGAGGAGGAGAGGTGGTGCTCAACAGAGCGAAAGTTAGAGGAAAGGCCGCGAATGTTGCAGAAATGAAGAAGAAGAGAGTCAGACAGTGGTTCCAGGCACCTCAAGTCGTCACCGGGAGAGGGGCAGATGGCGGGGGCATTTATGGTCCCCCCCCCCTGGGGACTCCGAGGCTTGATTAAAAGACGCCATTTTTGTTGAATTTAGAATAGGAAATGTGGTGTGTACTGTGCATGTAGTTTGGTGTAGATAGTTAGAGAAATTTGTACTGGAGAGCATGCTGGCCTACTCTGTGTAACTGAGACACTGAAAAAGTTCAGCAAAGGGGGATGGTCAGGAACTAGTCCTGAGGGCTGATGAAACGGGAGCTCCAGCACTCCGTCATCAGCTTTCCATCCACCTCGGGAGTACTGCCCTGCTCGACTGGTGCTACAGTCTACTCCTTTATAGTGTTAATTGTGCTTTACATAGTGTACAGTGTCAAGTACAGTACAGTAAAGGTGTGCAATCTTGAGCCCCCCTAACACCTCCAAAAACTACCAAAAGTCCTCCTCCATGCCTGGAATACACCCTACAACTGCAAGGAATCATGGTAAGGCAGTTTTTACAGTTTATTATAAAAACTTTTAATTTTTTTCCATTTTTTCCTTTTTTTTGGGTATGTGTGCTGAGGGGGAACTTAAAGTTCATCCCTACAACTTGGCAAGGCTTGCACATGTATTATGCCAAGTTGTAGATGTTTTACTGTATATATATATATATATATATATATATATATGTATATATATAATCACTCTAATATCCGGACGCCCAATAACCGAACATCCCCACTACCCGGACCTTATCGTCCTGGGATCCAACATTCCCAAAATGGTCCGAAAACCCCCCCAAAAATTTTTTTTTAATCGATTTTTTTGCCATCCGTAATTTGAACTTGCCGCGCGCGCCGCGGGAGAGCATTGTTTTGGTTCGTCATTCCTCCAACGTCCAATAGAGCGCCGCTGCATCCTCCCCACTTCCCGCCTGTCTCTCACCGCGACTGGACCTACGCTCTTCGCAATGGCTGCCCACGTGCTCGCTTTTGTGGTGGTGCCATACTTGCTGCAAGGCCTCCTGCTGCTCTCGGGCCTCCTCTTAGTGTGTGTGATGATGGCCCCGCCACCTGAGAAAAGGAAGAGAGTGGTGTTGACTCTGGAAAAGAAGAGGGAGATATTGGAGAAAGTTGATGCGGGTTGGTCTTCTTCCCGCATTCTCCGCGAGTACAACCTGGCCCGGTCGACTTTGTTCGATATCAAACGTTCCCGAGACAAACTCATGCAGTACACGGCTGACTTCTCGTCGCGAAGCAAACGCAACGTGGAAAGGAAGGTTATGTTTACCCCCAAGTTTGCAGAAATCGACCGATCCACGTCGGTTTGGTACCGACAGCAACGTGCAGCTGGTGTGATGGTACGTGGAACGGAGCTGAAGGCTGCTGCTGAGAAGTTTGCAAGGCTTCACGACGCCCTAGACTTCAAGGCATCCGAGGGTTGGCTCTTCGCGTTCAAGTTGCGACATGGCCTTACTAACCGTAAAGCACATGGCGAAGCATTGGACGCTAACGAGGATGGAGTTGACGAGTTTCGGCACAAGGTGAAAAGCTTGATCGACAGGGAGGGCCTCACTCTTGGTCAAGTCTATAACGCAGACGAAACTGGCCTATTCTATCGCTCGCTGCCAACGAACACTCTAGCCAAGGAGACGGAGAAGCGTGTACCTGGCCGCAAGCTTTCTAAGGAACGGATATCTGCTTTGTGTTGTGCCAGTGCTAATGGCATGCACCGGCTTAAGCCCGTTGTTGTTGGCCGCGCAAAGCAGCCTCGGTGCCTTCGTGGGGTGATGGATGTCCTTCCTCTCGTCTGATACCATTCTTTGAAAGCAGTGTTCACAGCTGTGATTTCACCGTCACTTCGTCAAGGAGGTCATCCAGTACCAGACGAAGACACTGGGAATCTCGCGCGACCAGGTAAAGGCTCTCCTTCTGCTCGACAATGCACCTGCCCACCCGTGCGACAAGGACTTGGTTGCTGAAAATGGCCGTAATAGGTGCATGTTTCTGCCACCTAATACGACTGCTCTCATTCAACCAATGGACCAAGGAGTGATCGTGGCAACAAAGCGACTGTACCGTCGGAAGTTCCTGGACGAGGTGGTGGTTGTTCTCAAGGATGAGGACGAGCGCAGGGAAGGACGTGACCCACAAGGCAAGCGGACTTTGGAAAACCTTCACCGCTACAACATCGTCTGTACTGTACAACTGGGCTAGTGCATGGAAGGAAGTCCCTGTGAAGACTCTTGAAAATGGTTGGTCTCGTCTGCTTCTCGGAACGGATGTGGAGTACGATTTTCTTGAGTTTGACGTGGATGACTTCCATGCACGGCTACGTACGCACGGCGACGTTGTTGATGTGGACGATGTTCGTGAGTGGTTGGACGACGATGAGGGCGATCCTGGGTATCAGACGTCGTCTGATATCGAGATCACGTCTTCGGTTGCTGGTGTCAGTCCCGAACTTGAAGATTCCGACGACGAAGGCGACGATGATGTGGACTCCTCTCAGCAGGACACTACTCCAGCCATCCCCAAGCTGAGCGCACTCTGGGAACATCTAGAGTTCGTCCTAGACTACCTGGAACACCCGGACTGCGACAGCGAGATGGGGCCCTTGGGACTCGTGGAGGAAGTGCGTGCTTTCAGGCAGCGCATCATCAATCGCCAGAATCGTCGGTCATTGCGTCAGTCAACGATTGACAGTTTTTTCAGGCCCGTGACCCCCGCTGTGCCAAGCCCTGGCTCCACTCCGTTGCCTCTCCAAGACAGGCCCTCATGCTCCGAGCCACAGCCCAGCACATCAGCCACAGTGGAGTCACCGCTCGACGTGAGTTTGCGGCTTTCCTCAGAGTCTTCTGCAGTGGGTACGCCATCACCACGACCCAGCGATGCACCCCTTGGTCGCCTGCCAGTGATACTCTCGGACTCTGACTGTGAATAAACAGCAAGAACTTCTCCACTAGACCACACATGAGTTATGAGTGTTGTGCAGTGAAAAAAATGGTGTGTTGTGTTAAGGTTTTCGAGTTGAGAGAATAGACTCAGTGGAAACAAAATTTAACGTAAATAAACTTCTTTGTTTTGGCTTTGGAAAATAAAAAAAAATTGGGAAAAGTTAATGTGCAACACAAAATTAAACTGGAACATTATTTGCACTAAAGTAAACAATGTGAAGAGAACGGACTTCTGTGTGTTACTGACTAAGTTCAGTGCAAGACTTCAGGAAGAGTGTACTGCAAGGGCTTCAGGAAATCGTTCTTACTGTCAGAGTCCGAGAGGAGGCGGTTATTCATCAAGGTGGCCAGGGACTTGCTGTAAGTAGCCAGAATGTTTCATACTGTACTTTTTTCCATACTATACTTACCAGAATGTTTCATACTGTACTTTTTTCCATACTATACTTACCTCATGCATGAGCAGTAGGAATGTGTTTTTCTGAGTTAGGCTACGTTAGGGTCCATAAGTACCAGAATGTTTATTAATGTATGAACATACTTCTAAACCCTCATTTTATGTTTCTTTTGCATTTATTTCAGTCATTTATATGCCTTATTGATGTGATTTGGGTGTTAAATAAGTGCTATGCATGTCCAGAGGGAGTTGTATAGGTGTTTCTCTGAGTTAGGGTCCATAAGTACAAGTCCATAAGCTGGGGCCCAATATCCGGACGAAACCAATAACCGGACCTACCAATGGCTCTATTACTCCGGATATTGGAGTGATTACTGTATATATATATATATATATATATACACATTACACTCAATCCTCGTAAATCGCGGCAATTTGGGTCTGGACCACTGCCATGATTTACGAATTTCGTGATTTATGAATAATAACTCCTATGTGAAAAATTAATTTGGGTCTGGACTTTGGCCAACCCGCCCCCACAGCACCCTACCTACACCTATCTAGGCACCACCAAACACAAACATACAAATTTAGGAATATTCAGTGCATGTATGAAATAGAAATAAGCCATGTTAAGGGATCTCACCTTAATCCTATGATGAAATTGGTTAAGTGAATGGAGTGGGGTGGTGTTGGGAAGAACTCAGAAATTCTCAGCATTTGCTCTTCCCAAACTCTTTTGCCAGCTTTGAAAACTTCTCTCCCCTCTCAACACAACAAATGAGCTCCAAACGTTGACTGTACAACAACTGCGGCAGCTTCCTGACGCCATACTGCTTACAGCACTTCACTGGGGGGTCGGGAGGGGCCATGGCAGGTAGGAGGCGGGGGAAAGTTGCACAAAAAAGGCAGTTAGCTCTCATACTCCATGGCGCCAGTCCGTAGTGTGCGGACTGGAGGGACAACAACAACAACAACAACATGGCGGCATTAGTATGCACATATGCCATCAGGGACGCGCGGTGATTGGTTGTTGGGTCGCGATTTTCAATTTGAATGCCGCAGTTTACAATTCTCCTCGGAAAAGGCCCACTTGGGTGCCTAGATCCGTGATTTTCATGACTTAACAGTGATTTAAGGTTGCCTGCAGTCTGACGGTCACCTAGCTGTGATTTACGAATCCGTGATTTATGAACATGCGATTTACAAGGATTGAGTGTATATATACATATATTTACAAGTATACCTCGATATACGATATTTCTAGCTGCGATACCCAGGCTTAATGATGGGGGTAGAAATACCACCATACCCCACCTAACGATGGCCAAACCCCATTTTAATTACTTTTTTTTTTACCTATCATGATCATATTTTAGACTAAACTTGTGTGTTTAGGTTGATTTATAAACAGTTTTTAGACTAAGAGAAATGTGTTTTAGCCATAGGTGGGGTGAACACTGTCGTTTTGGAGTAGAGTTTACTAAGCTTGATTTTTTTCCGACTTATATTTGACAATATTCAGATTTTATTTGTTAGTTTTAGGGAGTTCTTTAAAGGTGCTAGGCTTAGGTTAGCTTCTTTTACAGCTGTTAGGCCATTTATATTAGCTTTAAACTTGTTTTTGGGCTCATCTGGGTGGGTTTTGGATTTGGTTGGGGGGAAAAGCCAAGGGTGAAAAATGCATCCCATTACTTTACATGTTAAATCTACCCCGACATACAATACCCCTCATAACGACGGGTTTTTACCTAACCAATTGCATCGTTAAACCTGGGTATATCTGTGTGTGTGTGTGTGTGTGTGTGTGTGTGTGTGATATAAATATATATATATATACAGGTAAACAAAAGTAAAGTTATGGTGTTTGAGAGGAATGAAGTCACAGAATGTGCAGTGAGGTTGGATGGTGAGGATATGGAGAATGTGAGTGCATTCAAGTACTTGGGTAGTGTGATGAGTAAGGATGGAACCTTGGGGGATGAAGTGCATGAAAGGGTACAGCAGGGAAGGAAGGTCGTTGGTACACTGAAAGCAGTGATGAGAAATAGGGAGGTCAGTATGGAAGTTAAGAAGTCACTGCATGATAGTACTGTGATCCCTACCCTGACGTATGGAAGCGAGGCATGGACCTTGCAAGAGGGAAACGAGTCAAGAGTGAGAGCAGTGGAAATGAGTTACTTGAGAGGAGCATGTGGAGTGACGTGGAGGGATAGGTTGACGAATGAAGAAGTGAAGGAACGTTGTGGGGTGGATGTAGATGTGGTTGAGAAGATTAGGAGAAATACACTGAGGTGGTTTGGACATGTGAAGAGAATGAAGAATGAAAGACTGACTAAGAGGGTGTATGTAGGTGAGGTGGAGGGAGGGAGAGGGAGAGGTAGACCGAGGATGAGGTGGAGGGATGGAGTTGAGAGGTATATGAGGGAGGGGGGGGTGAGTTGGGGGGAGGGTAGTCAAATGGTGGGTGACAGAGTGACTTGGAGGCGTTTTGTCTGCGGCCACCCTTTGCGGGATTAGGGCGTCGGGCTATAGATAGATAGATATATACAGGTAAGCCCTTAATTCACGCGAGGGTTACATTCCCAGACCCTTCAAGTATGTGGTAAATTTGCATATACATTCTGCCCTTGTATGCACATAATTACGCATGTCTACTAAGTATATTACATCTGAATAATACTGTTTATGCATTACATACACCTTATAAACTAGCATAAAGTATAAAAAACAACAAAAACGTAAGAAATTTAACACTGAAACCTGACAAGCACAAGCATCGATGGAGAAACTTCAGCAGTCTGGTGCACAAACCCTCACTGCCTCCCATATGCTACATTCTGCCTTCTTTATTGTCCAAACAGTTGACTCATTCACCCCAAACATACGGTTCCAAGCCAGTTCACAGGCGTAAGTGAAGACACTTTCGCACAGTCTGGTGCACTAGCCCTCACTGACTCCCGTATGCTATGTTCTATCTTCTTTATTGTAAGAACAGTTGACTCACCCCAAACACACGTTCAGAGACAATTCACCATGAAGTCAATTCACCATCAAAACATGGACGATTCCGTCATTCTATAATTATACTTATTAATGATTAATTAATACTTTAATAACTAATTTTCAGGCAGATTTTATATCTCATATAAGTAAAAAACTAGTGTACTGTACTTGCTAAATAAACTGGTATGTAAATAAATGACAGGGAATCGTCCTGATGGGGAATTGTCGCCGACATTCCTCCCTTAAGTTTGTCCAACATTTTAACTTTCTCTGTCAGCAACATCACTTTATGAGTCCGTTTGGGTGTGTTACCACATGCATCACTAGCACTATGCTTAGGCCCCAGGTTGGCAGACAAGGCAAGCAATCACTGGAAGGCAGAAAAATAAGCCACAAATAACGATTCGCGAGTCATGCATGGTTCGACCGTCGGATTCAAACTGACTGTGTGGACCGACCTTCCACACACACACACACACATACATATATGTATGCACACAGGCATCAGGTAGGCATTTTTATATTTTATTTATTTCTCTTGTATATTAAAATCATTTATTTGAATTCAATAATTTTATGTTTTAATTATTGTACGAAAAATTCGTGGATAACCAAAATCGTGTGAAAAAAGTTCACGTGAATTAAGGGCTTACCTGTATATGAGGCCGTGCGTGCGAGTTTGTACCAAGCGACATTTTTTTTTAAAGCCAGAAATCGCGTTTAAAGTTTGCAAATATTGAAACGATCATAACTCCGTTGTTTTTAAAGCTAGAGACTTCATTCAAAGACCATAATGAAGGGTAAAGTATGCCGAATATACCCATATTGTTAGTCACTGAAAATAATATACGCAAATATACGAAATTATTTTATTTCGAAATGCCAAAAATCGGTGATTTATAGTATACAACTTCAACGAAGTATAACTCCGTTATTAATAAAGCTAGAGAATCGATTAAAAAAACATAGTAAAGAGGAAAGGATGTAGATTAAGAATATATAAACAGATTTTGGATAAACCAATTAGAGCAAGAGAAAACACCTGTTTTCCAAGTGCAACAGAATTTTCACTCAAAGTTCATGATAACAAAATCATTCAATACATAGTTGTTAATAGACAAAAAAACATCAAATATACACTAGGGGGTGGTGATAATGCACTAGGCCACCACGTACATTATCACCACACCCAGTGCCCTCATGTAGTGCCACACATCCACCATTATCACCAGCGTCATCACTATCATCACAAGAACCCCATCACTTTCACCACGACGAACTATGGCACCAGGAGCCATATCACCATCATCAACATCCTCACATAACAGCACACTAGCTGCACCATTATCATCATCATCACTATGACTATCACTGCTCTCCAAAGCAGCCACACTAAGACCAGGGCGAGCTTTATGGGTGTAAAAAACAGCCACTTTAAAAGACTTGGAGCCTTCAGCAGGGCAGCTCTCTTGCACCCCTGAAGGCCCAGTGGTAGGGTCATCAACATACTCACTATCAGAAGACATTAAGAGCACAATGAACACACACACACACACACACACACAAAAGGAAAAGTGTAGCTTTTGTACGCGGAGAATGACATGCGAGGCAAAACTGGGCCTTCGCAGTACTGCCAACAGCATGCGCTGGAAACGCTGAAAACAGCACGTAGCCACATCATTAGCATAAAAGTTTCTGAGTTAATGAGAAACAATATTGACCTTATTTACCATGTCAGAGCATTTGCAAAATTTACTTAATAATCTGGTACATAAATTAAAATTATATTCAAAACAATTGTTAGATGCTAACAATAGCTAACAGTGTATAGCAAGTGGATTGGCAGTGACTCATCCTGTCGGTGTCACTTGGCACAAACTTGCCGTGTTGGCGGTCTGTCACCCACCCTCATCTCACAAATCGATTTCAGTGTTGTATTTTGGAGGACTTTCAACCTTATGTCTAGTTCAAAATTGTAGCAAGCGACATGCCTGGGATATAAAAGAAGGTTCAAAATAGTGACATAACATGAAAACACATGATCGGCTTGGGTGGCGCTTGGTACAAACTCGCATGTGCGGCCTCATATATATATATATATATATATATATATATATATATATATATATATGTATTTATATATATACACACACACACACACATATATATATATATTTATATATACACACACACACACACACACATATATATATATATATATATATATATATATATATATATATATAAAGCTACCGCAAATTGAAATAGGACCTTCCCCCACGAGGTATTAAAAAACACGGAAATCAGAGTGTATCACAATGTTTGTTCATGAAATGCCATTCCTTAATATGAAATAATGTCTCCTTGTTTTTCAGGACCAGTTGGATACGTTTCGGCATGGAGTCACTTAGATCTCTAAAGTAATCTAAGGAATTATCTATGCACCAAACATTTGTCAGCTCAGTCTTCAGGTTGTCCAGATTGGGTGTCATCTTCTCTGCCATGATTTTCTTCATCTTTGCCCAGCAGTTTTCTATCGGATTTAGATCCGAACTGTTGCCAGGCCAGTTGAGGACCTCAGTCCGATTATCCTGAAACCATTTTGTCACCTTTCTTGACCTGTGACATGGAGCTGAATTGTGCATGAACACGCCCATGAATAGCAAAAGAGTTTAACAAATGATCTTTCAGAACTTGAATGTACTGGCCACTATTCATCATCAAGGTTTTAGGAAGAAAGTAGAGGCCTCCCCTTCCCATTTCACCTGGGAAACACTTCCATGCCATTACTGATTGTGGCTGCTTAAGAGTTGGCACCGTGTAAACAGAGTCATATCGACTACGGGAGGCAGGGCGATGAACCTTGGCAGAATGCACCTGGAACACTTGAAATGTGCTTTCATCGGAAAACACAACTTTTCTCCACTCATCCGATGACCAGTGTGCATATTTCTTGGAAAACTGAATGCGGTATTTCTTCATGCGGTCAGTGAGAAGCGGTTTGTTGGCTGTGGTGTGGCTTGGCAAACTCAGCTCTTTCTACAAACGGTGTTGGATATTTTGAATTAAGACATCTTGTAACAGCTAGGGATGCATTCTCTTCAGTTCTGCTGCTGTCAGTCAAGTATTCTTGATTGCTCCCTCTTCAGAAACGTATCTGTACCTCTGGAAGTTGTCCTCTTCTTTCAACCACGATGCTTGTGCTCTGGTACAACATCAGGTGGCTGCAGCAAGAACCTTCATGACGGTCAACTTTGCCATTCCAGTACTTTCACAAATCGTGTTGATAGGGACATTATCCTGCCTCCATGCAATGATATGGACCCTCTTATTCCCTGAGCAGTACTTTCCAGGCATGACAACTAGACTCTAGGAAAATAACAGAGCAAACAATAATACATATGAAAAAAGAGGGAAGTGCTGGCTTGGAGCGACGGGAACATATGTTCCCACTCTCGCTTCTGGGCAAGCACTGACGTGCTGAGTGTTTCACTACCTCCTGCCAACACCAAAGGAGTTGCCAGTTACTTCTTGCCCAAAAAATTCACTTGGTAGAGGTGGAAACACAAAGCAAAGACGGACAACTTTCCCACAGCAATTCTGTGTAGGTCCTAAGTCAATTTGTGGTGGGTGTATATATATATATATATATATATATATATATATATATGTATATATATATATATTTATATATATACACACACACACATATATATACATATACATATATTTTTATATATATATATCCATTTATTTATATATATATATATATATATATATTCACACACACACACACACACACACACACATATATATATATATATATATATATATATATATATATATATATATATCGTTTTTAAAGGCTCCAACATGCTTGCATGTGTCGGCCTTGATCACCTAATGGCGGCTTTCTACGCTGCACGATCCATTGCAGCCTCCCTGTTCAGTCCCTTAACCCTAAGATCACACTTAATGACCTCATGCCATGTCTTTCTCGGTCTACCCCTCATAACCCCACCTCCAATATTAACCTCTCCTAATCAAAACACCAATACACTCCAGTCCCATCCTACCTCTCAACTCTTCCATTGTAAACCCAGCCCCTCCAGGCCTTAGACGCAGGGACGCACTACACATCCACCTAATCATTGTCATTTCTGTACGTCTGAGCCGGCGAATATCTTCCTCCTTCACTGCCCAGGTCTCACTGCCATACAGCATTACACTCCTAACACATGCTCCATACAAAGACCCCTTAGCACGTAGGGAGAGCCCTCTCAATGTTAGGAGAGGCAAGAGCTCCCTGAGCTTCTTCCAACCACTTTTCACCCTAGCCACAGAGCTAGCTCCAGCCCCACCTCCGGCACACAACATGTCTCCCAAATAACAAAACTCTTCCACACACTCAAGAGATTCACCAGCAAGTTCAATCCTTTCACGTCTGACAATCTCCACCTGCTCACCCAGGCACGCCGTACACATAAAATCAGCATTATCTCGCAGTCTACCTCTGATACCACTACATCTCTTATGCACCCATTTATCACACACACCACACAAGATGGAATTACTTCCCATGCCCTTGTGGCAAACTGCACATGGCCACTCTCATTCGTCTTTGACAGTACCGCCACCAACCCTAGATATCATCAATTTTGTTTTATCTGCATTTACCCTTAAACCCTTTTGCCCCATACCATCTCTCCACTTCCTAAACCTTTCCTCCGCCTCCCTTTCATTCTCTGCAATCAACACCAAATCATCAGCATACAACAACTCCCACGGGAGTCCGTTTCTAAAGTCACGTGAAAGGGCTTCAAGTACCATGATAAACAACATGGGACTCAAGACTGACCCCTGATGCACACCAACATTCACGGAAAACTCATCACTCAAATCTCCATTCACTCTCACCTGGGTGTGAGCACCCACATACACGGCCATAACCACCCTAACCAGCCACTCCTCCAAGCCAAGCTTTCTCATTGCCCACTTCACCACCTCTCTAGGGACTCTGTAAAAGGCCTTTTCCAAATCAACAAAAACAAAATAAAGATCCCTTCTCCTACCAATATATTTTTCCTGAAGCTGTCAAACAATGAATATGGCATCAGTGGCCCCCCTACCTGGCATAAACCCAAACTGCATCTCATCAATATTCACTCTTTCTCTAATCATACCTTCTAAAACTCTCTCCATTACCTTCATTATCTGATCTAAAAGCTTTATACCTCTATAATTTCCTCTTTCCAGGGCATCACCCTTCCCTTTATACACATTTACAATTACACTCTTCCGCCAATCATCTGGGACAACACACTCATAAATAATCCTATTTATCAGGTCAGTGACTAAACTCACCCCTATATTGCCTGAGGCCTTCAACATTTCGGCAGTCAACCCAGACACACCTGCTGCCTTCCCCACCCTCATCCTGCCTATTGCCTCACTCACAGTAGCAGTATCAATCAAAGGCCAAGGGCCAGACACTGGATATGCTGGCTCCAAACCTTCCCTGTCCCAGTCAAACTCCTCATTCAACAACTGGTTATAATGCTCTCTCCATGCACCTTTAATATCCTCACTGTTCACCACTACCCTTCCTTCATCATTCTTCACACACTGCTCACCTATGATATCACGATTATCCATCTTAACTTGACCTGCCACCCTAAATATATTTTTCCTTTCCCCATGATTTAGGTTATCATGTAATTGTCTCTGTGACTAAGACTTTGCCCTGTATACCTCTCCTCTAGCCCTCCGCTTGGCAGCCAGATATTCCTCTTTGCTACCACCTTTCTTCCATTCCCGGAAAAGCCTTCTTTTCTCCTTAATTGCAGCTTCTACACCCTCATCCCACCACCAAGTTACTTTATGTCTTGGTGGTCCTCTTGTCCAGCCACATGTTACATCAGTAACTCTCAAGAAATTGTTCTTGAGGGCTCTGTACTGTTCATTAACACCTCTGTCTACAGCTACCTGTTCAGCCACCACTCTCCTCAACTCGCTATAGAAGGTATCCCTTACTACTTGGTTTTTCAGCTTCCATATTTTCCTCCTAGGTACATATATCCTCTTTTTCATCACTTGTTCTTTAAGCACCATATCACAAATCAATAGTTTGTGCTGCTGCACACATTCCTCACTTCCTATAACTTTAACATCCCTCACTAACCTCCTATTGGCCCTCCTAACCAGAAAATAATCTATCTGACTGCTATTTCCCCAAGACTCATACATAATTAACCTACTGTCTCTTTTCCTAAAATATGTGTTGCACACAATCATGTCCGTTGCCTCCCCAAACTCGAGTATCTTTTCCCCTTCCGCATTCCTTAGACCATACGCACATCCCCCATGCACTCCTTCATAACCTTGTGCTGCTTCACCTACATGACCATTTAAGTCCCCTCCCAAAATCACTATCTCATCATCCCGCATACCACCCACTACACGTATTAAATCATTCCAAAATCTATCTTTCTCTGATTCATCCAATCCTGCCTGTGGAGTATATGCCGATATAATTGCAGCTATCTTTCTTCCCAACAGATTTTTCACTACCAATATCCTATCGCTTACTCTCAAAACATTCATAACATATCCCACCCATTTCTCCGCAACCATCACACCAACACCTCCATATCCGTCTGTCCCCCCCTCCCAAAACAACTTATAGCAACAGTCCTTCCCAACAATCTTTCTGGCTGATCCACCCCTGTACCGGACTTCCTGCAAACACGCCACATCCACCCACCTCCTGCTGAATGCCTCAACGACTTCCCCTGCTCTTCCCCTCAAACGTCCCACATTCCATGAACCCACCCTCATCCCCATGGGTGATTTACTGTCCTCAGGCTTGCTTTGAAACTTATTTTGTTTTGTCATCTTCAGTATTAATAAAGGGGGACAGACACAGCACAGGTCCCACTCACTGCACATTCCCAGGTCCAGGCAATGGATCTGGGACCCCTAGCCCACCAGCTTAACAGTGGCTGTGGTAGTGGCCTCGGGGCACCCTGCCAGGACAGCTGCAGGGACACCCTCCAAGCGCATCTTGGCACTGCAACTATCCCGCCATTATACACCCACTGATAGGGAAGCCTCCTGGGGCGCTACTCCCAGGTTCGGGCCCCTCTCTATTGGGCGGAAGCGGCAGCCTGGGAACCGCAATGCCCTGTACCCTCTGGCACAAGCCTGAGACCCATCTCGCCCTGGACCCATGATCTATGCTGGCGGAACCCCCGCCACGCCTCCCCCCAGAGGTCCGCCACTAGGTAGCGGGGGCAAAGTTTTCTGGCCGCAAGCCCTTGCTGGTGCCAACCCCTGTAACGTAGTGGGATACGTTGTGTGAAATGTAAAGTGCATGTGGTGTAGTGCATAGATAATTAGAGGAAATGTTTGGGAGAGTATGCTGGTCTACTCTCCATGTTACTGTCACACTGAAAAGGTCAGCAAAGGAAGATGGTTAGATAGCTAGTGACACAGGAGCTCCAGCTCTCCCTATCACCAGCATTCCCATTCCCCTTGGGAGTACTACCCTGTTCGGCCCGTGCTATATATAATATATATATATATATATATATGTATATCTATCTATCTATTGCCAGATGCCTCAATCCCGTTTAGAGTGGCCACAAACAAATCGCTTCCACGTGGCACGTTCCCCCCCCTATTTCACTGCCCTGCTCCCAACTCACACCCCCCTCTCTCATATACCTCTCCACCCCACCCCTCCATCTCATCCTCAGCCTCCCCCTCCCTCTTCCCCCCTCCACCTCACTCACACACACTCTCTTCATCAGTCTTTCACCCTCCCTCCTCTCCACATGGCCAAACCACCTCAGTGTGTTCCTCATAACGCTTCCTATCACATCCACATCCACACCACAACGCTCCTTTATATCCTCATTCGTCAGCCTGTCTCTCCAAGTGACTCCACAGGCTCCTCTTAAATAACTCATTTCCACTGCTCTCACTCTTGACTTGGGTCCCTCCAACAACGTCCAAGCTTCACTTCCATACGTTAGAGTTGGTATCACAATACTGTCAAGTAGTAACTTTTTCACTTCCATCTCCACTTCCCTGTTTCTTAACACTGCTTTCAAAGAGCCAGCAACCTTTCTTCTACCATTTCAAGCGCTTCACCCTCCAAACCTCCATCCTTACTCATCACACTACCCAAGTACTTATATGTACTCACATTTTCCAATTCCTCACCATCCAACCTCGCTGTACATTCACGGACTTCACCTCTCTCAAAGACCATCACTTTACTCTTACCTACATTCACCTTTAGATTCCGTTTCTTACACACTCTCCCAAACTCATCCACCATGCCTTGCAGCTCCCCTTCGTCTTCACTCAACAACACAGTATCATCTGCAAACAACAGTACAGGGAGTTTCCAAACACTATCCTCTCTCACCAGGGCCACTCCAACATCCACTACCCTACCTTGTACCTCTTTTATTACCCCATCCATGTACAGATTGAACAACCATGGAGACATGATACATCCCTGTTTCAACCCAACCTTCAAAGAGAAAAATTCACTTAGTTCACCATCCATACGCACTGCAGCCTTAGCACCATCATACATACTCTTCACAGCATTCAACAACTTCTCATCTACTCCATATATTCTTAATACTTTCCACAATCCTTGAAGCCGCATACAACTTCCTTCCCTTCTCTAGAAACTTTTCCACTAAAGATCTAAGAATGAATATCTGATCTACACAACCTCTTCCCTTCCTAAAGCCTCCCTGTTCTTCTCCAACTAATTCCTCAGTTCTTTCTCTAACTCTGTCAATAAGTATCCTACCATACACTTCTCTTATTATACTAAGAAGACAAATGCCCCTATGATTACCACACAGTTCTTTTTCCCTTTTCCTTTGTACAAGGGAATAATTATACCTGACTTCCAATCCTCCGGGACTCTACCTTCCTCCCAGGCCAATCTGCACATCTTCCACATGATCACATCCATTCTACTACTATCTCTCCCCCATGCTTCAGCATTTCACCACACACTCCATCAATTCCTGGGGCTTTCACCAATTTAACTTTCTTCATTGCTTCCACAACTTCTATCCTACTGATTTCTTCCTGTCTTCTCACCTCCCTCCTTCTCCCAGCCATTCCCCAGCCACTTATACTCGCATTACTTCCATGCTCTATGTTCAACAATTCCTTAAAGTGTTCTCTCCATCTGCCCACTTTTTCTCCCTTCTCCACTAGTAATCTACCATTTTTATCTTTCACTCCCCTGCTAACCTCACTTCCACCCTGTCTTACTCTCTTCACCTCTTTCCAGAACATTTTCTTAGTCCCTCCACTTTACACTCAAATTCCTTCCAAATTCCTCATCCACTCTCTTCTTACACTCTCTTACTAATCTTTTCACCTCTCTCTTTCTTTCTACATATAACTCTCTCTTCCACCTCTCAACTTCTTCCACGCCCCTATTTCTCATCCATTCATTGTATGCTTTCTTCTTTTGTGCCACAGCCCGTCTCACCTCTTTAGTCCACCATGCTGTTCCTTGCACCCCCTTCCGTCTTCTCTTCCTCCCACACACCACATCACATGCTGCATATATTTCTTCGGTAAATATCCTGCACACACCTTGGAAGCTCTCCTGTAGTTTCACTGAAAATAGCGATGGGTAAACATACGCTTTACTCAATGCAGTATAAGCACCTTATCAAATCAGCTCTTCTTCTTCTTGATAGTCTGTTATATTTTTCTTATCATTTCTGGAGTGGCAAATAGACATTTCATGTTAAAAATGTTTCCACACTCTTATTAAATGATTATTTCTGGACTGCTAAACAGATGTTTCTTGTTAAAAATGTTACCATATTATTATTAACTATGTTCCGCTGTCTCAACCCGCATGATTTGTTAGCATAATGGCTGATGGGACCCGTAACATAAGTGCTTAACTAAACTTAACCTAACCTAGCTTAACTGGTATTATTATACAAGTTGCCAATATGCAGTTCAGGGATACTACCACTATAAATGCATAGTATAATAATTAATCCCTTGACAGCGGGGTGTCACATTCGTGACGCTCGGGCGCAATGGATCATACTGCAGGGCGTCACTTTTGTGATTGTGCTATTTTGAATTCTCCCGGGCTTTCAAGTGGTGGCTTGTATCATCAATCAGTCCTGCCAGTGTCCAACAATAGTCAGAGCTCCTAATGTCATCTGTACTCCCATCCATTTAGCCATTTTTTCCAGTTCTTGACTCCCTCCCTCCATTACCCTCTCCTCTCGCCTGCCTGGCCGCGCTGTGCTAAGCAAACCTTCCCCGGAATTTTCCACTGATTTCATCCATTGAAATAAGCCCTATGCCCTATTCTTATACAAAATAATATATACAAAAAAGAAATAAGGTAAGTGATAGTGCCATACACCTGGAATTGGCTAATTATCACCTGACAACACCTCAAGTGCATTCGTTCACTAATTTTCCCTGGTAATTTCCCCTTGAAATATGCCGTATAATCTATTCTCGTAATAAAAATATATATAAGAAAGGAAGGGAGAAGCCTAAGTGATATTTACATTCGCCTGGAACTACCTAATTTTTTATGTATTGTCGAGATTTCCTTCCAATCATTTCATAACATATAAATTAGCAGTTGTCACTCTACTGACCTTGTCAACCCTTGGCTGCCCATATATGCCACGTCATTCGGTTCCTTGTCGTCCTCTGAGGTGAAATCATGTCGCACTCGCGCCCCGCCATTTCTGCCGCTTCTACGCCCATTGCAAAGGGCCCTGTGACCTCTACTCCTAGAAAAACTCGTGTGGGAAGCAGTAAAGGACTGACTCAGCAGTGGAACGCGAACTGGCAGAATTATCTATGATAATGATGGATAGTGACTCTGATCCTTCGGGTGAATCGTGTGATGACCCTGGGGAGGAAATCGTGACAGAAACTCCAAGTACGAGTGCTTCAGTGTCCCAAGTTCGTCCTAGCTCCAAGGGAAAGGAGCCCTTAGTGCAGCAAGGGAAGGAATTTGGGAAGGGAGTGAAGAGGAGGCGGGTTAGCCCGGGAACTATGGTCCGCGTGACCCAGCCCACCATGAATCCCGAGGTGAATCACCTCCCTGCTCTCTCAGTCCCACTTCACTAATTTCTTCCTCCTCTTCAGCAGAATTATCTTCTGAGTCTTCGTCGTCGGAGTCTCCACCTGCACCTACAGTGAGGGCAGTCCGTAGGGGAAAAGGTAAATCCCTGACTCGTAAAAGTACAGTAGCAACTAGAATAAGGGCTGCTAGTGCTACAAGGCAACCTAGGGTCAGTCAGAGTGACCTTGAAACAGCCCATTCTGCCTCACAGCCACCCTCCATCCTCACCCTCCCTACACTGCCACGAGAGGGAACCCTGGACGCCTTTGTGTGGACAGAAGGTTCCGATTTTCGACTCTGAACAACTCCATTTTGACGCGAGTTCCTCAGGGATACAGCCTGCCTTCACTCTTGACAAGAATGCTGAGTGTGTGGACTTCCTTTTGGCCTTCCTCGATGACGAAGTCATGCAGCACATATGTGATGAGACCAACAGGTAAGAGTCACAACGTGCTGCAAGTGGTGCAGGTGCAGTGAAGATGCAACAGTGTACCGTGCTTGGAGTGCAGGAGCTGTACCGGTATGTGTTCTTCACCCTCATCCTTCTCAGGCCACATTCAAAGAAGCATGAGTTGGAAAATTACTGGTCCATGGACCCCTTACTACCCTCACCCACCTTCAATAAGTACATGGCCAGAGATTACTTTCGGAACATCATGGGAAACCCACACTTCACCAACAATGATGTACCTTCCCAGACTGACCCACTCTGGAAGATCCGGGA
Organism: Coenobita brevimanus; assembly: GCF_032717465.1. NCBI lineage: Eukaryota > Metazoa > Arthropoda > Malacostraca > Decapoda > Coenobitidae > Coenobita > Coenobita brevimanus. The sequence continues at coordinate 26,311,276 of NC_136979.1, forward strand.
GATTCTGAGCAGAATGAAGGATAAATTTATGTCATTCTTCCACCCATTTCCGAAGGTTGTCATAGACGAATCCTTGGTTTTGTTTAGAGGATGTCTTAGGTTTGTACAGTACTATCTATCTATCTATTGCCAGACGCCTCAATCCCGTTTGGGGTGGCCACAAACAAATCGCCTCCAAGTCGCCCTGTCCCCCGCCATTTCACTGCCCTGCTCCCAACTCACACCCCCCTCTCTCATATACCTCTCCACCCCATCCCTCCATCTCATCCTCGGTCTCCCCCTCCCTCTTCCACCCTCCACCTTACTCATATACACTCTCTTCGTCAGTCTTTCACCCTCCATCCTCTCCACATGGCCAAACCACCTCAGTGTGTTCCTCACAACGCTTCCTATCACATCCACATCCACACCACAACGCTCCTTTATATCCTCATTCGTCAGCCTGTCTCTCCACGTGACTCCACAGGCTCCTCTTAAATAACTCATTTCCACTGCTCTCACTCTTGACTTGTGTCCTTCCAACAATGTCCAAGCTTCACTTCCGTACGTTAGAGTTGGTATCACAATACTGTCATGTAGTAACTTTTTTACTTCCATGCTCACTTCCCTGTTTCTTATCACTGCTTTCAAGGAACCAGCAACCTTTCTTCCCTGCTGTACCCTTTCAAGCACTTCACCCTCCAAACCTCCATCCTTACTCATCACACTACCCAAATACTTAAACGTACTCACATTTTCCAATTCCTCACCATCCAACCTCGCTGTACATTCACTGACTTCACCTCTCTCAAAGACCATCACTTTACTCTTCCCTACATTCACCTTTAGGTTCCGTTTCTTACACACTCTCCCAAACTCATCCACCAAGCCTTGCAGCTCCCCTTCGTCTTCACTCAACAACACAGTATCATCTGCAAACAACAGTACAGGGAGTTTCCAAACACTATCCTCTCTCACCAGGGCCACTCCAACATCCACTACCCTACCTTGTACCTCTTTTATTACCCCATCCATGTACAGATTGAACAACCATGGAGACATGACACATCCCTGTTTCAAACCAACTTTCAAAGAGAAAAATTCACTTAGTTCACCATCCACACGCACTGCAGCCTTCGCACCATCGTACATACTCTTCACAGCATTCAACAACTTCCCATCTACTCCATATATTCTTAACACTTTCCACAATCCTTGTCTATCCACCCTGTCATATGCTTTCTCCAAATCCATGAAAGCCGCATACAACTTCTTTCCCTTCTCTAGAAACTTTTCCACTAAAGATCTAAGAATGAACATCTGATCTACACAACCTCTTCCCTTCCTAAAGCCTCCCTGTTCTTCTCCAACTAATTTCTCTGTTCTTTCTCTAACTCTGTCTATAAGTATCCTACCATACACTTTTCCTATTATACTAAGAAGACAAATGCCCCTATGATTACCACACACTTCTTTTTCCCCTTTTCCTTTGTACAAGGGAATAATTATACCTGACTTCCAATCCTCCGGGACTCTACCTTCCTCCCAGGCCAATCTGCACATCTTCCACATCCATTCTACTACTATCTCTCCCTCATGCTTCAGCATTTCACCACACACTCCATCAATTCCTGGAGCTTTCCCCAATTTAACTTTCTTCATTGCTTCCACAACTTCTATCCTACTGATTTCTTCCTGTCTTCTCACCTCCCTAGTTCTCCCAGTCATTCCCCAGCCACTTATACTCGCATTACTTCCATCCTCTACGTTCAACAATTCCTTAAAGTGTTCTCTCCATCTGCTCACTTTTTCTCCCTTCTCCACTAGTAATCTACCATTTTTATCTTTCACTCCCCTGCTAACTTCACTTCCACCCTGTCTTACTCTTTTCACTTCTCTCCAGAACATTTTCTTACAGTCCCTCCACTTTACACTCAAATTCCTTCCAAATTCCTCATCCACTCTCTTCTTACTCTCTCTTACTAATCTTTTCACCTCTCTCTTCCTTTCCACATATAACTCTCTCTTCCGCCTCTCAACTTCTTCCACGCCCCTATTTCTCATCCATTCATTGTATGCTTTCTTCTTTGTACAGTAAATTCCAAGCAAACGTCATCGCTTTGGAATCAAGTTCTTTGTACTTTGCGACTGTAAGACAGGGTACATCCTTGACTTCGTCATCTATTCAGCCAGCACTGTCGATCTGGAAGAAAAACACCCCCTTGGCTTCTCAGGCTGTGTAGTGAAAGTGCTGCTTGAAAGGTATTTTGGTGGGAATCATGTGCTGTATACTGACAACTACAATACAGCACCGAAACTTGCTAAATACCTTTCAGAGCATGGCATCGGCTCCTGCGGCACTGTGAAGAGCAATCGTGCCAACTTCCCCAAATTCCCTGAGGCAGGAAACTCACAGTGAAGAGACGTGCACCTACGCAAGTCTGAGAAGATGCTGGCAATACGGTGACATGACAAGAGGGTCGTGCACATGCTCACCACCGTACACAAGGGGGAACTGAAAGACAGTGGAAAGGTCGACCGTAGGACAGGAGAACCTATGAGGAAACCTGATGCTGTCATCAACAATAATATCAACATGCGGCTGGTGGTGAAGTCCGACATGATGATTGGAGAGATCGACTGCCTCAGGAAGAATGCTAGGTGGTACAGGAAAGTTTTTCTGCATCTCACTGACATGACGATGCTGAACGCCTTCATCCTGTACAAGATGAAGGTAAAGCCACCCAAGTCCTTCTCCCTGAGGTTGTTTGCCAGGACTTGTGTTCAGCAGCTGCTTGAGAGATATGGTTAGGGTGACAGATGCAGCTCCAATGCATCATTCTGTTAGCCTTCCTGACAGACTTGAGCAGAGGGCATACATGGATCGGCACAGACTGGTGCAAATGCCTGCCATAACGAAAAGGAAGGCTGCGATCTGCAGGTGCCAGGTGTGTGCACATACCACCAGACGCACATCTGAGCACAAACGCACCTCTTGGCAGTGCGCTGAGTGACAGGTTCCACTCTGCGTAACCTGCTTCTTTGATTACCACAGCCTGAAGCAGTTCTAAAACTGCAAGTGGAAAATGTAAATGTGTAAATAGCAAGTGAAAGCAATGGATGTAAATATCATTAAACTGTGTAATATAGTTTTATAAGTTACTGCAAGTGACAGTGCATAACATAGTGTAAGTAAAATAGAAGTGTAAATATTGAAAATACAATAGAAAATGTAAATAATTAGTAATATAAGAATATGAGTACAAATACTTGAAGTTATGACAGTGAAAGTGAAATCTTGGCTCTCTACGTATTTTACTGAAAGAGAAAGTGAATGCCTACAGTGACAATAAACTACTATTACTGAAGGAAACTTATGGATAAATACTGCAGATATATATGTTATAATGTAATAGGAATATAAAGTGTGAGTGTTTTTATGAATAATAAATGACAGAATACCAGCAGAGAACGAGGACGGGTTGGAAGCTCTTACGTGCTCGTAATTTACATTGCTTTCACAGTGTTTTTTTTTTGGAGTATGGATTCCACACTATTTGAATATCATAGAATAGTGTTTCTAGTGATAATATCAGGCTGTGGTAATCATATTACAGGATGTTGGGAAGTGTAAAGTGGAGACTTAGTTACCCAAATTCAGAAGTCTCCACAAGTCCTACGGTTGTTGACGAAGGCTCAACAAACAACCCAGGAGAAAGCCGAAGGTATGTGCCATAAGCATATGTAATTATAATATTCTAGGGTTAATAACTGATTTTTGGTAAATATTTTTAAAAACTCAGTCGGAGCGCGAACATCCCCACAGGACGCGTATGGATTGGCGAAAACATCTCCGCGGTGTAGGGGTTAAGAATGCTAAAGAACCCCATAACCTCATTCGCAAATCGATAATAACCGAGATACTGAATTTAATAAAAATTTCCCAAAATATCACACCTTGGATCTTGACTGCCAGCCTGTGTAAAAAATGCGTACGTTTGTATGTGTGTTTCTCCTTCCATCTGATGCGCATGTGTCTTCTATGTCTGTTTCAGCCACTCACAGGCATACTTTTGGTCACATGATGGTATTCTACCAATCAATTTGAAATGTGCTCTATGATTCCTTCTGGACAGAAAATTCAAATCCTTCTCACTATGGCTTCCGATGAGGTAGGACGTGATCTGTGCACCAGGTGTGATATTATTTACGTGTTATTAAGCGTTTCCACTCACAACCAGAGGAAGCCGTTGAGTTCTTGGGAAAACACGGTGTACTACCTTCTCAAGTTACTTGCCCTGAGTTTCTGGAACCTTGCAAATTTAGAAAAGACAAACACCAGTTGTACAGTGGTCGGTAAAAGAGATATGCAAAAACCAAGAAACAGATCCACTGTGGTTCCAGTGTTTCAGTCTACAGTATAAAGGAACTTTTTTAGACCACCTGGAAAATGACAACGACCCAGACGACCCTTGTCCTGGGCCATCGTATCTCTAAGGTAAGCATTGTGCTGCAGCAGGTTTGATTAGGTTAGGTTAGGTTTGGTTTGTTTGGTTAGATTAACCAGTTGTGCAGTATATTCTTCTGGTGGTTTCTGATGCGATTTGAATGATTTTTGCCTTCATTTTCTGTTGGTTAGGTTAGGTCTGTTTGGTTAGGTTAACCAGTTGTGCAGTATATTTTTCTGGTGGTTTTTGATGCGATTTGAGTGATTCCTGTCTTCATTTTCTGTTGAAAATGCTTCATTTCACCTCCTCATCCAGTCAAAGTCCATGACTAGAAAAGATGCAAAATGAAGAATTTCCAACAAAAATGGAAGTCAAAATCACTCAAATCTTGTCAAAAACTACACAGAAAAATATACTGCACAACCTGGGGGGTGTATTGGCAACTTGTAATAATTTTACCACTTAACCCCTTCTTTACCGAAAATGTGTTTTGATGTAACCCCGTACATTGCCTGTTAACATCCGTGAGACACCGGAACCGCTACCGTGGTACGCTGGTACACCCTTTAGTGAATGGCAGCTTATGGGCCTCAGGGTAGCCCGGTAAGGCAGTTTCTGAGGACCTCGTGTTAGCAACAGCTCTGTGTTTTGACAACAAAGACTGTGACGAAGTTCTGACGAATTCTGACATCATAAGATACGTCATGACTGAGTTGCGGTGGCACCAATGGCTTGCTTACTCGTCTGTGATGTAAGCTCTTTTAGACCAATCATTATTTTATTTATAATTTCTACTACAGATATCGTACTATATTTTCTGCTGACATACAGCAAAATTTACATCCCTTGGCCTGCCAGAGAGACAATCAGTTACCATGCACTTGACCATGAGAGAAGGTGTACAGGATATTTCTCTCTCAGGCGTCTCTGGCAGATTCCAATAGTGACGAGTTTATTTCTCATGAGGATACATACTGTATTTAGATGTATCAGATGATGATGCAGCAGTGTCTGATGTGTCAGTAGATGACTGTGATCCTGAAAATGATAGCAAGGTTGATGTGAGTGAGGAGGAGGAGGAGCTTAGTAGCAAGCTTAGTGACACTGCACTCAAGGCAACAAGTGGGTCAAGGTCGCCATCACCATCACATGTGTCCACACACATCATGCTCAGCTTACAAGGTAAATAAGTAAGCCATTCATCTGTGCAGGACATTATTTTCAAACCAGTTTATACAGTAGTTACCTGGGTGACTGCTTCAGCATAAGACATGTAAACTTATGTACCGTAATGATTTATTTTATAATCTTTTTTTATTACAAACATCATGTGGGGTTTATGTGATCATCAGGATACAAACAAATCACAAAGAGTGAATAGTTTCGACGTGGAAAAAAATATACACTACCTCTCACACTACGGGAGGGGGAGCTATCAGGTCGGTATGGGAGGGTAAACGTAGTGTTTACATTCGGGGGAGCGGTCGGTAAAGAAGGGGTTAACTGTACCTAATGATTTAACTTAACCTGCCCTACCCTTTGGCTGAGAAATCAGGAAACGAAATCCACCTTTCAGTATGCTGAGTAGGATTCTTCCACTATGTCAGAAACAACCATGAGTACGTTTTATGAAATGAGACGATAATGATAGGGATAATTTTCTGCTGGAAAATGTCATTTACCACCCAGGAAATAGCAACAGAAATACAGAAAACAAACTGGAGGAATATGAATTGGTGAGGTCTTGATGCTTTTTAACATAAAGTGTACATTTACCTGATTTCATTTCATTCATTCATTGCCAGACGTCATGTATCCCAAACGGGGTGGACAAGGGCTTAGAGTTAATTGTTTTACAGAGAGGGGCACTAATCCTCCACCAATCCCACTTGACACGTAGGGAGAACGTTATGCCAACAGCATCTGGTGTTCCCAGGCGGTCACCCATCCAAGTACTAACCAGACCCAATTTACCTGATGATACTAATAAAATGCACTTTAACTTGCTTGAATTGCAGTTGTAGCTTAATATCATATATCACAATGCTGTAACTTACCAAGCCTCTTTTTTGGAGCACTGCTGTACGTTGTTTGCTTCTCTACGGTGGTTGAAGGATCCTTTATCTTTACATCATCACTAAAGCTTCTTCCAGTTCGTATTGTCAGGGCCGTGAAATTGTACAATGGCCGATTTAAAACAGCTTGACCCAAGCCTCTTAGAACTCTCAGGTTGTGAGATAACGTCATCCTTGTTCTGACCTCTCGCACGATCGTGCGAATCACTTTCTGCAGCTATTTACCTCGTCAGTATGTTGATTTATTGCAGACTGGCGTGACGATGGAAGTGTTGAAAAAACAGAATGGCTGATTCAAAACTAAAATTTCCACGGTGGACCAAATATAAATCTTCTAATCTATTCTTCTAGTCTTCTTCTTCTTCTTTGAAGGCCCAGTACCACAGACCTCAGTAGCAGCTGATCCATGCGGCCGACATTCAAGACAGAGCATGAACCAACCGATTATTGTTGTAAATGCATAGAGTACTTATACCGGTACAACAAAAGAGGGTAGTGGGTCTTGCCCACTGAGCTCTACAGCACAAAGGGGCTCTATCCGCTATTCGGCTCTGACGTGTGACTTTGGACACCATATTAAAACACCCGCATTTGTCGCTTAAAATACGAAAACCGCACTCGCCGCTTACTATACAAAAAACTACCTGTTCTATTTATCGCCAGGCACCTCAATCCTGCAAGGGGTGGCCATAAACCGCTTTCATGTCGCCCTGTCCAATGCCATTTCACGGAGCTGCTCCTAGCTCTCATATAACTCTCTCATTCACCTCTCCACTCCATCCCTCCATCTCATCCTCGGCCTTCCCCCTCCCTCTCTCCCCTCCACCTCACTCGCATACACTCTCCTCATTAGTATCTCTCTCTCTTTCCATCCTCTCCACATGGCCAAACCACCTGAATGTTGAAATACCTGCCGTAACAGCAGAACACCGCCAAGGCATGACGACACCCGCCTGTAATGCTTCCCGTCCCGTAAACGCCTAGTGTGTAGCTGGGCTCTCTTTCTAGATCGGAGCTTAGACAAATAGGAGAGGTAGAACACAAAAACTCAAGGCAACAACCTTACACGTGTATTACTAAGTTGGACAGGGGAACGAGTAGATGTCACTGATAGATACACTGGACAGATATGGCTTATCAGTATCGCGCAGGATACAGATCGGATCACAGTGAATAGCACTTGAGGCAGAGTATTATAATTATAAGAAGTCCGGGTTTTCTATATTTGTGGAGTCACTAATATTGTTCCTTGCTGGTGTTTCTTTGGCACTGGGGCCTGGATATGGTCTTTGTATCAGGAGGTATTTTCTGGCGGTAGCGTATTCACTCTAATAGACACGACTCTCACTGGGTGGCCGTATTTGCGGTTACACTGTCACTGTTACTCACTCCACCACTTTGGTATTATCACTGACTTCCATTAGAGGGTTAGTTCACCGTTCTGCCTCTGTGTAACTAGGTCACAGACACTGTGCTATCACTGTCACTCCTTTCGGGCTCGGGCGTTGTGGCGGTCAGGTACTATACAAGGGCGGCGGAGGTGTCGCAGCTCCACTACTGACGGGGCTGGGTTCTGCCGGGGGCCTCTATATCCAGAGGCCACGGGATCACGCGCAGGGCTGTCCTCTCTCGTCTGGGGCTCTGCCGTGCTGGGAGTGGTAGTGGGCTCCTGTAACCTGGTGGGGCTATATGATCCAATACAGGGTCTAGCTCGGGAGAATTCCATTCCATTTCTCGTCCGGGGCTGTTGGTGGAGAAGGGCCCCGTGCTCTTGGGGTTGGGGGAGGGAGTACGGCCCTCAGGGCTGGGGCCAAATAACTGCCTGAACCTTTCGTTCAGGCTCCTGACGAAGGACAAAGATCTCCGACATCGAGGTGTGGGAAGTTCCTGCCCAGGAGTCCTGGGGGCAGTCTGGGGTTCCCGAGGGCTGTGGTCCCCGGTGCTTGGCGGCGCCATCATGAAGGGGCTGCGGCACCGGTCTGCATCGGGGTCCGTCAAGTGGGTATCCTCCAAAGCAGGTTGTAGGGAGCAGAGGGCAGGGGAGATCAAGGGACCTCCCCAGTACTCCTCTAGGCCTGAGACTCCCTCTGGGTCATGGGTCGGGGAACAGGCGTCAGCTTCTGACGGAGGAGCAGCTACAGGCCGTCTCCTGTCGTAGGGCCCGGCTACTGGCCGTGGCCTTCTAGGGGTGTGGCAACCAGCCGTCGCCAAAGCCCAGCTACTGGCCGTGGCCTGGGGGAGGGAACAGCTACCAGCAGACCCAAGGGCACCTTTGAAGCAGCTACAGGCCGTCTCCTGATTCCCCTCAGAGCGGCTACAGGCTGTCTCCTTCAGGAGGGTTGAGCGGCTACAGGCCGTCTCGAGAAGAGCACCTTCGGAGCGGCTACAGGCCGTCTCCTGACAAAGGCGGGAGTGGCTACAGGCCATCTCCTGATTCCCCTCAGAGCGGCTACAGGCCATCTCTTGATTCCCCTCAGAGCAGCTACAGGCCATCTCCTTCAGGAGGGTTGAGCGGCTACAGGCCGTCTCCTTCTGGAGGGTTGAGTGGCTACAAGCCGTCTCCTGACGAAGGCGAGAGCGGCTCCAGGCCGTCTCCTTATTTCCCTCAGAGCAGCTACAGGCCATCTCCTTCAGGAGGGTTGAGCAGCTACAGGCCATCTCCTGACGAAGGTGGGAGCGGCTATAGGCCATCTCCTGACGAAGGCAGGAGTGGCTACAGGCCATCTCCTTACTGCCCTCAAGAGCAGCTACAGGCTCTCAGGAGGGTTAAGCAGCTACAGGCTGTCTCTTTCAGGAGGATTGAGTGGCTACAGGCCGTCTCCAGAAGGACACCTTCAGAGTGGCTACAGGCCGTCTCCTTATTTCCCTCAGAGCGGCTACAGGCCGTCTCCTTATTGAGGGGTGAGTGGCTACAGGCCGTCTCGAGAAGGACACCTTCAGAGCGGCTACAGGCTGTCTCCTTATTGCCCTCAGAGCGGCTATAGGCCGTCTCCTTATTGAGGGGTGAGTGACTACAGACCGTCTCAGGGGTGCTGGCAGGAGCTGGAGAAACAGCTCCACCCCGAAGCTGTTGAGGGTTGGGTTGCCTGCAAGGTAGTTGCGGTTTCCTGCTATGGTGGTGGAGAGCAAGTTGTGGGTCACAGGGGCGCGCGGCCCAGGCGGACTTACGTCCCTCTCACACGGAGCTGGACCGCACACTTTCTACCTCTCCATGGGCTCTTTCTGGGTGTGTCGTGTTGTTTCTGGAGCCCAAACCCGGGATTTTACCCCCCAAGTAGGAGACCACGGAGGGGCTCTGAGGGCGCGCGTGTTGTCCAGGCAGTGCAGGCCGATGTCCCTAACTACCTTGCGCCCTTATTCCCCTGAACAGACCCAGCAAGGACGTTGCAGTCCGGGCGCATTACCCTCCAGCCAGACCAGCCCTCGCCAGGTTTGGGGTGGGGCTGATTCTTCAGTTGCAAGCATCACCCAAGTGACGGCCTTCAGCTGCACAAAACCAGTGACTACCGTCAGCCGCACAAAACCAGTGATGGCCTTCAGCCGCACAAACCCAGAGACGGCCATCAGCTGCTCAACCGCTGCAAAACCCCCCCTCCCCTGCAGAAACTGGTGATGGCCTTCAACCGCACTCAGGGAGAGGTGGTACCGCCCCCTCTCCTTCTGCAGCTGCCTCCAGGAGCTGGACTCCAGTGATGGCCTTCAGCTGCACCAGCAGGCAGGTGATGGCCATCAGCTGCACATCAACTGCCATCCACTCCCCTCACAGGACACCAGCGACGGCCTCCAACTGCACCTGTGGACAGGTGATGGCCACCAGCTGCACCTTGCCCACGGTCCTGTCAGGCAGCCGGGTCCCAGTGACGGCCTTCAGCCACACCAACATCCTGTTGTCCATGGGACCTCGGCGATGGTCATCAGCCACGCCAGGGAGAGACGCCTCATCAAACGTCTCTCATCCCCTGTGACTTCCCCCGCGGAGGACGACCCTTGCTTGGCTCCACCCTGCAGTAGCCAAGCGGGACACCCTTCCGTTTCTCCCCACAGAGGCAGTCCCCAGGAGGAACTTCCCTGGCTGGAGAAGGTTTGGCGAGGCCCCATAGTGACCCCAGGAGTGTGTGCAGTTCAGCCAGTGCCCGGGGAAGATGACCGGCTGACAGACTCCTGCCGGAGGCAACGCCGCAGACTACCCCTGACAGCGGCCCGATGGGAGGGAGACTGCAGCCGCCAAACTCCTAGAGGTGCCCCTGCGATCCCAGGGCGCAACCTCCCCAGCCCCAGATGACAGCAACCCCCTCCCCAGGGTGGGCACAGACAAGAATGCCTGCTCGCCCTGTTTGGCCCTAGCCCCAAGGACCAGACCCCTTCACGAGGCTCCACGAGAGGAGGGCCTCTCACTATGCCGCCCAGCAGCCCACAAAAGATGACGTCGCCCCTGAGGATTGTCCCGTGTCCCCTGAAGGAAGGAACACCTGACAGGACCCCTCCTACACCTATAGAGCCCAGGACTTCAGCAGCCCAGACAGAGCCCTCTAGAGTACTTAGTGCCTTTGTGATTGAATAGTGTACTGTGTTGTACTCATATCATATAATGTGTGTTGAATTTAAGGTAATATACATGTAAGGCTGTTGCCCAAAGTTTTTATGCCCTGTTCCTCTTGTAGTGTGTTCTAGCTCCGGTCTGAAAAAAGAACCCCGGCTCCATAGCTAGTGTTTCTAGGACGAGAAATCGACCTAAAAACACGCAGCATAACACTGGTGGTCAGTGGTGGTTCTTGACCCAAGTAGAATACAGGGAGGAGCAAAACAGGGATATTGGCAGAATGGCAACTAAATAAATTCGACCCAGAACTAAATAAATTCGACCCAGAACAATATGACATACACACATACCTATCCATAATCAAACCACTCTTAGATATAGGGTTTGAAAAAAAAAAAAAAAAAAGGCAGTCATCCTGCTTCTCCTGGGCAAAGCAGTAGCTATTATTGCACCCAAGATCGTCCTGGAGCTGACATGGGCAAATGTCACCCAAACAGTGATTCAAGCCATCACGCCATCATTGGAAAGAGTTGTGGCACTATCACAGCTCAACTATCTAACCTACAGTTGGAGCCTAGGTGATACACTCATCTTGGCCAGGCAACTCGTCACTGGTGCATACCCGGAGACTGATGCAGCAATCCAGGAACAACATACATTCAACACACTTTTAAGGGTCCTCCCCAGTGTTATCAAGGAACATTTTATGATACACGACCCAAGGGGAGACCTAGATAAAGACATTCAACTGATACGGCATCTCCTAGCCTCCCGCTCCATCCCCCAGCAGATCAATATCGCAAGCAAATTTCCCACCCAAAGACCAGCAATGCACCACAAACCATGGACGCCCTCAGCCCACATCAACCCCCCATCCACACCCAACCTACCCAGGGCACACCCCCACCAACAAACACCCCAACCCCAAAGAAAACAAAAACTTGATTTCCATCAACCCATGGGAGTTCTCCACCTGCAGCCACAGATGTCCACTCCATGACATCCGAGAAGAACTAAAGGCTGGGCGGCACAGACCAACCACCCTGGGACGATGGAGTGTCCTTCCTGGATAACGAGGGCACTGGGGACGATGTCTTACCAGCTGAGGGCACCGACCCCAGAGAAACAGAGCCGGAGGAAAACGATATCTTGCAGCAGCTGGATTTTTAGGCCCGTCCCTGCACCTCCCCACGGTGGCGGGGGCTGTCACGAGTCGGCTAGTGACATTGGCTTTTGTGGGAAACCGCGAACTCTAGTGGAATCCCAGTTTATCATTCAGTTAACCGCTCACTCGGTCGGGAGTGTTTTTCAGACAATTTTCCAATGTGTCATGTCATAAATGATCATCTTTGTGCGAGACATTAGCGCTTCCACTGAGCGATTTATTTTGGGCATGTTTCGCTCATTCTAGCCGTTAGTAAGGCGGCCACAGCACTTGCCTCCTTCCCACGAGTTAGTCAGTCGAGGTTTGAGCGCCACGAAACCAGGTTGGGCCAGAGCGTAGTGCCGCCGTTCCTGATTTCCACATACTGTGATAGGCGAGAGACTTAAGCGAGTGCAGTGTCCTTCCAGTAACGACGCCCAGTCATCTGCTTAGTCCACTCTTTGACCAGTATTTTCTTTTTGTTTTCCTAGACTTAAGAGTTTAGTTAAGGTGCTGTTCCCTCACATGCCGGCTGGGTGCGCCGCATGTTATTTTCCTAGGTTTAAGAGTCTAGCTTTTGAGTGAATGAGTGAGTGCGATCTCTTTATTTGAATTCATTTTGAAATGTAACGTTAAATTTATTTCTTTGTAATCAATAAATTTAACAGTTCTTTTTTCTCGAGCTTAATGTAATGTAAACTCGTGTTTCATTTCTCCATAATTAAGGTTATTCTAGTTGCAGCTCCTAGCTTGCATAAATGCTTTGGTATTCATAACTGGTACTTAGGCCAGTCTTGTTGTATTAAGCTTAAAATCCGTTGTGCCTTCTAGGAGTTAACGCATCAGCAAGAACTTGATATTAATAGTATTAGTTATTTATTGTCAGGGGTGAAGTCACTTTCTCCAGAGACTAACAGTACTAATAAACAGCAATTGTGAGGAATTAGTCTCTGCTGTGTACTGTTGAGAAAGTTTATAAATTCTCGTTCTTAGAGAATCGGCAAAGCAAGCCAGAATAAAGTAATCATTGCTTGATTTAGCAAGACAATTCATTGTCCCTGCTATCAGTATTACTGAACATTATCTTTTAATATTGCATTCATTTTAAAAACCCCGTGACAGGGGCCACCTCTCAGAAATAGTCCCCCAGTCTATGACAAGATGAGACTGAACAGGGTGAAAGTGAGGCTACTGGTCAACACAGGAGCGGCCGGATCCTGCCTCTACAGCCATTTTTACTCCCGTCATAGCTCGACCTTTGGACCGCTTTTCCCTATGTCAGCTCATCTCATGGATGCATGGGATGGCCCCCTGCCCATACGTGGAGAAACCCAGGCCCTGCGCACTGACACCCACCAACAAGCCTCTACCCAACACAAATTCATCGTGTTTGACTCAACCTGCCATGCATATGATAGTTACCTGGGACTGGACCTCCTGCAGAAGCTGCACACAAACATCGGTTGTCATAAGCAACGTCTCCAGTTCCAGAAGCCCCTGGACCTCTTCCCTCAGCCCCTCTCCCCAGCCCCCCCTCTCGTCTCTCCACCCCCCCTCCACACCCCACCTTCCCAGCAACCATCTCCACTGCCCTAACAATTCCCCCCCAGCACGAGGCCTGGCTACATCTGAACAGGCCCACTGAAGCCTCTGTCCTGTTCTCCCCCAACCTGCCACCTGGAACCCTCTCGGCCTGTCTGCTGTCCCCCACCTCCTCCCCCCCGACATTGCAGCAGTCCGAGTGGTAAACATCTCCACCACCCCCCTCACACTACCTAAAAGATCAGTGGTGGGAAAGATGGGAGAGGCCAAGCCCTGTACACCCCTCCATTCCCCCCTGCCACCCTACCCCTACTACCTGAACACCTCTCACTGCACCAAGCGGACAGCCTCCACCAACTTCTCCTGGACTTCCAAGACCTCTTCACGTCAGACCCTACTGACATCGGCCACACAACCTACCTGACATATGAGATACACACCACAGGACCACCCATTCACTAACCATCATGGTGGAAGAACCCCAAACAACGGGCTGAGGAAGACCGGCTGATCCAGGAAATGCTAAATGCTGGTGTTGTATCACCCTCCACCGGCCCATGGTCCTCCCCCATCGTCCTGGTCAAAAAGAAAGACAGCACCATACGCTTTTGCGTGGATTACTGCCAACTGAACGACGTGATTACTAAGGATGCCACCCCCCTTCGCAGGATAAACGACTCCCTCGATTCCCTACAAGGAGCCTCCTGGTTCTCCACTTTGGACATCCTATTGGGATACTGGCAAATCCCCATACACCCCAAGGACAGGGGGAAGACAGCGTTTTCCACCAGTAATGGGAAACATAATGAATTAAACGTCCTACCATTCAGACTCTGTAACACCCCCACCACCTTTTCCAGGTTAATGGAGTCTGTCCTGAGCGGCCTTACCTGGGAAATCTGCCTGACCTACCTGGACGACGTAATTATTTTCAGCCATGCATGGGCCGACCACCTCCAGTGCTTCAGGAAGGTCTTCCTATGCATTCGCCAGGCAGGCCTCAAGCTCAGACCCTCAAAATGCGTTCTGGCCGCATGAACTGTCGCCTTCCTGGGGCACATTATTTCCCAGGAAGGAATATTGCCTGACCCCAACAAGCTGCATGCCATTGTAGACCTTCCCCTACCCCGAGATGTCCACGAAGTCTGCATCTTCCTAGGACTTACTTTGTACTACAGGTGTTTCGTGAAGGGGTTTGCAGGCATCACCAAGCCCCTCCATGACTTCATCAAAAAGGGTGAGCCTTTTATCTGGACCGACGAACAGAGAGCAGCATTCCACGAACTGAAGAACAAACTCGTCACCACCCTGATCATCACATTGGCCTACTACACCCTGTCCTTTGGTCTATAAACCAACATGTCCTTAGTAGCAATTGGCGCTGTCCTCGCCCAGGTGCAGGAAGGACGGGAGCACATCATCACTTGCCCCAGCTGCACCCTCATCCAAGCCAAGACGAACTACGCTGCCACCAAACGAGAGTGCCTAGGCATCATATGGGCACTGGAACACTTCCGAGCCTACCGGTCGGGTACAAACATCACCGTCATCACCGACCACCAGTCACTCCAATGGTTATGGCAGACAAACACACACAGCACCCAACTCATTAGGTAGAGGGAAACTCTCGAGGAGTTCAGCTATGAAATTTCCTATCACCTCAGCAAACTACACACCAACGCCGATGTCCTATCCCGACTACCAATTAACTCTATCCATGTCGAACCAGATCTCTTACAACAATGGCGCAACAAAGATCACCCCCACTGGATACTGCCACGTTTGGTCTCCAGACTCCACCAACAGGGTAACCACCTATTTACCCAGTCGAGGCATATAGTGTTCGACCCCCTAACTGTCCTAGATGCCATGACTCACCTGCACTCTGACAATGGGATTCACTTGGGCATTAAAAAAGTTTTGCAAGTATTCATTGATGCCTATTGGATCCCTAACCCCTCCAACCTGGCCAAATAAGTCACCCAGTCCTGCCAGGCCTGTGTGCTAGGCAAGGACACCAGCTGCACACCTGGCCCATCAGGGAGCATCACCGCTCACAAACCTTGGCAGTTGTTATCTGTAGGCCCCTACCATCCAAATCCAGCTGCAGGTATATTATCACCTTCGTAGACACGTATTCAAAATTCCTTGTCACCTGTCTGGCCAATGAACACCACCCCATCACCATGGCTGATGCCCTCGTCTGCCACATCTTCCCGTACAGTATTTCAGGATTCCCCAAGCCCTGTGCTCAGACAATGTCCCTGAGTTAACCAGCGCCATATGGCAAACACTCGCCACCATCTTTGGATACTGCGTCTTGCACTCCTCCCCCTACTGGACCCAAGAGAATGGAATATGCAGGAGGAGCCATCGAACCCTCCTAAACCAGGTGTGGGCCTGGATAGAAGAGACCAAGAATGAGGGCTGGCCAGCCCATGTCAAGACTGTACAGTGGAGAATAAACTCCTGCCCGCGAGACAACGGCGTCTCCCCCCACAAAAGAGTATTTGGGGAGGCCCCCCTCCTCCTGCCTTTGAGACAACACCTCCAACCCCTCTCCACGTCCCCCACGTCCGACTCCCTACACGACCTCAAGAGGCGACTGCACTACCTGCAGAAAAATCTAGTCCTACAGCCGGATGTCGCTCCCTCCAACGCCTACAAACCAGGCAGCTCTGTAGTAGTGGCGGAGCTACCCACACCCAACAAAGTCTCCCCACAGTTTATGGGACCTTATATCACTCATGTCCCAAACCCTTACAAAGTCACCATAGATTACCACAGCACCCAACGCACTTATCAGAAATGTACGCCCGTTCCAAACCAACACCGCCTCACGCCACGACCCCTCTCCCTCCACCACCCACACCACCTCCCTACCACCTGCCACTCTAGACCCCCCGTCAGACTCATACACTTCCTATATCACGCCCTCCTCCCTACCATCCTCCCCTACTCCTTCCCCTCCAGCCCACTCCCCAACTGCACCTCACACCTAATCTCCCGCCACTTCACCACCACCGCAAATACAACCACCCAACCCAGGGGCCCTAGGTCCACCCCCAAACAATCCACCACGTTCCCAGCACTGCACCGCATCCGCTGCCACCTTCATACCCGCACCGTCACCCCCACCCCTTACACCTTGCTTCACACCCACCACCCGCCCCACACCACGAGCACAGCCCCCTACCACCACCCACGCCACCCAGTCACTGAACACCCTGACAGCACGCCCAACCACGACATCACAAGGCCGCATTCCCCCATCACCACTCACACCCACCCTCAAAACCACCACCACCCGCTCCGACCGTCTTTCATGCCCACCAGCCAGATACTCCACTACACCATCACCCAGCCCCCCAGCCTCTCCTACACCACCAGAACAAACCTCCCCTACCTCACACACACCCAACACAGCCCCCATAATACTAACCCTACACCAGGGCCAGTGAAAACTTCCACCAGCCCCTATCCCCAGGGAAAAGAGCAGCACCTGCCCTCAGCAGCCGCATAAAACCCCCACCACCTCACCAGTCACCAGCATTCAGCTAGGACACACTGAACACCAACCACCACCAGCCATGAAGGTGCAGCGTGTCACCTGGGCCCCGACTTATGGAAGAAAACAACGCATCCATGGGACACATCACCTCCTGCAACTCCTCCAGGAAACACCTCAGGCCTCCACCTTATGCGTCACCTATGCCCATCACCAGGACCCAGACATAGCCACCCAACACTGGACCAGCCCTCACCAAGTTCAGGGTGGGGCTGATTCTTCAGTCCCAGGCAATACCCAAGTGATGGCCTTCAGCTGCACAAAACCAGTGATGGCCTTCAGCCGCACAAAACCAGTGATGGACTTCAGCCGCACAAACCCAGAGACAGCCAGCAGTCGCTCAACCGCTACAAAATCCCCCTCCCCTGCAGAAACCGGTGACAGCCTTCAGCCGCACTCGGGGAGAGATAGTACCACCCCCTTTTCTTCTGCAGTTGCCTCTGGGAGTTGGATGCTGGTGACTGCCTTCAGCCACACCAGGAGGCAGGTGATGGCCATCAGCCACACCTTGACTGCCATCCACTCCCCTCACAGGACACTGGTGATGGCCTTCAGATGCACCTGTGGACAGGTGACAGCCACCAGCCGCACCTCACCTACGGTCCTGTCAGGAAGTCGAGCCCCGGCAATGGCCTTCAGCCACACCGACAGCAAAGGGACAGCCATCAGCCACCCTCCTCCTGTTGCTCATGGGACCTCAGTGATGGCCATCAGCCACGTCAGGGAGAGACATCCCACCAAACGTTTCTCATCACCTGTGACTTCCCCAACAGAGAACGACCCTTGCTCGGCCCCACCCTCTGGTAGCCAAGTGGGATGCCCTTCCATTTCTCCCCACAGAGGCAGCCCACAGGAAGAACTTCCCTGGCTGGAAGTGGTTTGGCGAGGCCCCATGGTGACCCCAGTTCAGCTGGCTCCCGGGGAAGACAACCAGCTAATGGACTCCCACTGGAGGCGATGCCACAGACTACCCCTGATGGCAGCCCAATGGGAGGGAGACTGCAGCCACCGGACTCCCAGAGGTGCCCCTGTGACCATGGGCACAGACAAGTGTGCCTGCTCGCCCTGCTTGGCCTGAGCCCAAAGGACCAGACCCCTTCTCAAGGTTCCACGAGAGGAGGGCCTCTCACTACGCCGCCCAGCAGCCCACTAAAGACAACATCACCCTTGAGGATTGTCCCGCATCCCCTGAAGGAAGGAACACCTGACGGGACCCCTCCTACACCTGTAGAGCCCAGGACTTCAGCTGCCCAGTCGGATCCCTCTAGTCTATTTAGTGCCTTTGTTGCCCAGAGTTTTTATGTCCTGTTCCTCCCGTAGTGTGTTCTAGCTCCAGTCTCGAAAGAGAACCCCGGCTCCATAGCTAGTGTTTCTAGGATGAGAAGTCAACCTAAAAACACCCAGCATAACAAATGTATTTCTCTTAATGCTTTCTATCACATCCACATCCACAACACAATGCTCCTTCACTTCCTCATTTGTCAATCTGTCACTCCATGTAACTTTACATGCTCCTCTCAAATAACTCATTTCCACTGCTCTCAATCTTGTGTCCTTCCAACAAGTTCCAAGCTTCACCTCCATACGTTAGGGTTATATTGCAATACTGTCATGCAGAGACTTTTTTTGCTTCCATGCTCACTTCCCTGCTTCTTATCACTGCTTTCAATGAACCAGCAACCTTTCTTCCCTGTTGTACCCTTTCAAGCACTTCACTCTCTAAGCTTGCATCCGTATTCATCATGCTACCCAAGTACCTAAATGCACTCATATTTTCCAATTCCTCCTCATCCAGCCTCATTATACATTCAATAGCTTCATTCCTCTCGAAGCTATAGCTTTACTCTTTCCTACATTCAGCTTTCGATTCCGTTCTTACACATTCTCCCAAAGTCATTCACCAAGCCTTGCAATTCCCCTTTGTCTTCACTTAATACATCATCATCTGCAAACAGGACAGGGAGTTTCCGAACACTGTATGCCCTCTCTCATCAGGGTCACTCCAACATCCACTGCCCTACCTTGTACCTCTTTTATAATCCCATCCATATATAGACTGAACAGCCAAGGGGACATGACACACCCCTGTTTCAATCCAACATTAAAATACAAAAATACACTCAGTTCACCATCCACACACACGGCAGCCTTAGCCCCCTCATACATACACTCTTCACGGTATTCAGCAACTTCCCATTTACTCCACATTTTCTTAATATTTTCCATATTCCTTGTCTATCCATCCTGTCATATGCTTTCTCCAAATCCATGAAGACCACAACCTTCTTTCCCTTCTCTAAAAAATTTTTCCACTGAAGATCTAAGAATGAATATCTGATCTAAACAACCTCTTCCCTTTCTAAAGCCTCCCCGTTCTTCTCCAACTAATTCCTCTGCTATTTCCCTACCTCTGTCAGTAAGTATCCTACCATACACTTTTCCCATTACATTAAGAAGAGAAATGCCCCTATGATTACCACACACTTCTTTTTCCTTTTTTCCTTTGTACAGGGGAGTAATTACACTTGACTTCTAATCCTCCGGGACTCTGCCTTCCTCCCACGTCAATCTGCACATCTTCCATATCCATTCTACCAACTCTTCCCCATGCCTCAGCATTTCACCATTTCCTCATTTTGACTTTCTTCATTACTTCCACTACATCCATCCTACTGATTTCTTCCTATGTTCTCACCTCCCTCCTTCTTCCAGCAATTCCCCAGCCACATACATACGCATTCACTATGTTCAACAATTCCTGAAAGTGTTCTCTCTGTCACGACTCTAAAATATCATAACACTGCATAATAGCTTATAATATATATATATATATATATATATATATATATATATATATATTATATATATATATATATATATATATATATATATATATATATATATATATATATGATATATTGTTATCGTAGTCGTCATAGTAGTTAGTAGAACAACAGGAAAACGTAACAAACACACATAGTTCTCCACGAACCAAAGATAAAGAAACAAATACTTCTGGGTGAGGAATTGAAGATGATGACGCTTACTGGACACTTTTCTCTGATGTAGAAAGTGAAGATTTTAGTTCTGGCATACACATCTATGAAAACCTACTCACGAGGGTTCACAGGTCAGGAAACACATACGCAACTATCCTTTTGCATAACGACAAGGGACTTCAAGTGAATTTGACCAAACAAATAAACACCATGGCTAGATGATCTAACACCACAGCTGCAACTTCCCCACCCCATGTCTGTTTACCATGAGGATAAAAATCTTACAAAATTCTCAGGTACAGAAAAGGACTGAATCGACATGATGTCCCTTATTGATCATGTGAACAACTCATTGTTAAGACATATAACAGATGAGTGAAAAGATAGCTGTTTTTTCATCATGGATTAACCAAGAAAGATGCCCAGCTGATGATCTACTTAGACCTGATAAGCTCTTACGAGCTCAGACATAATATGATGAGGGAAATACCCACCGTAGCAGCAGAACACCGCCGAGACGTCGCAACCCCGTCCTCAAGAGGAGACCACGGAGGGATTTTGAGGGTGTGTGCACTATCCAGGCAGTATGGGCATATGTCCCCTACTACCTTGCGCCCTTATTCCCTGCAACAGACCCAGCAGGAGCTACTCGGTGTGAAGGTATTACCCTTCAGCCGGACAAGCCCTCGCCAGGTTTGGGTTGGGGCTGAATACTCAGTCCCAAGCAGCACTCCAGTGACGGCCTTTAGCTGCACAAATAACATGACGGCCTGTAGCTGCCAGGCTTGGGTCCAAGTACATGGACTCGTACTCGTACTTAAGTATACAATATAATGTACTTGTACTCGGGTTTAAAATTTCCATAGTACTTGTACTTGTATTCGGACTCAAAGTACTCAACAATTTTGCGAGGACTTTCGAGTACAACCATGATATATAAAACTGGTGAGATAACAATGGTGTGTCCTTGGAGAGGACAGGTGGCCTGGGTTGGTGAGTCACTGAGGTCAAGTGGTGTACAGGCACGCCCACTAACTCCTGATAAGCTGCTTTATATATATATATATATATATATATATATATATATATATATATATATATATATACCTACATACACACAATAAACTGCTGAAAGCAATTGAGGTTAAATCAGTAAAATGTACTTGTACTTGGATTCGAGTACAACACAAATGTACTCGTACTTGGACTCGAGTTCAGCTATAAAACGGAGTACTTGTACTTGTACTTGGATTCGTGATACCGTAATGTAATCGTACTTGAACTCGAGTACAGAAAAATGTACTCGTACCCAAGCCTGGTAGCCGCACGGAACAAATGATGGCCTGTAGCTGCACGCAACAAGTGATGGCCTCTAACTGCACAAATATCAAGATGGCCTCAAGCCGTGCAACTGCTGCAACTCCCCCCCCTCTCCTGCAGAAACTGGTGACAGCCTCCAGCTGCACTCGGGGAGAGATGGTAACGTCCCCTCTCCTTTTGCAGATGCCTCCAGGAGTAAGACACCTGTGACGGCCTCCAGCCGCACCTCGACTGCACGTCACTCCCCATGCAGGACACTGATGATGGCATGCACCTGTGAACAGGTGATGGCCTCCAGTCGCACCTGCAGGCAGGTGACAGCCTCCAGCCACACCTCGACTGCATATCACTCCCCACGCAGGACACTGATGATGACGTGCACCTGTGGATGGGTGACGGCCTCTAGCCGCATCTCGCTCACAGTCCTGCCTGGAAGTCGGGACCTGGTGACTGCCTCCAGCCGCACCAACAGGAAAGGGATGGCCTCTAGCTGCCCTCCTCCTGTTGCCCATGGGACCTCGGTGATGGCCTATAATGCACCAGGGAGAGACATGCCAACCAAAGTCTCCCATCCCCTGAGACTTCCCCTGCAGAGAACGACCCTCGCTTGGCTCACCCCACCTGTAGCCGAGCTGGACACTCCTCCGTTTCTACCCACAGAGCCAGCCCACAGGAGGAGCCTTCCTGTCTGGAAAAGGTCTGAAGAGGCCCCGTGCTGTCCCCGGGAGTGTGTGCATTGCAGCCGGCGCCCGTGGGAGACAGCCAGCTGACTGACTCCTGCCAGAGGCGATGCTGAAACGCAACCCTGATGGTGGCCTGACGGGAGGGAGACCACAGACGCCGGACTCCCTGAGGTACTCCTGTAAACCTGGGGCACGACCACTCCAGTCCTAGATGACAGTGGCCTCCTCCCCAGGGTGGGCACAGACAAGCACGCCTGTCAGGACTCCATATTATAATTACAAATCATAATAGATAAATAGATAGATAGGCAGAGCTCCAGGCAAGCCTGGGAAAGGGAAATGATCTTGCAAGTTAACTGACAATACACAGGAAGTAGCAAGTCAGGGGATGATATAGGTAGTGTATCAGCGAGATAGCATACAAACAAAGCCTAGTGACCATACACACATACTCACACACAGGTTTCTAGAACTTTCCAACCACAGTGTAACACACGTGACACGACCCTTGCTACACCAGAATTTAGGAAGCAGAGCTCAGAAGGAGATAGGCCATAGAACCGGCAGGTAGTAGGGAGAACGAACCTAGCAACATGGGCAAGGGAGAGAGAGAGAGAGAGAGAGAGAGAGAGAGAGAGAAAGGAGGTAGCTAGCGGGACTCTACTTATACTTCACTCGTGTGAGACTTTGTTAATATTTCCAAGACAAATAAAAATAGTCCCATACTATTCTTTACCTCTCCTGTCATTGCATGACAAAAGGGAACCAAGATTATCTACTTACAAAGCTACTCAAGTATAACAACCGCTCATCCACAAGTCTAATATATGTATAACCAATCTACAAAACTCTACTACAAGTTTTTACAAAGTTATTGTGAGATATGGCGGCAGCGAACGTATGAACCTCGTCTACAAATCTACAGTGAATTCCTACAAAATATCAAGATTGAAAACAAAAAATACCTCTCACAACCAACAACTCACAACCAGCTCCTGACAGTATTCTCTCCAACCAGCCTCCTCCGTCTCCCCGATCATCACGCCGATTTAGAAGTGATCACACGACGTCTTGCCAGTAGTTTAACAAAATACTGATACAAACAATCTTGTAATTTCTACGACGAACCAACGAACTACAACAATCTACGATCAACTACAAGTAACAACTCTACGAGTCGTCTGTATAATCTTCTACACACACCTACAAGTAGTGGCAGTCTTCATCCCAAAACGAGTAAATCACAAGAAAAAAGGACCGCGAATGCATCGAGAAAGAAAAACTAAGCAAACAAACGAAGAGTGAGACACGACTCACAACTCACAACCACCAGACCTCGCCCTCCTCTCTCTGCTACATCCACCCAACCTCCACCGCTGATGCAGGAGTGAAGAGGTCAAAACGACGAAGCAAATACCAAGTCCATATTCACAACTCATCTTACTCACTCATCTTCACTCAAGTTACTCATCGCTACTCATTTACTCACCACAGCTACCAGTGTGGGAAGTCGACGTTACCATACATGTGCTGAGACGACGCCAAGCCGTGTCTGACACCACAGCACGTCAATCAACCCGTGAAGAACAACGCTATCACCACGTGCAACACCACTCACACCATTCCCACCACGGTAAAAATTAGTGAGTTTCATAGTTACTTCATCTATACGATACACAGTGATAGACAACACATTTTGCACAAAAATATAAAACCTGCTGTATAATTACAACTTAAATACATATACCTACTTCAATTATCTTCATAATTCAGTCATTCAATATTTACACCAACAATAAATGTTCTACACTGTATATATTCATTCATTTACTATAGCATTTATTTACTACCAACGAGAATTACCATTTATACCTACATAAAATACGTGTTTCATACATACAGCTATACATTATTACATCTACCATCACAGTTACTCAGTGAGCGATTAAAAGAACAGTATTAAACATTTATTAATTAAAGCTACCTAGTGGAAACAGATAAATTAAGTTACAAGGAAAACCAGAAAAAAAAAAATGGCCAACACAAATGACGTTAGCAAGAATGAACATCTTCAACACAATCGTGAAGACAATGATTTCCACACAGTGCTGACACATATATTGCCCACGATAGGTACAAGTGAACAACAAGTCAGTGTATATAGATAATACTGTATATAGTGTATATATATATATATTTTTTTTTTATATAAAATAACAAAATATGGGGCTATATAATATCATTTTCAGTAATATCTGTGCAAAATAAACTAAACCTTAAAAAAGGGTCCCAAGGAAATTAGCCAGCAATTATGCAACCTCGAGCAACACCGAAAAAACGTAGATAAACGAAGAAAAACAAACAATAGAAAATCAATACATACAAAAAAAAAAAGAAAGAAAGAAACTAAGAAAATGAAATAGAGTAAGGTCACATAACAAACAAATTAAAATAAGCGTAAGTGTTACTACAAATGCCAAAATACCACATAAACTCCTTCTATAAGTGAATCAAAAAACAAATTGTTGTCTCCACAAGCAAGTGGCATGGCACATCATCACATAAACTCCTTCTATAAGTGAATCAAAAAACAAATTGTTGTCTCCACAAGCAAGTGGCATGGCACAGCATCACATAAACTCCTTCTATAAGTGAAATAAAATGCAAATTGTTGTCTCCACAAGCAAGTGGCATGGCACATCATCACATAAACTCCTTCTATAAGTGAAACAAAAAGCAAATTGTTGTCTCCACAAGCACGTGGCATGGCACATCATCACATAAACTCCTGTAAGTGAAATAAAAAGCAAATTGTTGTCTCCACAAGCAAGTGGCATGGCACATCATATCATCGAACGCAGCATGACCGGATTCAATGTCAGAACTGCAATTATTACAATTGTGTAACAATTATTTAACGACAAACGATTGCATTATATTACACTTCCTACAATTATGTAACTACAAACGATATGTAACTACAAACAATATGTAACAATTACGTAACAGTTGCATTAATAAGATGTAACTTTTATGTAACTTTAACTAAATTATAAGGCCAACACAATTATGTAACAGTTGCATTAACAAGATATAACTTTTATGTAACTTTAACTACAAATATAAGGCCAACAAAATTATGTAACAGTTGCATTAACTTACCACAATATTATGTAACAATTTATAAAATATTACAATTATGTATTACTACAATTTTACCACAATTCTGTATTGCCAGAATCATCATACAAGTTAGGTGAAATCTTAGACATTACTAAAGGGATAACTCAATTATGTAATGCAATAACCTAGCAGCATTACCATTGCACAATTTTATGCGTATGTCTGTTATACATACACATCTTACAAAATGTCATACAACAACCATTGCATTTATTCAAATATGTATACAGCTTGTTTAAAATGTAATATTACTGAATCATTGCAATTTACTATGAATATTATATGTATACAATATTAATATCAATATTATGTACTAATAGATTAGCATATGTCAATGATGATTGCTGTCGGAGGACCTTCAGCGGCGCGGCCGAGCAATGTCAGGACTCCATATTATAATTACAAATCATAATAGATAAATAGATAGATAGACAGAGCTCCAGGCAAGCCTGGGAAAGGGAAATGATCTTGCAAGTTAACTGAGGAAATGTTGACAATACACAGGAAGCAGCAAGTCAGGGGATGATATGGGTAGTGTGTCTGCGAGACAGCATACGAACAAAGCCTAGTGACCATACATACACATACACACATACTCACACACAGGTTTCTAGAACTTTCCAACCACAGTGTAACACACGTGACACGACCCCTGCTACACCAGAATTTAGGAAGCAGAGCTCAGAAGGAGATAGGCCATAGAACCGGCAGGTAGTAGGGAGAACGAGCCTAGCAACATGGGCGAGAGAGAGAGAGAGAGAGAGAGAGAGAGAGAGAGAGAGAGAGACAGGGAGGTAGCTAGCGGGACCCTACTTATACTTCACTCGTGTGTGAGAGACTTTGTTAATATTTCCAAGACAAATAAAAATAGTCCCATACTATTCTTTACTTCTCCTGTCATTGCATGACAAAAGGGAACCAAGATTATCTACTTACAAAGCTACTCAAGTATAACAACATCTCGTCCACAAGTCTAATATATATATATATCTAATCTACAAAACATCACTACAAAGAACTTACAAAGTTATTATGTGACACGCCTACTTACTCTGTTTGGCCTGAGCCCCGAGGACCAGACCATCCAGCAAGGCCCCATGAGCGGAGGGCCTCTCATCACGCCCAGCAGCAGCCCACAGAAGATGACGTCACCCTTGAGGGTCGTCCCGTGGCCCTTACGAAAAGGGATACCGAACAGGACCCCTCCAACACCTGGCTGACACCTGGGGGCCAGCAGACTCCTGCAGCCCAGTGAGAGCCCTCCGGTGTGCCCAGTGTAATAGTGACTGACTAGTGAATAGTGTGATATTGGTACTCAGGTTGTACACTGCGCCTAACTAGTGCTCTCGTGACTGAGTAGTATACTGTGTGTCTTTCATATTCATATTGTGCACTGTGTATGACTAGTGCCCCTACCACCGCATAGTATATGGTGTGATACCTATATTTATGTTGTGTACTCGTGATCAAATAATATACTGTGTGAGATGTACATCCATCTTGCGTACAGTGTCCTTCTAGTACCCTTACGACTGGATAGTATCCTGTGTGATACTGATAGAACACAGTCTAGTCAGAGCCCTCCAGTCTGCCTAGTGCACTTGATACTGAATAGTGCATTGTGTGTAACTTCCACATTCATATTGTACAGCGGGAATTGGAATTATGACAATACACATGTAAGGTTGTTGTCCAGAGTTTTTATGTCCTGCTCTTCTTGTTGTGTTCTAGGTCTGGTCTCAAAAGAGGACCCTGGCTCTACAGCTGGTGTTTTTAGGACGAGACGTTGACCCTAAAGCACCTAGTTTAACAATGACTTTAAGACAGAATTTCTAAAGAAATTTTCTGGAGATATAAATTTCTTTCCAGGTAAGATTGTGGATCATATGGGACAACATACCACAAACCCTGTCTTAGGTGAAATAACAGCAGATGTGTCTGTTATGCTACGTGCTCAGAGCTCAACTCTTTGCTCTCTGAGCACGAGCAACTAATCTGGGGTTCCCTTCAGGACCGGGTCTAGAGCATGCAACTAGAGGAACAGGGAAAAAAAAAAAAAAAAAAAAAAAAAGGCCAACCAACCTTAAACGTATATTACCCAAAAGATATACAATACTGGACACAATACAATGTACAGAACAAACACACTAATAAGGACACAGAGGACCCGAGTGGGGCTACAGGTGACTGGGTAGCTACAGGTGTTGCCCAGGTGTGGGAGGGGTCCCGTCAGGCGTGTACTCTCACAGGAGGCACAGAACCACTGTCGGGGGCTGGGTAATCCGGTGTGGGCTGCTGGGCATTGTAGAGGGAGGCCTTTCCCTGGTGAGGCCTCGGTGGATGCATTGGCCCTCGGGACTGGGGCCGAACAGGGTGAGCAGGCATGTTTCCTTGCGCCTTCTCCTGGAGGAGGACTGCTCATCAGCTGAGCTGGGAAGGTCTCATCTGGGAGTCCTGGGGGCACCCCTAGATGGCTGGGGGCTGCGGCCTCGCCTTGGTCGAGAGGCCTCAGGGGCTGCCTGTGGCCTCCCTCATCTGGGAGTTCGGCAGTGAGGGGCAACGTAGGGGCGCTGGCTGCAGTGTCTCCCCAGGTTCCCAGTGAGGCTGCTCCAGATCCTCTCCAGGTGCAACTCTGCTGAGGGGCTAGCTTTGTGCAGAGAGTGAGAGGGATGTCCCACTCGGCCTCTGGAGGGGTGAGGCAAGCAAGGTGCATTACCCTCAAAGGGCATTGCAGGGGTAGCAGACAAGGAAAGGACAGTGGTCGTTCCCTCCCCGACAGGCACAGTGGGCGCCACTGCAGTTCTGCTGGACCCTGGGATTGCAGGTGAGAGGAGTACAGTGGCCGTCCTCTCCCCAGCAAGTACAGTGGATGGTGCTGCAGTCCTGCTCCCTATGGAGGCAGCAGATGAGGGAAGGACAGTGGCCGTTCCCTCCCGATGGGCACAGTGGGCGCCGCTGCAGTTCTGCTTGTGCCTGGAAGGACAATGGCCATCCTTTCCCTGTCAAGTACAGTGGACGTTGCCAAGGTCCTGCTGCTGGTGGAGGTGGTAGATGAGGGAAGGACACTGGCTGTTCCCTCCCCGCCAGGTACAGTGGACACCACCATGGTTCTGCCTTGCCCTGGGACAGCAGGTGAGAGGAGGATAGTGGCCATTCTCTCCCCAGCGAGTACAGTGGACGTCGCTGTGGTCCTGCTCCCAGCGGAGGCTGCAGGTGAGAGAAAGACAGTGGTCATTCCCTCCCTGGCGGGTACTGTGGACGCCACCGCGGTCCTGGAGAGGGGGTGGTCGATGAGAGGAGTACTGTGGCTGTGTTCTCCTTGACGAGTACAGTGGCTGTCATCGCGGTTCTACCTGGAACTGTTGAGAAATAAGTCCCACTCTGATCCTGGTGAGTGCTGGTCTGGCCCATGAGTAGTGTGGCGGGGTGGTGTACTACTTCCTGCAGGCTCCACTGAGGGGAAGAGGGGCGTCTGGTGACGCCCATTTGGCTCAGGCCCTTTCCATGCTTCCCTGTGGCCTCGCCTTGGTGCTGGTATTTTTCCACCGTCATCGTTGGAAAAGTCATGTCCCTGTGGCTGGAGGTGGTAGGTGTCGGAGGTAGCAATTTGGTGGGTCGGCAAGAGATGGTGAAGGAGGAAGGTCCAGTGGTGGGTGAGTAGGTTTGGCTCCTGGTGCGGGTTGTAGATTATGTCGAGGGTGGAGGTCTGGGGAGTCTTTCACAGGTGGTGCAGGAGCTGTGGTGTCTTCCAGGGGTGGTGTTTTTTTACCCTGGGCAGGGATCCACATCTGCTATTGGATCTTCATTTCTGGAGGCACAAAAGCGTGGTGTCTGGACGGTGACTCCCAATTGAATGCTGGAGATGGGTGAGGTGACCTGGGTTTTATGATGTCATAGGGGACACGTGCTAATCCTTGCCCTGGTGGGCTTGGCCACTGCAATTTTCCACTTTGCCTGATTTATTTTTAGGGTTATGGGGGATGTGTTGGGAGTGGGAGGGGTGGGGGTGGGTGGTTTGGGTGGTGTTGGGGGTGTGGGTGAGGGCGTGGATGTGTACCTAGCTGGTGGGTGAGAGAGCTAGCTGGATCTGGTAGTGATGGTGGCGAGAACCTGGGGCCAAGTGGTGATGTGGCAGGGTGAAGGTGGGGGGTTCTTGGTTGGGGTGGAGGAGTTTTTGCGCTAGGAGGTGGGGGCATGGTGGTGGTCAAGGATGAGGAGCTGGTGTGGGGTCTGGCGTAGGACGTGGGTGTGGAACGAGGAGTGGGTGGGGAAGAGAAGTGTGTGGGTGAAGGGGTGGCAGTGGTCAGGGCAGGCGTAGGTGGCATGGAGCATCAGTCACGTGGCAGTGTGGCCGGTGATGGGTGGGGGGTCTCCTGGTTGGATGGTGGGGCCTTAGTGTCCTGTGGTGGTGGTGTGGCAGTGGGTGGTGAGGTGGGAGGTGAGGTCGCCAGGGGGGGTCTGTGGGGAAGGTGTGGAACAGTTGGAGGGCAAGGTGGGGGATGTGATTGTGGAAGGGGGAGTGCGTGAGGGCAAGGAGTGAGATGGCGTGATGTAGCAGACGTATGAGTCAGGTGTGTGGTCAGAGGTGGCAGGTGGTGGTGCGGAGTGCTGGGTGGGGGAGTGTGGCGTGATGGGTGGGGGGAAGAAAGGACGCACGTGGTGGTTGTGATAGGTATGCGGGGTGTCATGGTACTGGATTGTTACTTGGTTGGGGTTGGAGACGTTGATAATTGTATATGGTCCTATGAACCATGGTGATTGCTTATTTGGGACCGGAAGTTGGGCTACCAGAACTGAGTCCCCTGGCTTGTAGGAACTGGCAGGCGATGTCAGGTTGAAGGTCTTGGTGTTTTTGCAGGTGATGCAGTTGGCCCTCGAGGTGGTGAAGAAGGTCGGACGTGGGGGATGTGGAGGGGGTTGTAGGTGGTGTCAGAGGAATAAGGGGAACACTTGTTTGTGAGGAGTAACACTGTCTTCCCGGGGACAGGTGTTCATTCCTCATTGTACAATTTTTACGTGGGCTGGCCAGTCCCTGCTTCCCGTTTCTTCTATCCTGGTGCTCACCTGGTTGAGGAGGGTGTGGTGGCTTCTCTCGCATATCCTGTTCCCTTTGGACCAGTAGGGGCAGGAGTGGTAGAGCTTGTATCCGAAGATTGTGGTGAGTTCCTTCCATATTTTGCTGGTAAATTTTGGGGCGTTGTCTGAGTGAAGGGCTAGAGGAATGGCAAAGTAGGGGAAGGCATGGCGGACGAGGGCATCAGCCATGACCATGGCATGGTGTTCTTTGGCCAGGCAGGCAATCAGGAATTTTGAGTACAAGTCTACGAAGGTTATGGTGTATCTGTAGCCAGCTTTAGGTGGTAGGGGGCCGACTATGTCTACAGACAGCAGTTGCCACGGTTTATGGGCAGTGATGTTTCCTGAAGGGCCAGGTGTTTGTGAAATCCTTGCCTAGTGCACAGGCCCGGCAGGCCTGAATGACTTGTTTGGCCAGGTTGGAGGGGCCGGGTGTCCAGTACATATCATTAAATATCTGCAGTAGTTTTTGGTGCCGAGATGAATGCCGTGATCCGAGTGTAAGTGGGTCATTGCATCAAGGGATGTGTCATAGTCGAGCACTATATGGCCGGATTGGGTGAACAGATCGTTGCCTTGCTGGTGGAGCTTAGAGAATACTTGGGGTGGTATCCAACTGGGGTGATCCTTGTTTTGCCATTGATGTAGGAGGCTGGTGGCGGCACTGATGGAGTTGATGGGCAGTCGAGACAAGGCATCGGCGTTTGTGTGTAATTTGCCGGGCTGGTATGCAATCTCGAAGTCGAACTCTTCGAGAGTTTCCTTCCACCTGATTAGCTGGGTGTTGTGGGTCCGGGTCTGGCATAGCCCCTACAGGGACTGGTGGTTGGTTATGATGGTGATGTGAGTGCCCAACAGGTAGGCTCGGAAGTGCTCCAATGCCCATATGATACCTAGGCATTCTCATTTGGTGGCGGTGTAGTTCTTCTGTGCCTGGTTGAGGGTACAACTGATGCAGGCAATGATGTGTTCTCACCCCTCTTGGACATGGGCAAGGACGGCACCAATTGCCACCAGGAATAAGATAGTGTACAGTCGAAAGGGTAGGATGTAGTCGGGGAATGTGACAATTGGAGCCGTGATGAGCTTGGTCTTGAGGGTGTGAAATGTTGTAATATGATCATCTGTCCAGGTGAAAAGTTTGCCCTTTTTCGTCATGTCATGGAGGGGCTTCACAATGTTCGTGAACCCTTTCACAAAGTGCCGGTAGTGGGACGTGAGCCCAATAAAGGTGTGGACTTCGTGGACATTTTGTGGTAGGGTGAGGTCTGCGATAGCACATAATTTGTCAGGCTCGGGTGCTCTGCTTTCCTTAAAGATGATGTGTCCTAGGAGAGAGGCGGACCATTCAGCCAGGATGAATTTTGATGGACTGAGCTAAAGTGGACATCTCGTGCTAGGGGGAGGTCTACAATAGCATGCAGTTTGTCAGGGTCGGATGCTATGCCTTCCTTTGACATGACATGTCCTAGGAGGGAGACAGACCATTCAACCAGGATGCATTTTAACGGCCCAGCCTGTCAGATGCGGATGAAGACTTGGAGATGGTTGGCCCATGTCTGGCTGAAGATGATGTCATCAGGGTATGCCAGCCAGATTTCCCAAGTGAGGCCACTGAGAACTGGCTCCATCAGCCGGGAAAATGTAACGGGGTCATTGCAGTTGCAAAGTCCAAAGGGGAGGATGTTGAATTCATAATGCTTCCCGTTGTTGGTTGAGAAAGCTGTTTTCCCCTCGTCGTCCGGGTGTACAGGGACTTGCCAGAATCCTGACTGGAGATCCAAGGTGGAAAACCAGGATGATCTGTACAGGGAGTTGAGGGAGTCATCTATCCTGGATAGGAGGGGTGGCATCGTTCGTGGTCACGTCATTCAGTCGTCAGTAATCCACACAGAAGCACATGGTGCCATCCTTCTTTTTAACTAGATGACTGGAGAGGACCAAGGGCTGGTGGATGGAGATATGACGCTGGTATCAAGCATTTCCTGGACCTGCTGGTCTTCCTCAGCCGGTTGCTTGTTTTTTTCCGCCATGATGGTTGATGAATTTGTGGCCCAGTGGTGTGGATTTCATGTGCCAGGTATGTGGTGTGGCCAATGTCCACTGGTCCTGATGAGACGAGGTCTTGGAAGTCCAGGAGGAGGCATTGGAAGTTGTCAGCCTGGTGTAGTGAGAGGTGTTCTGGTAGGGGGGGTAGGGTGGCAGGAGAGGAGGGGGGTGCACACAGTTCAGTGTCTTCCATTTCACTGACCACTAATCCTTTGGAGAGGGTGAGAGGAGGGGATGGAGATGTTGGCAATGCATACTGCCCCAAGATTGGGGGGAAGAAGGTGGGGAAGAGCAGACAGGAAGAGATGGTTCCAGAATGCAGGTTAGGAGAGAATAGGATGGAGGTTCCGGTGGGCCTGTTCAGGTGAAGCCAGGCCTCATGCTGAGGGGAAATGGTAAAGAAGGAGGTGATGGTAGCAGGGAAAGTGGTGTGTGGAGGAGAGGGAGGGGGAGGGGGATAGGGGATAAGGTAGAGGACATGGCAGGGGTGGTACAGGGTGAGAGAGAAGGTGGAGGTGTGCACGTGCATGTGGCTGGGAGGAGGGGTCTGGAGGCTTCTGGAAGTGGAGATGTCGATTGTGACAGTCAATGTTGGTACGTAACTTCTGCAGGAGGTCCAGCCCTAAGTAGCCATTGCAGGCACGGCAGGTTGAGTCAGAGATGATGAATTTGTGCTGGGTTGATATTTTCTGGTGGGTATCGGCATGCAGAGCCTGGGTTTCCCCATGTATTGGCAAGGGGCCATCCCCCACATCTACAAGGTGAGCTGAAGCAGGGAGAAGCGGGCCAAAAGCTGAGGCATGGAGGGAGTACAACTGACTGTAGAGACAGAATCTGGCTGCTCCCATGTCGACCAGTAGCCTCGCTTTTACCCCATTCAGACTCATCTTGTAGACTGGGGAGTGGTATTTTGTGAAGTGGCCCCCGTCACTGTGGAAAGGTGCAGAGGTGGTCCTAAAAATCCAGCTGTTGCGGGGCGTCTTCTTCGGGCTCCATTTCCCCAGGATTGGTGTAGTCAGTGGGTGGTGCATTGTCCTCAGCACACTCGTTGTCTAGGGAGGAGACTTTGTGGTGCCCTTGGGCAGTTGGTCTGCACTGGGCAGCTTTTAGTTGTTCAAGTATGTCGTGAATAAGGTATCAGTGACTACAGGTGGAGAATTCCCATGGGTTGATAGAAATGAGGTCAGTATTCTTAGGGGCGGGGCACCTTTTGGTAAGGAATACCCTGTGCATAGTGGGTGGTGTTGAAGGACTTGTGTGGGTGGGGGGTGTCCATGGTTTGGGGTGTGGTGCCCTCTGTGTTGGGACTCTGCTGACTGCGATGATATGTTGTGGGGTGGTGCGAGCAGCTAGAAGGCGTCTGACCAGCTGGATGTCTTCGTCGAGTCTCCCGTTGGGTCATGGATTGTAAAATATTCCCTTATGGCGCTGGGTAGGATCCTCAACAGGGTATTGAAAATGTGCTGTTCCCGGGTGGCCATGTCAGTCTCTGGGTAAGCAGTGGTGACGAGTCACCTAGCCTGGATCAGTGTGTCGTCTAGGTTGCTGTTGTAGGTGAGGGTGTCGAGCTGAGATAAGGTGACAACTTTCACTAGGGATGGCGTACCTGCTTGTGTCAAAATTTGTGTGAACTGCGCCCATGTCAGCTTCGAGATGATCTTGGCAATGCTTGACAACGCTTTTCCCAAGTGTGGTAGAGTGACTGCTATTATCTCCCTGTCGTGGTCAAATCTGATGTCCAGTAGTGGTTTAATCATGCACTTGTATGTGTCTATTTCACACTGTTCAGGGTTGAATTTTGGCAATTGTATGTGCGGTTTGGCCGCTATTTTGTTAGATTTTACTTTTCGTTCCTCGTTGCTCTCTGACTGGATCAAAAACCACCACTAGCCACCAGTGTTATGCTACATGCCCAGAGCTCAACTCCTTGCTCTCTGAGCTTAAGCAACTGATCTGGGGTTCCCTTCAAGACCAGGTCTAGAGCATGCAACTAGAAGAACAGGGCTCAAAAACATAGGTCAACCAACCTTACACATACTGTATATTACCACAAAGATATACAATGCTGGACACAATATAATGTACAGACTAAACACACTAATAAGGATACAGAGGACCTGAGTGGGACTACAGATGACTGGGTAGCTGCAGGTGTCGTCCAGGTATCGGAGGGGTCCCGTGGGCGTGCGCTCTCTCAGGCAGCACGCAACCACCGTTGGGGGCCGGGTGATCTGGTGTGGGCTGCTGGGCAATGTAGAGGGAGGCCTTTCCCTGGTGGGGCCTCAGTGGTTGCGTCGGCCCTCGGGACTAGGGCCGAACAGGGCCAGCAGGCGTGCTTCCTTATGTCTGCTCCTGGAGGAGGACTGCTCGTCACCTGGGCTGGGAAGGTCTCAGCCAGGATTCCTGGGGGTGGCCCTGGATGGCTGGGGGCTACGGCCTCGTCTTTGTCGAGAGGCCGTCAGGGGCTGCCTGCAGCGTCTCTTTCGCTGGGAGTCCAACAGTGAGGGGCAACGTAGGGGCTCTGGCTGCAGTGAACGTATCCCCAGGCTCACTGTGGGGCTGCTCCAGATCTTCTCCAGCTGCAACTCTGCTGGGAAGCTAGCTCTGTCCCCTGGGGTGTGTGGAGAGCGAGAGAGACGTCCCCATTTGGCCTCTAGAGGAGTGAGGTGGGCAAGGGGTGTTACCCTTGAGGGGCGTTGCAGGGGTAGCAGACAAGGGAAGGACAGTGGCTGTTCCCTCTCCGACAGGCACAGTGGGCTCTGCCACAGTTCTGCCTTGCCCTGGGACTGCAGGTGAGAGGAGTACAGTGGCTGTCCTCTCCCTGGTGAGTACAGTGGACATTACCGCCTTCCTGCTCCCAATGGAGGCTACAGGTAAGGGAAGGACAGTGGCCGTAACCTCCCCGGCGGGTACAGTGGACACCAACTGCGGTCCTACAGGGGGTAGTAGGTAAGAGGAGTACAGTGGCCATCCTCTCCCCAACAAGTACAGTGGTGGTCCTACTTGGGACTGTTAAACAAGTCCCACCCCAATCCTGGGGAGTGCTGGTCTGGCTCGAGAGAAGTGCGGCGGGGTGGCATACCACCCGTGGGCTCCACTGAGGGGAAGAGAGGCGCATGGTGGTGGGGATGTATGCCCGTCTCACTTGGGCCCTTTCCGCGCCTCCCTGTGGTCTCTCCTTGGTGTTAGTATTTTAACGAAAGTCACCATAAAGAGTAAATTGAAGAATGGTACTGTTCTTGTCTTAGAAGAATTATGTAAAGTGAAAGGACTCTCAGTGGAAAATGCCTTATGTCAGGTGAATAACGATGGGAAACTCATGTTTTCCTAATTAATCAGATGAATGGAGAAGTGCAGATGAAATGGGGGACTTTATGCAACGTAGAGACATGTCCTGCTTCTATACGGGAAATAAGTATAACTGGAACTTCATGTAAGATAAAATCTACTGACAGAGAATGCGTAAAGGAGAATTTGATTCACTCAGGAAACTATGATGTAGAAAATAGTCTACTAGAATTATTACAAAAACACCGACAAACTGCAGCATTACCTGGAGAACAATTACCCCACAAACATATGAGTAATGGCCCGATTCTTGAAAATATTGGATTCAGCATGTTTATAACAGATTATGGAATGCAGGATAAAATACCCACCGCCGCCGGACCGCCCACCCCACCACCCCCCACCCCACCACCGAGCCGCTACCACACCACCACCCCAGGAGGACACCACGGTGGGGCTAGTGACCTGGAACAAGAGGGTCACTGGGACACTACTGTCCTGAGTCCCTCTTCCCCGCAACTATCCCAACACCAGGTAAGCGGGAAGGGACAACG
Source organism: Coenobita brevimanus (assembly GCF_032717465.1). Taxonomy (NCBI): domain Eukaryota; kingdom Metazoa; phylum Arthropoda; class Malacostraca; order Decapoda; family Coenobitidae; genus Coenobita; species Coenobita brevimanus. The sequence continues at coordinate 26,347,724 of NC_136979.1, forward strand.
ACCCTGCGAGCAGGACAGCCGTCACCAGAATCGGGGTGGGACTGAACAAGATTCAGTCCCAGGTGACACAGCGTTCACTGCCACTGTACGTGACGGGGAAGGAGCAGCCACTGTACGCCCTTCAGTTACCTCCCCAAGGGCAGGAAGGCCAAAGGCTATGGCCAAAGTACGTACCAGGGTAAGGGGACCTTCGGCTACGGCCTCAGTATGTACCGGAGAGGGCACGGCCTCTGTGCACCCCTCTCCTGTCTCTCTCCTACGGGAGCAACACCGCGTTCATGGCCACTGTACGTGACGGGGGAGGAGCAGCCACTGTACGCCCTTCAGTTACCTCCCCAAGGGCAGGAAGGCCCAAGGCTAGGGCCAAAGTATGTACCAGGGTAAGGGGACCCTCGGCTATGGCCTCAGTACGTACCGGAGAGGGCATGGCCTCTGTGCACCCCTCTCCAGTCTCTCTCTCCTACGGGAGCAACACCGCGTTCATGGCCACTGTACGTGACGGGGAAGGAGCGGCCACTGTACGCCCTTCAGTTGCTTCCCTACGGGTAGACAAGCTCCCGGTTACGGCCAAAGTACGTACCAGGGAAGACAAACCCTCAGCTATGGTCTCAGTACGTACTGGAGAGGGCACGGCCTCTGTGCACCCCTCTCCTGCTTTTCCCTCCTACAGGAGCAACAACGCGTTCACGGCCACTGTACGTGACGGGGAAGGAGCGGCCACTGTACGCCCTTCAGTTGCTTCCCATAGGGCGGGTAGGCCCACGGCTACGGCCGCGGTACGTACTTGGGTAAGCAGACCCAAGGCTACGGCCTCAGTACGTACTGGAGAGGGCATGGACTCTGTGTACCCTTCTCCTGCCTTTTCCTCCTTCGGGAGCAGCACTGCTGCCACGGCCACTGTACGTGCAGGGTAAGGAGCAGCCACTGTACGCCCTTCAGCTGCGAGCCCCAGGAGTCATGAAACCGCGCTCTTGGCCACTGTACATGACGGGGAAGGAGCGGCCACTGCATGCCCTTCATTCGTGGTTCTGAAGGCCCTCCTGATGCAGGAAGTCCCTTGTGCGGCCGACCCTTTCCCTCTCGGCTGCGTGGGACGCCCTTTGTCACCTTCCGGGAGTGTTGCCCTGGAGGTGCTGCCAAAGTGGTGGCGTGGCCCGATCCAGGTCCTACCGCCTACCCCTGGGAGATCCCTGCTCCTGCCAGACACCCGACGGAGACGGTGCCGCAGCTCACCCGTCGGCGCCTCCCCCTACAGGCGACCGCAGTCCTAGGACCCCTAAGCCCGACCAGCAGGCCCCGGGTGAAGGCAACCCAGGCTCTCTCTCCCCACGGAGCCAGAGGCGACTGGCCCGCCTCCTACAGCTGTTTGGCCACAGTCCCGAGGGCCACCTCTCAGGTCGAGGCCCCCAGACCGGAGGGCCTCCCTGCACCCCACCAACGAGGCTCCAGTACGAGGGCCTCCTCCCAGGTTGAGGCCCTCAGACAGGCAGGCCTCCCTGTACTCCACCGACAACCAGGACCCGGACAGTGACTCCCCTGTGGGCAGTGCATTGCCCTCTGCAGGAAGGCTCCCCCTAGGGCCTCCCCCTCATGCCCGGACACCGTAGTGAATTCTATCCAGGAAACACGGGTAGTGACGTTAATGCCCCTTGTGTCATGAACAGTCGAGACAGGAAGATAACAGTGAACAGTGACAAAGTGAAGGCCAGAACAATACCAGTGAAAGTTACCACTAACCTACTAAAGCCCGATACCCGGCAGAATAGAAAATAGCTTGAGTCCCTGATAAGAGAACTTATAAAAATCGTGAACCAAGACCAGGGTGCACGGAAGAATCAAAAGTCTGTGAGCAAGTGCCATCACGACTAATCAAGTGTCGTGACCCGCACCCTATCTAGTTATAGTAGCATTCACCCCACTAACTCTTGGCCCTGTTCATCCCTAGTGCATCGGACTCAATTTATATAATACCAATACTGCCTAAAGACAAACTAAGGGTATCGTGATATTATAATTAATTACCTAAGTGCACATACAGAATACTGTGTCTCAAGTGTAACTGTAAATCTTGGTGTTAAAGGTTAACTCTGTGTCCCTGTCTACTGTATATCCAATACCTCTCTGTTTTATATTGTAACGGTGTAGGAATTAAGACAACAGATGTATTAAGGTATACTGCCTGGTTTTTATGTCCCGTTCCTTTGTAGGTGTTTTATTTCCGGTCCGGAAAGAGGACCCCGTTCAGTCGCTGGTGTTCTTAGAACGAGAAGTCGGACTAAAAACACCCAGCATAACACAGGAAATGGATTTCTATCGGGCCAGTGCACGATTTACATTATCAGAGAGTATTGGCATGCATGATCTGGTTCCATATTGGCCCAATACATGCTTCAAGATATTGGATGTTGAGGAATTTGATCTTTATTGGCAAAATATATGATTATCAGTATCAGGTATCAGTGAATACCAAACACCTAAATCAATGTATATGGCTTGCCTGCATACACTCTTGTGTAATGTAAACATAAAGACGGATTCTTAAAAAAATTTATAAAAGAAAAAAAAAACATACAGCAAATACACTGTCCAGGATTCAAACCTGCATCAGTCATTCCTGTATCTATTGACCACCACGTCATCCCACCTGCATTGGCTTGAGAGGAGTTATGTCCAGTTTTTATTTTTGTTCAGTGACTTTATATTAGAATCTATATGCTTATTTAATATAAATATTGACTTAGTAATCTTGTAAAGCTACTATCAGTAGGCCTACCTAGTATCATGCATAATGGCGCGATTCCACTGAGGCAACATTTCGGCAACATGTGGCATGCTACATTGTCGCATAGGCCAAGTGTGTTGCAACCAGTTCAACACAAGGCAACGTGTAGCATGCGACTGTGTGACATGCAATAGGTGGCAACAAGTTGCCCATTGAACATGACGCATGCAACAAGATTTAGCCTGTTGCCTAGTGTTGCCGGCCTTCCCACCAGTCGCGGGAAGGATTTGATGTTGAAAGCAAAAAGATGAATTGGTCTCAGAAAAAAACGAAGAATTTATAGATGAATATAGAAAACTTGTGGTTCTATGGGATATACGCTTGGAACAATACAAGAATAACCAGGCTAAACTAGATGCATTGCACGGATTAGCCAAGAACACACACACACACACACACACACACAGAGGGAGTCATCGGAGGTAGATGTCCGTCATCGGCGCTCCGTACCAACCAACACGGCCAGTGGCATTACCTAAATTAGTATCTTTGAATGAGTCAAGCTCTGTACCAGGTTAGACTAAATGATTTTTCATTATTAAAAGGAAAAGAAATAATAAGTTTAAACAAGACTAGTTCAAACAGAACAAATAACCATGAGGAAAAAAAAATGCACTGAGTCAGCTGGGTTTGTTTAGAATACAGCAACACGGGGAAAGTGTACATACTCTGTAAGTACATAGTCTGTTATTATAGTATTGCAAAATGGATACATACTTTAGTAAAACAAATTTGGAAAAGAAAAGGGATAAAAGTAAAAAGCAAAATGATGATTTCTACCAAGAACTGGTTGAAGTGGAGACTACAATAGACTGGTTGAACGTGTACACAAACTAGAAATGGCTTTCAAAAATGAAATTGATGAAATGAAGAAGCAAATGCACTTGCAAAAGGAAGAGAGAGAAAAACTAGGAAGAGAAGACAATAAGAAAGACACAACCATCAGTGAACTAACAGTGGAATTGAGTATGCTTAAGAAGAAAGTCAGTGAAATGGCAAGTACAGTAGTCAATCACGAGAGTGTTATGGAAGAGTTCAAAAATGACACAGAGACAATTAGGCAAGCAAGCAGTCTTATGGACCAGAGCAGTGATATTAAGGAGAAGATAACACAGGTGAATGAAGCTGTGCAAAGCTACAAAAATGATGTAGAAACCACGTATGCTGAAATGGTGAAAGTAAAGAAAGACTTAGAAACAAGGGTGGAGGAAAAAAGCATTAAAAAGGAAGTGAAAAGAATAATCCAAAACAATCCAAAGTTAGTCAGAGATTCAGTAGAAATAAACAAATCAATAGTAATCACTGGTATAGAAGAGGAAGAAGTTAAAAACAAGATCACTAGGGACAAAAAGGAGATGGCAAATGTAATGAGCTTACTGAAAGAAGTATCAGAGGAAATCTGTAGTAAAGACATAGGGGAACACAGAAGGTTAGGGAAATACGAGAAAAGCAAGACAAAACCTCTAAAGGTGACTTTCCAGAGTGTAAACACTGTGGAAGAGATACTAAAAAATGCAAAGAATCTTATGGAAAAAGAGGAGTTAAAAAATGTATGGATAAAACGATGCCTAACACAAGAGGAACTGGAATTACTGAAAGAGAAAAGGGAGGAAGCAAAAACAAAAAATGAGGGAAGATCAGAAGAGAAGAAGAAATTTTTTTACAAAGTAATAGGACTGCAGGTACGAAAGTGGTACACAAACAGGATGGAAGAAAAAGGAGGAAGGTAGTAGAACCATGTCATGACAAGTATATAAACAAGATGATAAAGTTGATGTACTCAAATGTGGATGGAATGGTATCTAAATTACTAGAGATGAATGATTATGTCAGAGAAAATGAACCACAAATAATATGCCTAACTGAGACAAAAGTAACACCAAGGATATCCAATGACATACTAAACTTAGAGGAATACAATATATGGAGAAGAGACAGAAATTAAAAAAAAGGAGGAGGAATTATAATATTAACTAAGAAAAATCTAAAAGTCAAGGATATAAAACTAGATATACCATTACAAGTAGAACTGATTGCAGTAAAGATCGACACATCTGAAGGTAAAGTAATTGTAGCCAATTTGTACATGCCACCCAGATCAAACACACGGGAAAGAGACGAATATGAGGACCTGGCAGAGAGTACAATTCAAAGTATAAGATCATTGCTACATAAAATGGAAGAGAAATCGGAAAGAATTATACTAGCTGGGGACTTCAATACAAATATAAATTGGAATACTCTAGATATAAATAGCCAAGAAAGCTGTTGGGACCAAAAGCTCCTGGATCTCGTACAAGAGTTCTTAACGCAACATGTGAGGGAAACCACCAGAAAAAGAGGACTTGATGTACCTTCAGTGCTAGATCTAATATTTACTAGGCAAGAAAATGATATTGACAGTTTAATATATCACCCTCCACTCGGTAAAAGCGATCATGCAGTACTAAATTATAGCTTCAGGATAGCATATGACATAGTAAACAGCAATGACAGTTACAAAAAGAGCCTAAACTATAAAAAGGGAAATTATCAAGACCTAAAGAAGAATTTCTTAGAAGGTGACTGGGAAAATGAGCTTAGAGGACAAGATTTAAATGCTGTATATAGAAATTTTTGTGAATTTTATGAACTAGGAGTCCAGAAGTACATCCCACAGCACAAAGAAGCAGATAAGAAAATACAGAAAAGGTTCAATACAGAATGTAAAAAATCAAAAGAAAGAAGAGGTTTGTTGTGGAATAGATACAGAAGACACAATAGTGAAAGGGCGTATAATAATTACAAACAGGCAAGAAACGACTATACAAGAATAAGGAGGGAAGCCCAAAAACAGTTTGAGGAGGATATAATAAATAAAAGTAGTGATCAACCAAAGCTGTTTTACAGCTATATCAGAAGCAAAACCAAAGTAAAAGATATGATACAATCCATTACGGACGAGGGAATCACTTATACATAAGAGAAAGATATTTGTGAAGCACTAAATAAGAATTTCCAATTAGTTTTTACAGAAGAAAAAAATTTTGAGAGGGACTATGTGGAACACGCATGTCCACACATACTACCAGATATACAAATAGCAGAAAAAGTAATACAGGAGGAGTTAAGTAGATTAGACAGAGGAAAAGCAAGTGGTCCTGATGAAATTTCATGTTGGGTATTACGAGAATGTGCAAAGGAGTTAAGTAAACAATTATTTTTAATTTTCAAGAAATCCTTGAGTCAAGGAAAACTACCTGATATTTGGAAAAAAGCAAATATTGTCCCCTTATTCAAGAAAAGAAATAGACAAAATCCTCTCAACTACCGACCAGTATCACTGACCAGTGTTGTAAGCAAGGTATTAGAAAAACTTATAAAGGGAAGGATGGGTGGACAGTATCTATTTAGATTTCAAGAAAGCTTTTGACACAGTACCACACCAAAGACTTTTATGGAAACTGTACCATCAAGGAGGAATTCGAGGCAAACTGTTTTGTTGGATGCAAGACTTTCTCATAAAAAGAGAAATGAGGACAGTACTAAGAGGAAACTACTCATCATGGAAAGAAGTGACTAGTGGAGTACCACAGGGTTCAGTGCTGGCACCAATCATATTTTTAGTGTATATAAATGATATAAACTGTAATGCTGTGTTTTTAAGGCGACTTCTCGTTGTAAAAACACTAGCTACTGACGCAGGGTCCTCTTTCTAGACCGGAAGTAAAGCACTAACAAAGGAACAGGACATAAAAACCAGGCAGTATACCGTATCACATCTATTACCTTGGTCCTACTCATAACAGTACACATAGAATGATATTTAGGATACAGAGACACAGAGTTACAGAGTTAACACTTGGCTTCACAGAATAATGATATGCACTACAATTATCACACAGGGAGATTGCGAGTGTTCTTTAATAGGGTTCTTATGTCACTTGGAGGTAATATATAAATGGGGTTGTTCACTTTAAGAATACACAAGATTGGGAGTCTGGTTTAGGGATATAACTATAAAAGAGGTAGGGTGCGGATAGCGACACTCGACACTGTCACCTGGTCACGGAGACACGTACACTTAACTTTCGACTCACCCGCGCTCCTACCTCTAGACTCACAGAAAACTCCCTGGTTCCTTAATATGGGGAGGGACTAAGACAATTCACAAAATGCACTTTCTGCCCTGGTAACACTAGATTCTAGTGAGCCACTGTTTACTATATTTTCTTGGGTAGTCGCTGTCACTGTTTCCCTCTGTTTCCTGGTTATTGTCACTGTCACTGTTTCCCTCTGTTTCCTGGGTATAGTCACTGTCACTGTTGCACTTTAGGGTACAGGGAGGCTCTCCCGTCTGGGGGCCTCGACCTGAGAGGCGGCCCTCGTCTTAGGGCCGCGCCAGTGGGGTGCAGGGAGGCCCTTTGGTCTGGGGGCCTAGACCTGATAGGTGGCCCTCAGGACTGGGGCCGAACAGCCGGAGTAGTCGGGCCTGCTTCCTCCGACTCCGGGGAGTGAGGGAGCCTGGATCGCCTTCGTCGTGGGTTGTGGAGTCGAGCCTGGGCGTCCTGGGACTGCGGGTACCAAGAGGGAGAGGCGCCGTCAGGACTGGACTGCGGCAGCATCTCCTACGGGGCTCCGGCAGGAACAAGGAACTCCCGGGTGTGGGCGGTAAGTCCGCTATCGGGCCTTGCCACCACTCTAATGTCTCCTCTGGGGCTATATTCCCAGATGGCGACGAAGGGCTCCCTGAAGGGAAAGAGGCTGGAGGAGGACTCATGTTGCCCGTGGTCTCTCGAGTGTGTCTGGAGGCCGGAGCCGGGGATCTCTTTCCCCTATTACACACCTTGGCTGTAGCCGTGAACTTGCCCGGCGTACGGGGGACACCTATAGGGTGATCGGGGTCGCACTTTCGCCTCGGCTCGGGAGCACCGGCGTGGTGTTCCTCCCGTAGTAGGAGACAAGCCGGAGGGAGGGACACAGAGGCCGCACTCTCTCCAATACGGACTGATCCTACCTTCAGGGAATTCTCTACCCTGGTACGTGCCCCGGCCGGAGCCAAGTGTCTGCCCGTATGGAAGACAACCACCGGGCGAACTGGTTCGCCCGCATGCTGCGGCTGGGTACCGTCCACGGGGTGTCGCTTCCGTAATAGGGAACTACACGTACGGCAGCAGGGGCTCTTTACCCTGGTCCGTATTCTGGCCGTAGCCAAAGAACAGCAGGAGAGGGATGCACTAAGGCAACTCTCTCTCCCTGGTGTGTTAAGGCCAGAGCCTGGGGTCGCCTTCCCCTTTACACACTCTATTAGGCCGTAGCCTAGGTTTGTCTTTCTCTTTTCACTTTTTGTTAGGCCGTAGCCTTGGGCCTCCTGCCCTTGGGCCTCCTGCCCTTGGGCCTCCTGCCCTAGAGGGTGTAACAAAGCCGTCAATACGGTGTTACCTGGGACTGATTTAATTTCAGTCCCACCCCTATTCTGTCGATCACTGCCCCGCCCGCACAGTAGTTCAGTTCCCCTGATCACCTGGGGTTGGGGCACTTGCGGGGAATAGGGGCTCAGGGCCGTGATGCCCTGATGACCCTCTTGCCCGGGGTCACTAACCTCACCAGTATGTCCTCCTGGGGTGGTGGTGGGGTGGCGGCTCGGTCGTGGTGTGGGGGGTGGTGAGGTGGGAGGTCCTGCGGCGGGCACGGCGGGCATTTTATAAACAGTAACACTGGAAATGAGAGCTATCTGAATATGTTTGCAGATGATGCAAAAATACAAAGGAGAATTACAAGCACAGACTCTTGTAGGGAGCTACAAGAGGAATTAAATAAACTTCATGAATGGAGTAGTACATGGCAAATGGAATTCAATGTGGACAAGTGTCATGTAATCAAGTTTGGTAAAAGTGGAAAAAGACCTGATTGGGATTATAAGTTAGGAAATAAAACCCTATACACATCAGAAAGAGAGAAAGACCTAGGTGTGATTATCAATAACAGACTATCTCCGGCTGACCACATCAGCGAGAAGGTACGGAACATGTATACACTGCTTGCAAATATGAGAATAGCATTCACATACATAAATGAAGACATGCTAGGAAGGATAATAACATCATTCATTAGACCAACCCTGGAATATGCATCAGTAGTCTGGAGTCCTCATCTCAAAAAGCATATAGACAAGATTGAAAAAGTTCAAAGGGCCGCTACAAGATGGATACCAAGCTTAAGGGACCTAAGCTACGAAGAAACACTAAATAAACTGAATCTACCAACACTACAGGAGAGAAGGAAAAGAGGTGACATGATAATGCTGTATAAGTGCATACAGGAAAGGAGAAAATAGACATAAATGATTACTTAACATATGGAGAAGCATCAGCAAGAGGACACTGCAAAAAACTGCATAAGAAGAGAGGTGATAAAGACGTAAGGAAATCCAGTTTCCCAAACAGAGCAATTGATCAATGGAATGCACTACCGAATGAAATAGTGTGTGCCAAAACAATTCACAAATTTAAGGATATGTACGATGAATATGGTTTAAGACACGGGACAGTACGAGCTTGACTCATTCCTGTAAAGATACAATTAGGTAAGAACAATTAGGTAAGAACACACACAGACACATTCTCTCTCTCTCCTGTCTTGTCGCTTCTCCTCTCTCTTCCCGACTTCTCTCTGTGTCCCCCTTCCCCTCTCTCTCTCTCTCCGCCAGTCCTTATACTGTGCCAACAGTAGCAAATCTTTCATCTGTAACATTATTCTCTCTATCCTGTCTCTTGTTAAGGTAAGGTAGGGTAGTTCAGAAAATTTTTGCATTCGTGCCTTCTTCTTGACGGCGGGCACTCAGCACTCGTCTTTCTGTACATTCAAACCTTTTTATAACTTATTCGGCAGTGTGTGTGTGTGTGTGTGTGTGTGTGTGTGTGTGTGTGTGTGTTTTACACGGTATCTACTTGTATGATTTTTTGTTAAGCTCTGTCTATCTACATATCTGTCTGTCTGTTACATCGTGTTGACAACTGGCTCAGTTTTTGTTGAATCGGTGGAAATGGTTTTGTGGCATTCAACATAAACATTGGCATGTAGCATGCTACATGAAACAACAATGTTGCCTTGTCGCAGTCAACATGTCTCCTGGTTGAATGCCGCATTCAATATACATGTTGAAAGCCAGGCAAATCGCATGCTACATGTTGCCTGTGTTGCCCCTGTGGAATCGCGCCTTAAAGTTAAATACCATTCAACACAGACCATATTCTCACATATAGGAATATCAAGATGTCAATATTTGGAATGGCAGAATATTCCAAAAGCAAATATGTATTTTATTAATATTTTATGGAACTGTTTTCTTCAATTATAAGGGTGATAATTTCTGCTATGCTGTTTGTACTTAAATTGGCATCTTTCTTGAATAATGCATTATAACAGAATCTAATGCATTAGAATATGCTGACAGTCACGATCGAAGATAGACAGGATGTAGTTAGAGCCCTATTATTGTCTTATTCTCCCATTGAGCTAAGTGGAAAAAAAATGTAAAAGGCAGGCTATGTTAACGAGGCATTTAATTTACACTCCCGAGAACCACATATACAGCAAAGAGGAGCGTAAACACACACACACACACACACACACAGATACATTTTATATATATATATATATATATATATATATATATATATATATATATATATATATATATATATATATATATATATATATATATATATATATATATATATATATATATATATATATATATATATATATATATATATATATATATATATATATATATATATATAAATATAAATAAATATAAATATATATATATATATATATATATATATATATATATATATATTAAATATCTATATCTCTCTATCTATATATATATATATATATATATATTTATATAAATATATATATATATATATATATATATATATATATATATATATATATATATATATATATATATATATTATATATATATATATATATATATATATATTTTATATATATATATATATAATATATAATATATATATATATATATATATATACATATACATATATATATTATATATATATATATATATATATATATATATATATTTTATATATATAGATATATATATATATATATATATATTATATATATATAAAATGCAGCAGGACAATATATATATATATATAAAATGCAGCAGGACATCGAAGCAGACAGCAACAATCCACCAGGAGCCCACGGAGGAGTGTACACGGCGCTAATGAGCTCCAAGCGGAAACGGCCTAAGTCCACCCAGGCCGCGCGCCCCTATGATACGGAACTCACCTGCTGCCACCATAGCAGGAATACAAGACGACCTGCCGGGTGAGCTTCCCATCAATCAGACAGGGGTGGAACTGTTTCTCAATTCCAAACAGCACCCCTGAGACGGCCGGTAGCCGCTCACCCTCCTACAGGAGATGGCCTGAAGCTGCTCTGAAGGAAAAGAGGAAATGGCCTGAAGCCGCTCCCGCCTTCGTCAGCAGACTGCCTGCAGCCGCTTGGAAGGTGCCCTGCAAAGAGACGGCCTGTGGCCGCTCACCCTCTTACAGAAGACGGCCTGAAGCAGCTCTGGAGGAAACAAGGAGATGGCCTGAAGCCACTCTGGAAGAAACTAGGAGACGGCCTGAAGCCACTCCCGGCTTCATCAGGAGATGGCCTGCAGCCGCTCGGAAGGTGCCCCTCGGAGAGACAGCCTGTAGCTGCTCACCCTCTTACAGGAGATGGCCTGAAGCCGCTCCGGAGGCTAATCAGGAGACGGCCGGTAGCCACTCCCGCCTTCATCAGGAGACGGCTGGAAGCCACACTGAAGGTGCCCCTGGAGAGACGGCCTGTAGCCGTTCCCCCTCCTACAGGAGATGGCCTGAAGCCACTCCAGAGGCTAATCAGGAGATGGCCTGTAGCCACTCCCGCCTTCATCAGGAGACGGCTGGAAGCAGCTCTGAAGGTGCTCCTGGAAAGACAGCCTGTAGCCGCTCCCCCTCCTACAGGAGATGGCCTGAAGCCGCTCTAGAGGTCAATCAGGAGACGGCCGGTAGCCACTCCCGCTTTCGTCAGGAGACAGCCGGCAGCCGCTCCGAAGGTGCTCCCGGAGAGTCAGCCTGTAGCTGCTCTACTCTCCTGCAGGAGACGGCCAGTAGCCGCTCCGAAGGTGCCCCGAGACAGCCATGGCCAGTAGCCGGGTCCTACAGCCAGAGACAGCCTGAAGCCGCTCCTTCGTCAGGTGCTGAGCCCGGTCCACCCACCCATGACCTGGGGGGAGCCCCAGCCTGGAGAAGTATTGGAGAGGTCCTGTGACCTCCACCGGGTTCTTATCCCTATGGCCGGGACACCCCTGATGGACCCCAACACTGGCCAACGCCGCAGCTCACTCCTGACAGCATCCCCGATCTTCGGGGACCGCAGCTCCCGCGACCTCCCGACTGCCACTCAGACTCCCGAGCGGGACCTCCCTGCACCCAGACGCTGGAGATTCTCATCCTCCGTCAGGCACCTGACTCAAAAGTTCAGGTGACTGTTCTGCCCCAGCCCAGAGGGCCAGGCTCCCACCCCGAGCCCAGAAGCTTTGGGCCCCTACGCCCCAGCAACCCTGGACGAGAAAGAACGCGCCTACGCGCTGTCCCCTGCCCCTGGGACCTAGCAGCCCCTGGCGGATCCCAGCCCCATCAGTAGGGAGGTTGAGACTCCACCGCCGCCCCTACGCCTGACTGTGACCCGTCTGACCTGACAGTGAGTGAAAGTAAACACACACAGCATAAAGACAGTGTAGGAGTGACAGAATAAAGTGAGCTGGTGGTTAGAGTGTAAAAGAAAGTGCTAGAAAAAGATAGTGCAATAGTGAGACACTGAAGGACGGGTCTACCATAGTGAACAGTGCCGCCATATCACGTGAAGATCATACATAGGCCCCTGTGTTGAAATTCCAGTACCGCCAGCTCCACCCGGGTACATAGTGAAGTAGTGTTATAGTGACCTACGGGCCGAGGTACAGTGAACACTCTATCCAACAGTGATAGCACATCTCGGTAAGACCACGCTTAGGCCCAGTGTAAAATATTAATGCTACCCAGGGAAATCAGACAACCACCACCACCGACCTAGGAAATCTAAACTCCTCCACCAACGTGTCTAGCTCAAGTGTCGTTCACCCTAACCATTCTGGTCCTGTACAGTATCCTGTGTGATACTACTATTCCATATCTACAGCCCAAGAATTATAATAGTCCAGTTTATTTTTATTTGTGACATCTGCTCGTTCCTGTGTAAGATTTAGTAATACACATGTAAGGTGGTGCCTTGAGTTTTTGTGTCCTGCCTCTCTCTTATTTGTCTAAGCTCCGGTCTAGAAAAAGAACCCAGCTATTCACTAGGTGCTCTAGGGACGGGAGGCTGACCCTAAAACACCTATAGTAGGACTCGCGCACGTTTGCGGCTGTGGTGTGGTCCGCACCTGTGTACAGTGTTGCCACGTTTTCTATACCGTTCTCTCTCTCTCTCTCTCTCCTGGCGGGAAATGTGAGCCACCCTGAGTACTTTTGATTCTTTTATAAGTTATTTATAATTGTGCTTTCATCTGTTAATTTGGTTTTTATATTTAGTAGTAGATGGAGTGTCAAAGTTACTGTCTGCTGAGAGGTTTGTTAGGTTACTGATTCATACACCCCGACGTAGTGGGGTGTGGGTGTAGGTGTGGGTGGGAGTGTGGATGTGGGTTTGTTGGGGTGGTGGTCCAGGGGGGAGGGGAAGTGTGAAGGGGGATTTGACCTGAGACACCCAGGAGGGATTAAGAAGGGCGGGACGGGGAAGGGGGGGCTGGATTCACCTACCACATGGCGGGAAATGTGAGCCACCCTGAGTACTTTTGATTCTTTTATAAGTTATTTATAATTGTGCTTTCATTTGTTAATTTGGTTTTGTTATATTTAGTGATGCCGACAATGCATTCAATGCATGCCCCTCTCCTGCCTCTCTCTCTCTCTCTCTCTCTCTCTGTAGGGAAGCTATCTGTCAGTGCTGCCACTCACAAGAATTATATGAATTATTTCTTTTACTTTGGATATTGGCATATTTCTTCTTTTTTCAGGCTCATTCTATTATATCCATAACTGTAATATTATTAACCACCCTAAAACTACGCTAAAAAACATTAAAAGTGACTGCTATTTCTTTTAGCAACACTGTACAATATGTATGCCATGTTTCTGTGTTACTGTATAAATATTTTATGCATAATTAGATTACTGTTGATTCATCCATCAAAATACACAAGTGTAAGTTTTATTCATCTGAATTTATCGAATTTGTGATGCCTTGTACATAAATAGCTTCCGTTTCACATCGCAAGTTGAGGAAACGTGGCACCATTGTAAACAGGTGCGAGCCACACCACAGGCGCTTACGGGCGCAAGGCCGACTATAGCATTACAATCTATATATATATATATATATATATATATATATATATATTATCATCATCAGCCATTTGAGTGTCCACTGCAGTACCGGCCTATTCCTACCGAAGTGGAGACAATACAGCCAGTGTATCTCTACCAAGTGGCTTACAGTAGGCTGTCTAGAAGAGATTGTATGTAGGGTGAGAAGTGCTTGTAAGTGTAACTGTAGTGTTGGAGTGGCTTTGGATGTGTGTGTAGTCTGTGAACCAAGCATAATCAGCCTGCGCAAGCTGATCGGGTGCAAGCATAATTTATAGTATGCGACACTGGTTCAACCACAGCACCCCTGATGTCCCCCCAAACAGTAGGTGGCGAGAAGGACACTCCCAAAGTTTATTATCCTGGGGCGCGAACCCTTGTTCTTCAGTGTACAAAAACGCACACTTTAGCACAAAGGCTCCATATATATATATATATATATATATATATATATATATATATATATATATATGGTGGCGGCGGGTGAGCTCCGGGTCATAGGGGCACGCGGCCCGGGCGGACTTATGTCCTTGTCACCCGGAGTCCAGGCGCGCTGTATATGCTCCTCGATGGGCTCCTTCTGGGGGTGTTAGGTTGCCCTCCGTGACAATATACTGCATTTTACTTGGGTTGTTGCTGTTGTGGTGGTGGTGGTTGTTCATATGGTGGTGGTAGTGGTTGTATTGATTGTTGTTATGGTGGTGGTGGTGGTTGTTTGGTGGTTATTGCAGTTGTGGTGGTGGTATGACGATGGAAGAGGTGAGAGAACTGAGATCGGAATGACCCTCCATCATACAAGAGGAAATTGATGAAGCAATCAAAGGTATGAGACAAGGAAAATCTGTTGAAGATCATGTTTCAGTTGAAATGGTGGAGGCAGGTGGGGATTACATCAAGAAAAAGATAACCGATATGGCCAACTGCATCTATGATATAGGTTACATTCCAGAAATGATGAGGGAATCAATGTTTACAGCTATAAGAAAGAAGGAACAATAGAGTGTGAACAACATAGGACAATAAGTATAATGAGCCAGAGAGGTAAGATCATTTTAAGAGTGATTATAAATAGAATACCCGGTACATAGAAAGGTTGATAGTTATGTGTCTGAAGAACAATATAGGTTTAGAAAAGCAAAAGGAACAATAAATGCCATTTTCTCATTGAAAATTATATTACAAAGAGCGATAAAAATGCAAAAGGATGTTTATTTGTGTTTCATCGATTTTGAAAAAAGCTTTTGATACAGTGCGGCATGAGGAAATGATAAATGTTACAGGAAATTGGTGTGGATGGAAAAGACATCATATTAATTACTAATCTTTATTGAGATCAAAAGGCAGCAATGAGAATAGAAGACCACAAGACAGATTGGGTTGACATACGGGGTGGAGTGAGGCAGGGATGTATACTGTCTCCAGATTTATTTTCCCTGTATAGGCAAAAGTGTATAACAGATTTGGAAGAACTGGCTGGAATAAGTATTAGGGGACGGAATGTGAATAACATTAGATATGCAGATGACACAGTTCTGGTGGCTGATTCGGAAGAAAAGTTGCAGAGCTTGGTAGATGCATTACATGAAGCATGTCTGAGAGGCCTGAATGTTAATCAAAAGAAGACGGAGACAATGGGAGTAACCAAGAGAAGAGAGCGGCTGACAGTGGGCATAAATGTGCAGGGAAGACAAGTAAAGCAGACAGACACTTTTAAATATCTAGGAACTCTGATCTCAGAGGATTCGAAATGAGTAACAGAGATAAGGAGATTAGCAAGTGCAAAAGCTACCTTCAGGAAATTAAACAGGCTTTTAACTAGCATGAGTATGAGTTTGGAGATAAGAATGGGGATGTTAAAATGTTTTGCGTGGTTAACATTGCTTTATGGACGCGAAACATGGACGATAACCCAAAAGATGAAAGAGTCTAGAAGCTGTGGAAATGTGGTTTATAAGAAGAATGTTAAGAATTCCTTGTACAGATCGGGTCACAAACGAGGATGTATTAAGAAGAGCAGATACTGAGAGAAGTTTACTGAAGTGTATCAGAAGATGGCTGAAGTTCTTAGGCCATGTCATACGGGACAAAGGCTTTGAGAGTGACTGTCTGCTGGGAAGAATGGAGGGTACGAGAGTACGATTTCAGGTACCGTGTGATACCCCCTTTCTGGATGATACTGAAGGAAGATGGAGTGTGGCGGATATCGTGAGAGTGGCGCATGGGAGGGAAGAGTGGCGCTTCATGGTCGCCAACGTCACCTGACTGGCACTACGGTAAGGTAAGGTAAGGTGGTGGAAGTTGTGGTGGTTGTTGTTGTAATGCTAGGTGTTTTAGGGTTGGCTTCCCGTCCCTCTAACGCCTAGTGTGTAGCTGGGCTCTCTTTCTTGACTGGAGCTTAGACAAATAGGAGAGAGGCACGAAACAAAAACTCAAGGCATCAACCATACACGTGTATTACTAAATTCTACTGTGGAGCGGGGAGATGTCACGAATACAGACACACTGGACAATTATAATTCTTAGGCCCTGATATAGGTTATTAGTATCGCGCAGGATACTACCTAGGTCAAGGTCGGGCAAGGTGAATAGCACTTCGGGCAGAGGTTTATATACTATTATTGCAGGAAGTCCAAGTTTTATATACCCGTGGAGTGGGTGGTACTATTTCACTGTTGGCAATTATTACTTTAACACTAGGGTCTGTGTATGATTTTAGCATGATGCGGCGTTATCAGATGGTAACGTATTCACTGTATGAGTAACTGACCCGTATTTCACTGCTTGGCCGCGTTCAGTTTCACTGTTACTTTTATTCACTCTACCACTTTTATATTGTCACTGGTGCTTCTCTCATGTCACTAAGTCATGGACACTGTGCTTTCACTGTCACTCCTTTCGGGTCTGGGCGTCGTGGCGGTCAGGTACCTGACCGCCAACCAAAGTTTCGGTACCCCCCTCGATGGAAGGAAGTCAGGGTTAGAGAGGGCAGGTGAACGGACAACCGTGAGTGGTACTTTGGAACTGAGCTACGAGGCGAATAGCGAGAAACCTAATGACACTGGATTCAAAACATTTCCATGCTATTCATCTGTAAAACATTATGCGTTCTTAACATACATACTGTAACATATAACATAGACTACTGTGTTATTATGGTGTTATGTGATACTGACCCATCTGTTTCGGATCCTCATCACACAAATAAATCACCGAGCCAGTTGTATATAAGTTGCAACTTGTCATTATAACTGCAGTCATAATTTTTGTGAATGTTGTTTCTGGATTGTCTATAGCTATAATAATCATTGTGAATTTAATGTTGATTCTCACAGTAGTTGTGCGGATGGTTATATATGTGGCAATTATTTTATGTGGACGACTAAACCATGGACAGCGGAGAGCATTCGCCAATAATTTACTATAACCAGATGAAATTAGATGCAAACAACACAAAATATTATGAGACAACGAAGACACAGCTGTGGTATCCTGCTCCGCCTTGTTATCAAGCCCTTAACTGGGACTTCTCCTCATACGTGCATTATTTTCCTTCTCTGCCTCTTTTATTACTCTTACTCCAAAGTATCCTCTTACTGCGAGTCGTCATGTTCCTTGGAGGGTTTATTGTCGTCCGGTCCTATAACCCGTACTGTATTACATTATTCCTCGCATCATCACTCCCAAACAAACAACGTTAGCACAAGATTGCTGAATCTGTTAATACCATTATTGCCACTGCCACTACTACTGTAATCCCCCTTTTCCTATTGTGTCTAATTTCCCTCACAGTACTACTACTGCTGCTCCTATTACTACTCCACTATAAATCTGTATAATAATAAATATGATTGTCCTTATATCTGTGTATCTGTTAATCATAATTATTGTCCCTGTCCCACCGTCGACAACTCGTTACTGACCCGGCACCGTTACTCCAGTTCCCACCCACCATGGATTCTACTCCTCCCCCACTCCGACACCACATTACCCTTCACCTCATCCTTGGGTCAGAAGGCCTGTTGTTCACCCGGTGAATATACGTGGCATGCATTAATAATAAAAAAGAAGGCATTTGAGAGCTAAACGGTAATCGCCCTCTAAAATATTCTGTTTGCCAAGTCCAAACTTTAGGCCATATTTTGATACCATGAAGGTTTTATGTTGATAGCTCAAGCCATTCATGAGATTTAATGGTGCTAAAGGCAGGCAATAAAAACTGGTTGACCTTTAGCAGTTAGTCTGGTGACCTTCACTCTGACCCCGAGTTGCCATTTTCGAACTCCTCCAAGATTTTGGCCATATCTTGATACGCTGAAGGCTTCATGTTGATAGCTCAAGCCATTCATGAGATATAATAGGAACACACACACACACACACACACACACACACGCACACGCACACACACACACACACGCACGCACACGCACACACACACCACACACACACACACACATGCAGTTAAAAACATGATCGCTCCGCCTTCTAAAGGTAGGCGATAATAATATAATAATAACAACAACATCGTAGATGTGTAATATAGTGTTCCTAACATTACACTTAATAACTGCAGACCCAAACGTGCTTATATTACGGAGCACTGATATATTAACCACAAAACCGACCACAGACCGTTCTTATTATTACCACTGCACCTTCCCTATAACATTTCACCATGGTAATACAACCCACTGTAGTCCTCTGTGAGATCGCTACACGCGTTTGGGAAAAATAACAGTGCACAACATGCCTACAAACCACTAACATAAGCATGTGATGTTTCACTGACATCCATCAAATAGCCTAGGAGAAGTTAGTGGACAAGCAAACAAACGACTGGACACAGACAGACAGAAGCAGAATGTCTCGCATCGTATATGTAACGACCTGACAAAACTCTTGTGACCCTGCATTGCAGGTGTCATTACAGTAATAATAATAATAATAATAATAATAATAATAATTAATCACATGTTATTAGGCACGATACTGAGAAGGACACACAATGGAATAGCATGTGTCGAAGCAATGCAGAATCTGTTTGGCATGACAGAAGGTTGGGTTGCGGTCAAACATTAATTTAGTATTACTATAACCCTACCATTACAGCATATTATGGTACTGTTTGGTTTTATATGTCACAGCTGTTTTCACTTGTTTTATCAGGGAGATTATGGTGTTTGTCCTCCTGTGTATCATAGATATTAACGTGATTACTACTACTACTACTGCTACTACTACTACTGTTACTACTACTACTGCTACTACGATTATTATTATTATTATTATTATTATTATAACTATGATGACACCTACAAAGCAGGATCGTAATAGTTTTGTCAGGTTGTCATATACCGATGCGAGACATTCGGCCTCAGTCTATGTCCAGTCGTGTGTTTGTTTGTCCGCTAACTTCTAGGCAATTTAATGGATGTCAGTGAAAATTCACATGTGTATTTTAATGGGTTGTAGGCATGTTGTGCGCTGTTATTTTTCCCAAACATGTGTAGTGATCCCACAAAGGACTTCAGTGGGTTGTATTACTATGATGAAGTGCTACAGGTAAGGTCCAGTAGCAATGATAGGAACGGTCTGTGGTCGGTTCTGTGGTTAATATATCAGAGCTCCGTAATATAGGCACGTTTGGGTCTGCGACTTTTATAATTATGTAATGTTCGGAATACTGCAGGTGTATGTTGTTGCTGTCAATTTTATAATTATTCTTATTAATGCATGTCACGTATATTCACCGGTAAAAGGTGAACAACAGGCCTGGTGGCCCAAGAAGGAGGTGAGGGGTAAAATGGTTCGAAGTGGGGGAGGAATAGAGCTCATGGCGGGTGGGAGAGTGGGGGATGGGGTGCAACTGGGGTAGCGGTGCAGGGTAAGTGACGAGTTGTCGACGGTGGGACAGGAACAATATGATTAACAGATACACAGACATAAGGACAATCATATGTATTATTATACAGATTTATAGTGGAGTAATAATAGGAGTAGCAGTAGTCGTACTGTGAGGGGAATTCCAGTAGACACAATGGGGAAAGGGGGAATAGTAGTGGCAGCGGCAATAATGGTATTAACAGATTCAGCAGTCTTGGGCTAACGTTGTTTGTTTGGGAGTGATGACGCGAGGAATAATGTAATACAGTACGGGTTATAGGACCGGACGACAAGAAACCCTCCAAGGAATATGACGACTCGCAGTAAGAGGATACTTTGGAGTAAGAGTAATAAAAGAGGCAGAGAAGGAAAATAATGCACGTATGAGGTGAAGCCCCAGTTAAGGGCTTGATAACAAGGCGGAGCAGGATACCACAGCTGTGTCTTCGTTGTCTCATAATATTTTGTGTTGTTTACATCTAATTTCATCTGGTTATAGTAAATTATTGGCGAATGCTCTCCGCTGTCCATGGTTTAGTCGTCCACATAAAATAATTGCCACATATATAACCATCCGCACAACTACTGTGAGAATCAACATTAAATTCACAATGATTCTATATTATAGCTATAGACAATCCAGGAACAACATTCACAAAAATTATGACTGCAGTTATAATGACAAGTTGCAACTTATATACAACTGGCTCGGTGATTTATTTGTGTGATGAGGATCCGAAACAGATGGGTCAGTATCACAGAACACCATGATAACACAGTAGTCTATGTTATATGTTACAGTATGTATGTTAAGAACGCATAATGTTTTACAGATGAATAGCATGGAAATGTTTTGAATCCAGTGTCATTAGGTTTCTCGCTATTCGCCTCGTAGCTCAGTTCCAAAGTACCACTCACGGTTGTCCGTTCACCTGCCCTCTCTCTAACCCTGACTTCCACTTCCTTCCATCGAGGGGGGTACCGAAACTTTGGTTCGCGGGTGTACAAGGGCGGCGGAGGTGACCCAGCCTCACCACTGACGAGGCTGGGTTCCACCGGGTCCTCTGTGTTCAGGGGCCACAGGATCACGCGTAGGGGCGTCCTCTCTCATCCAGGGCTGCAGGTGGTGAAGGGCCCCTCGCTTTCGTGGCTTGGGGCGGGAGTACAGCCCTCAGGGCTGGGGGCGAATAGCTGCCTGAACTTCTCGCTCAGGCACCTGATGAAGGACGAAGTTCTCCGGCGTCTGGGTGTAGGGAGGTCCCGCCTAGGGGTCCTGGGGACAGTCTGGGGGTCCCGAGGGTTTCAGTCCCCGGTGCTCAGTGGCGCCGTCAGGAAGGGGCTGCAGCGTCAGCCTACATCGGGGTCTGTCAGGTGAGTCCTCTCCAGATCTAGCTGCAGCAAGAAGAGGCCAGGGGAAGTCATGGGGCCTCTCCAGTACTCCTCCAGGATGGGGACTCCCTCTGAGATGTCGGTTGGTGAACAGGAGTCAGCACCTAATGGAGGAGCGGCTACAGGCCGTCTTCTGCCATAGGGCCCGGCTACTGGCCGTGGCCTTCTAGGGTCACGGCTATAGGCCGTCACTAAGGCCCGGTTACTGGCCTTGGCCTGGGGGAGGAAGCAGCTGCTAACAAACCCAAGGGCACCTTCAGAACGGCTACAGGCCGTCTCCTGATTCCCCTCAGAGTGGCTACAAGCCGTCTCCTTCAGTAGGGTTGAGCAGCAACAGGCTGCCTCCTGATTCCCCACAGAGTGGCTACAGGCTGTCTCCTTCAGGAAGGTTGAGCGGCTACAGGCCGTCTCGGGAAGGGCACCTTCAGAGTGGCTACAGGCCGTCTCCTGACGAAGGCGGGAGCAGCTACAGGCCGTCTCCTGTTTTCCCTCAGAGCGTCTACAGGCTGTCTCGGAAAGGACACCTTCAGAACAGCTACAGGCCGTCTCCTGACAAAGGCAGGAGCAACTACAGGCCGTCTCCTGTTTTCCCTCAGAGCGGCTACAGGCCATCTCCTTCAGGAGGGTTGAACGGCTACAGGCTGTCTCGGAAAGGTTATCTCCAGGGCGGTTACAGGCCGTCTCCTGACGAAAGTGGGAGCTGCTGCAGGCCGTCTCCTGTTTTCCCTCAGAGTGGCTACTGGCTGTCTCCTACAGGAGGGTTGAGCAGCTACCGGCCATCTCAGGGATGCTGACTGGGGCTGGAGTAACAGCTCCACCCCAAAGTTGGTTGGGGAAGGCTCACCCAGAAGGTAGTCTTGTATTCCTGCTATGGTGGCAGCAGGCGAGCAACAAGGCCCGGGCGGACTTATGTTGTTGTCGCCCTGAGGCCCGATGCGCTGTTGTTGCTCCTCTGTGGGCTCCTTCTGGGGGTGTTAGGTCATCCCCTGTGGCACTATACTGCATTTTAGTTGTTATGCTGGTGTTTGTAGTGGGGGTTATTGTTGTGGTGATGGTGGTTGTTGCTGTGGTGGTTATTGTGATGGTGGTTGTTGCTGTGGTGGTTATTGTGATGGTGGTGGTGGTGACTGTTGTTGTGGTGGTTGAAATACCCGAGGAGGCAATGGGGAGGTATACCCACGTTCCGCACCACAGCGACACACATCCCCTGTGACCCGACGCCCCTCTTCCACGCAGCCAGACCACCAGGCAGTACTCAGACCGAGTGCATTACCCTCCGATGGAGAGAGCACTCGCCAGAATCGAGGTGGGACTTGCCCTAAGAATGTCCCAAGCAGACTCTGGATGCAGAGTCCACCGGACTTGCCTTCAAGTGAGGAAGAGCCACAGCCAGCGTTCACAGTCCTACTTCACCCCAGGGGAGCAGCGGCACAGCAGTATCCACCGGATCTACTGTAGAAGGAGCATCCACCAGATCTCCACCTTCTGCCACCTACCTCCGGGAGCTGGTGTCTCGGACTGTCATATCAACGACCTTCGCCTGTGCTCTCCAGGAGGGCAGCAGGCCCTGTGGTGGTATCCACTGGATCTGCCACAGGGGGAGAGGCCACCGGTTGTCCCCCAGCTGCACTATCAGCTGACTGCAGGAGGGCCGCAGAGTCCACCGGAATTGCTGTAGAAGCCAGAAGGCCCGCTGGGACTTCTCCTGTTGTCCTTGGGACAAGTGGTCCCCCGGCAGTGTCCCCTGGACCTGACAGCTCAAGGGAGTATCCACCAGATCTCCCTCGACCACTATCACACGAGGGAGCCTGGGCAGTGTCCCCCAGACCTGTCAGGCAGAAGGAGTGTCCTCTGGACCTCCTTCCTACGCCCCGGCATGTAGTTCCAGTAGGGACCGTCAGACCCACCAGGCTGGGGAACAGGCCACCGGTCGTTCCCCCTCCATGACTCCGGAGGCTCCCTACAAGGGCGTTGTCTCTTGCTCAGCCCGCCCCTCCTGTGGCCGAGCAAGACACCCCTCCCGCCTCCCCTTCTTCATGGAGAGTGGAGACTGCTCCCCCACAGGGTCCCCGCCAGAGAGTACCGAGGATGAGACCACCCCGAGGCCAGGCGTACTGTCCCTGCAGCTCAGTCCCCAATGCCCACAGCAGCTGACGGACTCTCCCAGGGTGAGTGTCTGTAGTCTACCCCTGGCGGCCTCCTCCCCCAGGCAAGACTGCATCCTCCGGACACTGGCAGGCGCCTTGCAGGGCAGCCCCCAATGCCCCAGCAGCTGCCGGACTCCCCCAGGACAGTGAAGGGCGCCCACCAGCTGGCCAAAGGCCTGGTCCAGCCCCAGGACTCCAACCTCAGCCAAGGGCAGGCGCCATGCTGAGCACCTCTTAAGGGGCTATCACACGGGAGACTCATGGACGTCTAAACTGGCTGTGGACGTCCAAACTGGCCCCCACGGGAGGGTCATGGACGTCCACGACTTGGTGGTCTCCTTCTTCTCTATGGAGTTTACAAGTAGTGTGTGTCCTCTGCTATCTTGAACTCTGTAGTCAGTTGAGGTGATAAACTTGTATTATGATTAATTCAAAACCGTTAGTAAACTTTGTACTTTTAATATTTCTGTTTGTCATAGAAACTTTTCATATATACCAAAATGTGGTAAATATGATGGAATATGGATTGATTGTTTCCAATAGAGGCCCCGCCCACGTTCGAAAGGCATACTCGGGAAGAAAGCACTACGGTGCATATTTCTATACTGGCTGCTTTCTTCACTCTGTGGGAGCCATTCTCTCATCCACAATGCCCTCCTTCTCCCCCTCCTTTGTCTTCCTGCAGAGGTTTCTTCCTCTTCCTGCAGGATTAGGACTGCAACACCCATTGCAAAAATCACAATCTGGTTCATGTCCGTTGTTGTTGCTGATAAACACGTCGTCTGCTAGGGAGTAGGAAGTGACCTCCCAGTCGCGTGGGGTGAACTCGATAAAGAAGAAGGTG
This sequence comes from Coenobita brevimanus, assembly GCF_032717465.1. NCBI lineage: Eukaryota > Metazoa > Arthropoda > Malacostraca > Decapoda > Coenobitidae > Coenobita > Coenobita brevimanus. The sequence goes on from NC_136979.1 coordinate 26,372,227, forward strand.
GCCATCGATGTCCACCGTGTGATAGGGTATGGACGTCCAAGCTCAGTTTGGACGTCCGTTTTGTGCTGCACAAATTGTTCACGGGTCCCCGTGTGATACCTGCTTTAGTCTTGTTTGGCCCCAGCCCAGAGGGCCACCACACTCCCAGGGCCCCCACCAGGAAAGGGCCACCCATCACTCCGCCCTTCAGCTCGACCCAGACCCCAGACCCCACCGCACAAGACTCACACCGGGAACACACCCCAGATGGCCCTCCTCCCACACCGGGCCGCCACCTGCGGCTGCCTGCGTTTGTAGCCCTGGGCGCGAACGACCAGCCTACACCATAAGTTACAGTCCTACAGCCCGTGTGTGTGCACTCCTACCCCTGGCCTAGAGTATCACATCCCTGCATGTACCTTTGACTTGTACCAGACCCTCCCCCACTGTGATCCCCCTGAATGTATCCCCTTGTGTGTTCCCCCCCCTTCCCCTCTGATGTGTGATCCTCCATGTTGCCCCGTAGGTAACACCCAGACTCCCCTGTGTAGTGCCCCCGACCTCTCACATATGCATCGCACCCTCTAGGCCTTACGAGTGATGATATACAGTGGCCCAGTGTAATGAAATATACACTCAGAGACCCACACCCGTCCATGTGACGTACTGTTGTAATATATTTCAGTGCAGCAAATCACCATTGGGTTGTCGAGCACGTTGCTCCCTCCCTTTGAAATACAAACCCGACCTGACTCTATGTTCCAGTCTAGTGTTTAGTGTTATATCGTGTCTGTGCGACAGGGGTATATTTGTATTGTGATATACAGTGTCTCATGTTACATTGCGTTCATGCAACGTGCGTGCATTGTGTTGTGATATACCGTGTCTTATGTTATATTGCGTTCATACCACGTGTGTGCATTGTATTGTGATATACCGTGTCATATGTTATAGGCCTATTGCATTCATGCCCCTATTTGTCTTGTATTGTAATATACATATAGTTTTGTGTATCATACTGTGTTCAGGCCACCTGTGTTTATTGTATCGTGATTTATATTGAAAGTGTGTTTTATATTCCACTGTGTCGTACAGAGTACAGTATTTGAATTTTACATAGGACTGCCCATGTACTTGTGTTTGAACAGTTGTATTCTGTTTGTATGTTAATATACGTGCATATCTAGCTAGCTGATGTTTGAGCCCTATCCCTTGTTTGTAAACTCTAGCCCGGTCCAGAATAAAGAACCCAAGGCCCGCACCGTATCTGAACCCAAGAAGTTGGGCGCAGAATACGCTGCATAACGGTGGCAGTTGTGGTGGTGGTGGTTGTTGTGGTGATAGTGGTTGTTGTGATGGTGGTGGTTGTTTTTTGTGGTAGTTGTGGTGATGGTGGTGGTTGTTGTGGTGGTGGTGATTATGGTGGTGATTGTTGTGGTGGTGGTGATTATGGTGGTGATTGTTGTGGTGGTGGTGATTATGGTGGTGATTGTTGTGGTGGTGGTGGTTGTGGTTGTTGCTGCTGTTGTGGATGTGGTGGTGGTTGTTGCTGTTATTGTGGTGGTGGTGGTGAAGGTTGTTGTGATGGTGGTGGTGGTGGTTGTTGTGGTGGTGGTGGTGGTTGTGCTTCCTGGTGAAATACCAAAGGGAAACCACAGAGAAGCGTGACAAGAGACCGAGCAAGACAGGCATATGTCCCCAACCACCACGCGTCCCTCTTCCCCTCAATGGAATCCACAAGAGGTACATCACCCTGCTGCGTTACCCTCTACCTGGACCAGCACTCACCAAGATCAGGGCAGGATCTGTGTGCCAACCAACTCCCCAAGTAGGACTGCGACGACACCCATCGTGTTCATCGGGGAAAGGACGCCCACAGTGCTCCTTTCACCTACAGCCACCAGCAGGACCGTGACGATGCCCACCGTGCTCCTTTCACTTACAGCCACCAGTAGGACCACGACAACGCCCATCATGCTAGTTGGGGAGGGAATACCCACCATGCTTCCCTCACCTGCAGCCCCCACTAGGAGTAGGATTGCAGCGATGCCATGCTCGCCGGGATGAGGATGCCCACCATGCTCCTCTCACCTGCAGTCCCAGGACATAGCAGAACCATGGCAGAGCCCACCATGCCCATCAGAGAGGGAACGCCCATCGTGCTTCCCTCATCTGCAGCCCCCACCAGAAGCAGGGCCGTGGCGACGCCTACTGTGCTCGCCAGGGAGAGGACGTCCACCGTGCTCCTCTCACCTGCAGTCCCAAGGTCTAGCAGAACCGCGGCGGTGCCCACCATGCTCACCAGGAAGGGAACGCCCACCATGCTTCCCCTGTCTACTAACCCTGCGGCACCCATTGAGGGTCATGCCCCTTGCTCATCTCACTCCTCCAGAGGCTGAGTAGGACGCCCCTCCCGCTCTCCTCGCACCACAGGAGGCAGACCTGGCTACCCAGCAGAGTCGCTGTTGGAAGGGGTCTGGAGCGGCTCTATAGTGAGTCTGGGGCTACACTCACTATAACCAGTCCCCCTACGTCACCAGTTGCCGTCAGACTCCTGGAGAAGGAGAAGCTGTAGGCAGCCCCTGCCAGACTCCTGACAAAGGCAAGACCACAGACACCAGTCACCAAGGGACACCTCCAGGACTCCCGGCCAAGACCTCCCCAACCAGCAAGCCATCCTCCACCAAGGGTAGGCGCAAGGCAGCGCACCTACTTGACCTATTCGGCATCAGCCCTGAGGGACAACACACCTATGGAGGCCCCTCCAATGAAAGGCCTCCCTCTACACTGCCCAGCAGCCCTCACCCGACGATCCAGTGTATGATAGTGGTCCCACACCCCTTCAGAGAGCGCACGCCCGACGGGACCCCTCCCACGACTGGGTGCCACCTGCAGTTATCCTGTCATCCCTAGTCTCAAACTCAGATCCCTGTAACTCCCACAGTGTGTGTAATCTATCACATTGTATTGGGCCAAGTCACTGTGGTCTTTATGTGTAATATACGTGCAAGACTGGTTAGCCTGTGTTTTTGAGCCCTGTCCCACTGGTTGTATGTTCTGGACCCGGTCTTCAAAAGAACCCTGTATCAGACCCTCGTACTCAGAGAGCAAGAGGCTGATCTCTGAGTATGTGGCATAACATCTGGTTCATCTGAAACATGACCTTGGTGGACTGCAGGCTTCTGCAACTTACCATCTTCCTTTCGGGGGATAGGGAAGTAGTTGAGGGATGCTTGTATAACAAGACAGTTGAACTGCTCATGTTATCGGTGTCACCATAGATATATTCTGATGCTCTCTACACCCAAAAGCAGCACACTGCTGCTGCATTTTTAGGTAAATAGTGGTCAACTTTGCCCATTGTCAGGAACGACATCGTCTGCCTCGACCGTTCCAAGATGGCGTCCACGCAGACGCATCTATAGTAAAGCAGTGTCATATGGCATCTAACATAGATATAAATACACCTAGATGCCGCATCGCCTATTCTTCAGTACAGCGCCGATGCGTCTGCATGGCCGCTATCTTCGAACAGTCCAGCGTGTAATAGTGGAGCTTGATTTAGAGTGAATTCAGACTATGAAAATGAATGTAACTTTGCCATTTGTTGTCCGATTTTGTTAAACTTAGGCTTAAAGAAGAGAAAAACAAAGATTATACATAATCGGATGTTCATAATGAAGAATATATAGCCGTATAGCTAGTGTTTAGCATACCAAATAGATCTAACCTCTACAGGGCTATTATTTCTGTCATAAAAGAATAACTGTAGAATTATGTTCTGCACCTGACCATGTGTATATTCTGTTTTCCTATCTTTAAAACTTAAAATCATTAGAACCTAGCTGGTAGCTGATAAAAATTGATTTTCACGCATATTGAGCTTACCTTATATCACTTAGGTAAACTCTCACAAGTTTACAAGAAACCATTTGGCTTGTCATTCAGTGTAGAGTCACCCGTACACAGAAGGAAGAGGAAAGACAAAAGGAAGGAAAAACAATGGAAGGAGGGCTTACAAGTCATAGGTTATAAAAAATATACATTTTAAGCTGTTGCACTGTCACAATGCACAAGGGGATAAAACATAATTCCACATGAATAGAAAAGACAGTGCATAAAAAAAAAAAACACAGAATTACATATCAATACAAAATACAATGGAGAAGGCAATATATTTACACACAGGATTACACATCAATAGAAAATAGAATTCTTAAGGCATAATAATTACACACAGAATTACACATGCATAGAAAATACAGGGCATAAGGCAAAAAAAATTACACACAGAATTACACATGCATAGAAAATACAATGCATAAGGCAAAAAAATTACACACAGAATTACACATCAATAGAAAATAGTGCATATGGCAAAAAAATTACACAGAACTACACATGCATAGAAAATACAATGCATAGGCAAAAATATTACACAACTACACATGCACAGAAAATGCAATGCATAAGGCAAAAAAATTACACAGAACTACACATGCATAGAAAATACAATGCATAAGGCAGAAATATTACACAACTACACATGCATAGAAAATGCAATGCATAAGGCAAAAAAATTACACAGAACTACACATACATAGAAAATACAATGTTGTTTCCCAAACTTTTATCAGCTCAGGATCTCTAGGAAACCTATTTAGATAAAAGGTACGAAAAATTTGCATTAATTTTAACTGCAAACATTTTCTACAGTTGTTTTTTGTAGTAAAACCATTACTCTGATGGAATCTACTTCATGGGGGTAAATTTTTACAAACTGCCAATACACCCCCAAGGTTGTGCAGTACATTTTTCTGGACTTCATCTAACCTAACCTAACCTAACCTGTTGCAGCAGAATGCTTTCCTTAGAGTTTGGGGTAAATTTTTAGAAGTAACCAACGTTTTTTTTTAATGAAAATTTGTTTGTGTTCCAATCCAAAATAGTGTGTTTTAATTAATTCTGACCTTCATTTTTTGGGGAAAATCCCCCCTTTGGAAATGTGAGTAAGAATTCCGAAAGTGGGTTTATCCGCCCAAATCAAGATCAAAATTAATTAAAAACACACTATTTTGCATTATACTAACCTAACCTAACCCAACCTAACTTAACCTAAGCTAACCTAACCCAACCTAAGCTAACCTAACCCAACCTAACCTAACCTAACCCAACCTAACCAAACCCAGCACAACCTTACCTGACCTAACCTGACCTGACCTACCTTTAAGGGTGTAAAATTGTTCCTTTATAATCGGAAACTGTGAATTTGCACTGGATCGTCCCCTTTCCGACTTTTCCTCCACCGGCCGCAGTACCACTGATGTCTACCTTCCCGATCTTTGCAGGGCAAATTACACTCTTTACACTGTACTTCACTTGGCAATTTTTTCTTAGTAGTTCAATAGATGCTTCGTTATTACAGTGGTAGTCCTTGATAATCTGCCAGTAATCCCTGCTACAGATACAAGCTTGGAAACCAACAACACATTCTTCACTACCGGAGGCCATGACTATGACTGACTTTCAAATCTTGGGCGTCCCTGCGTCACCCACAAATACTTTAAGGTGATTGGCTGGTTTTACTTACGACTGCTGTGACTGGCTGGTTTCAAAAGTCCCTGTTGCTCGGGAACGCCTGATTGGCTGTTTTTAAAACTCACATACATACGAAAGTACCAGCCGAGCACACTCGAGTCCGGCCGACATAGACCAAGTACACACGCCTGCACCAGCCAATATGGCGCAACATTCATCTGCTACTGGGCGTTAGCCTAACCTGTCACTACATGAATACCCTTACAAAATTCGCTCCCCCAACTCAAACTAGGCTTAAAAGGTAAGTCTTGGTCAGAATAGTTCAGGGACGTAATATAATGAAAATCGGTAACGTTGGTTACTTATAAAGTAATACCGAGTTTGGTATACTATGCGTTTATGGTGGTAATATCCCTGAACCACATATTGGCAACTTGTAAAATAATACCTTCATGGGGATAAATGAAACAGAATCAATGTGGTTGGCCTTGAATACATATAATATTAATACGGACACTGTGACACCTGCATAACAATACATTTTGACAATATATACACCGGTCACTTCTTAATGGGCAGCCTCCAAACTCTCGACATTCAAATGCTTATGCAGCTTTTCTCCCCTAATCTTCCATGATACTTTATGCAGACGATAATCAAGAAAGCAAATACTTTTGCATCAGGTTTAAGATTGTAAAGTAATAATTTCACCTGCCACTGGCCCTGGTACACACGTGGACATTACTGACATTGTCATCCAAGATGCATTACACGCTGACGTCAAATTACCACACAAAAGTCTTTAAATGAACTTACTTGAGGAAAGTTATTCCCTGTTGTCTTGTTTCTATATTTAGACGGTTTTTACACCCAAAAGCAGCACAGTGTTGCGGCATTTCTATGTAAACAGTGGTCAACTTTGCCCACTATTTGGAACACAACATCGCCTGCCTCGACCGCTCCAAGATGGCGGCTGCGTTGACGTATCTAAAGTAGTGTAATGCGGCAACTACTGTAGGTATATTGATATCTATGGCATCTAGGCTTATTTATATCTATGGTTATCTCCTCTATAGAGTTTACCATGTAGTAGGAGTCGTCTGTCATGAAGGTCGCAGTCAGAACAAAAATTAAATTATAATTATTTTACTAAATCACTGGAAATTTGGAAATACCACATCACTGTCATATATATAATTAATGTTTTGTATTATCTTTTGTTATACGACTCATGTTTTTATTTGTTTGAGAAAATGATAATCCTTAAGGAGACATGGGACTACATTTTGCACTTACCTTATGTTTTTTTTCCCTATGGAGACATGGGACTACATAATGCACTTTCTGCTTTTTCCTTACCTTGGCTCTACTGATTGGATCTTCGTTTCATTTTTTTCTTTTCTTTTTTTTTTTTAGTGGTGAAAAACATCGAAAATGCGCTGAAGAAGGTGTGTGGCAAGACCCCACCATCTTTTGTTGCATAAGTACTCTCTACCTTTTACAACAATATTGTGCTCAGAGACAGACGGACGCCATCTTAGAAAGCCATTTTTTAAAATTAACCTTATCAGTGACTTTATCCAAAACTAACCAAAATTTTGTAACTTGGCCCAGTCTTAAATATCCTAACCTACCGGTAACTTATTTCATTCTAACCTAGCCATTTCTATATGCTAACCTAACCAAATATCCTAACCTAACGTATTCCTTATGTAGTCAAATTTTCCTTGTTTATTGACGTATCCTCTTCGTATCTCCAAAACACACTTCAGTACATCTGTACCAATAACATAATCGGTCCAAAGGTAGTTTTTTTTTTTTTTTTTTTTTTTTTAAGAGGGCACATCACGTCCTACCTCCTGTAAGGCAATCAGAGCAGCTTTGTTTCCTGTAACATAAGAGTGTAGGTCAGTAATGCGAGTCCGTAAGCCATTTACATTCCAGGGTCAGGAAGGTGTAGGGGGAGCTATCCACTGGGTGGGGGTCTCTGCCATCTGATGTATCGCTGCCATTAACTGCTCAATCGAAAGCCTAAATTCTGCCATATTTCGAGTCAAGGCGTCGTAGCCCCTTGTAAGCTTCTCTACCAGAGTATGGAGAGGTGGCCTAGTTTTTTCCTTAGGGCGAGACCCTATCGGGTTTGCGTGTCCAGTGGCTAGCTCCTCACCGCCGCCATTACTTACTTGTTTACTTGTGGGTGTTGCGAGGAGATTCCTCTGAGCAATGGTGTTCCAACACTCCCTCCGAACCCGGCATCCATGCGTTGCAGGTCCACTTGGTCCGGTAATTAATTTGTAGTCGCTCTGCAGAGTGATGTGTATCCTTGTACTGGCGGCTCATCAGGTACCGTCCTCAGGAATTCGTCCAGTCGGGCTTTGAAGTGTTTTACATAGCAGTTAAGTCCCGAATTCTTCGTGGCAGGCAGATGAAGATTCTGGGACCTTTGTAGGGCAGACTGGATGAGAGGAGAGTCTTGATCCTCGTTGGTGCTTTGTGATGGTGGGGTTTTTCTTACACACCTTCGACCTGCCCTCTGGTTAAAATGTGGTTCCACCTCACTGATGTTGGAAGGGTTAGGTACCAATTTTTCAAGGACCTTCCATGTGTAGATGATGATGTATCTTTCCATTGCTGCTGAGAATATAGCCCGTTTTTTAAGTCTGTCCCAGTAGCAGAGTTCTTTCATGCCCTTTATTTGCCTGGTGTATGCTCTCTGTATGGACTCAAGGGCCTGAATGTCCATAATCCTGTGGGGGGGCCATAGCTGACTGCAGTAGTCCAGGATAGGTTGGACAAGTGCCCTCCACAGAGTCAGCATGCACTTCTTCTCCCGGGAATAGAATGTTCTAAGAGCCCACCCAGTGATTCTTCTTGCCTTCTTGATGGTTTTGCTCTATGTGGTGCTTGAAAGTGGCATCATCACTTAGGTATACCCCAAGGCATTTTGCATGGCAACTTGTGTCAATTGCCTCATTTTCACTTGTAAGCAAAGAGGTTTTGTCGAGGACCTCTTGGTTGGTATCACTTCTGAGCAGTTGGAACTTGCCATCGTTGGTCGTCATTTTGTTTTTCCCTGCCCAACGGTAGACTTTGTTGAGGTCCTCTTGGAGAAGATCTACATCTTCTCTAGCTCTGATGTTCTTGCATATGTTGGTGTCGTCAGCAAAAGAGGCAAGTGTGGAGTGCGCAATTTCTTTGTCAATGTCCCCTATCATTATTAGGAACAGTAGGGGACCCAGAACAGAACCTTGTGGTACACCACTCACAACTCTGTGTTCTGCTGATATTCCTCCATTTGCTACAATGGTCTGGAATCTTCTTGTGAGGAAGTTGTGAATCCACACTCCTATTTTTCCAGTTATGCCTAGGTCTCATAGCTTGTGCAGAAGGATACCATGGTCGACCTTGTCAAATGCCTTAGTGAAATCGAGGAAGGCAGTGTCGACATTGTCACCCTCTGTTAAGTGGTGTTTTTTTTTTTTTTTTTTTTTTTTTTTTTTTTTTTTTTAAATGTGTCCGACTCTGGGCAAAGGCTCAGGGCCTATTTCTTAGGGGCAGTCACCTATCCCAAGGCCCAGTAGTCCTCCTACACCTCCACATGTCACCACTTCGGCGCTAACACCCACCGTCCATATTGAATACATGCTAGGGCTGTCTCATACAGGACTGGTGTACTGGTATTAGCGGGGGTATTTTTACGACATGTCGGCGGGTCATCTGGTAGATCAGGAAAGTCTGCCTTTTAGGAAATTCAAATCCTTAAACTGTTCCCTGCCCCAGCCGGGATTCGATCCTGGGTCCATTAGGACTGCAGGCCGCCTCTCTACCGATTCAGCCACAACTCCTTGTCGTGGTGGGCAAGGAGTTGTGACAAGCAGGATCTTCCTTTACGGAAACTATGTTGGCCAGCATTGAAGAGAGATCTTCTGTTGAGGAAGGCATAAATTTTATTTCTCATAACCTTTTCAAAGATTTTTACTGTATGCGAGGTTAGGGCAACTGGTCTGTAGTTTTTTGCAAATCCCTTGGTTCTGCCTTTACAGATTGGAGTTATCATGGCTTTCCTTGCTTCTGCAGGTACTATGCCTGTGTCTAGGGAATGGCGCCACAGTAGATACAAGGGATGTGCCAGAGCATCTTTGCACCTGATTAGAAGATTGGTTGGTATGCCATCAGGGCCAGGTGCTGAGTTTGGTTTGAGCACTTCAATTGCCATGGTGATGTCCTGTTCTGTGAATTCAATGTTGTGTAATATGCTGATGTCTTCAGGCGTCTGTGGTGGGCTGTAGAAAAAGGTCCTTGGATCTAGTATCTTCTTTGTTTCTTCTGGTTCGCTGAACACTGACTGGTATTGTCCGGCTAGAAGTCCACATATTTCTTTGAGATCTTCTTTCATTTCTCCTTCGGCTGTTACCAAGGGTCCGACTGGGCTGCACGACTTCAGGAACCGCTTGGTGTAATTGAAAAAGTAGCTGGGGTTCTGTTTGATGTTCATGATTGCTTTGTTTTCTTCTCTAATTCGTTGCTCTTCATGGGAGTTTTGGAGACTTGTTTCTATTTCCATCAACTGGGTCATTATTACTTGTTTTTTCCTCTTGCTTTTGTTTTTTTATATTTGCTTGTTTAATTTAGTCCTCTTCCTCATGAGTATTCTTCTGTCCCTGGGTATGGTTGTTCTTCTAAGTCCCTGCTTTGTCTTTTGTGGAATATGATTTTTGCAGATGTGGAATATTGTTGTAATTATGGTTTCCATCATACTGTCTGGATCTTGGTTTTGTAATGTTTACTTCCATTTCACTGTGGCCAAAAAAAAATTCAGTCCCTCCCAATCAGCTTTGTTGCTATTAAAGTTGAGGGTTCTAAATCCTTCTTTATTAGTTTCATGTATCTGAGTCTCCCTGGCTGTTTTCTTTCTATTCAGTGTGACTGTAATGAGGTTGTGATCTGAAATATTTGTTTTCTCGGCTCTGTACCCATGTATTAGTTCTTGGTTGTTTGTTAAAAGGAGGTCCAGGATGTTGTTTCCTCTGGTTGGTATAGTAATTTCTTGACTTAAGAAGAGTTGTTCTATGAGGTGTTGCAGTGCTCTAGCCTGATCTTGGTCCTCATGACTTCCTCCCCCAATAGTTGCTGCTGGCCATTTGATAATGGGAAGATTAAAGTCTCCCATGATAATAAGGTCATTTAAGGGGGAAGGTAGGTCTTCGATGATGGAATTCAACTTTGTTAGGACCTCACTAAAGCTTTGTTTGCTGCAGAGTGGGGGACGGTATATGTTCACCATAATCATTGCTAGTTTTTTTATGTGTAGTATTATTAGTTCTGCTTCACCATTTGAGTAGGAGAGTAAGGTATGGGTGTTCGTTGCTAGGTCGTTTCTAACATATATTGTGACACCCCCGTGCGACCTATTTTTTCTGTCTGCTCAAAACACTGTGTAATTTTGTAGTTGTATTTCAGCGTTATTGATGTCCTCACTGAGGTGGGATTCTGTGAGAGCGAGGAAGGCAAAGTTTTCCAGGTATGATAGGTCAGCTAGGAAAGGGACTTTGTTTCTGTTTGATTTTGGGTACAGGCCTCGGATATTTCCCATAAGGATGCATTCTAGTGGCTCTTTACTGCACTGAGCCAGGGGAACATTTGAGGTGACACTGGGGTTTGCAGTTGTGGCAGATTTATTTGTTTCCCTATCTGATTTTGAATCAGGTGTCCCTGAGCATCTACCACTTTGCCTAGGTTGGCTATTGTATGTTTGATCTCCATAATCATTTCTAAAAAATTGCTGTGGCTGGTCTCTGTGGTAGTTTGCTCCAGGCACTGCTGTGATCTGGGTGCAAGGTGTTGTGGTCTCTGGGGGGCCTGCTGGGGCAGCGAGTCATCTTGGGGCTCTTTTTGTTCCCATTCCCACTGTTCCCGTCTGGTTCCACGAATATGTGTGTAAGTGCATTCTTTATTGAGGCATACCAGTATCTGTTTATCCACTGCGTTTCGACAGAGGACTGGGTGATAGTTAGGGCATTCTCTCCCTAGTTTGCAGCCTCGTTTTCCTCTTGGGCCGTGATTTATCAGTCTTTGGCATGGTTTGGGATGACTAAACTTACAACCTTTGCCACTGATCCCATGTTTGCAACTTCCTCTCCTGTAGTAGCGACAAACACGGGAGTTCCCTTTTTGCACTGGTGGAGAGCTATTTGGCATACCTGGTTGTCTGTCTGGGTTTCTGCCATTAGAGAGGCATTACTGCTTGTATTTTTAACAGTATTTTGTGTGGCTACTAGAAGGCTGAGGCTAGCATCTTCTGGTGTGCTGCTAGGGTCATCGCTCTTTGCCGTTACCCCAAGCTCTTGGCTTTCAGTAGTCTCAGGTCTAGTTTCTTCTGAGCCCTCCACTTGCTTTTTTAGTTCTTCCTTCTCAGCTACCTTACATTCTACAAGCTCATCAACCAAATCATTGTAGTTTGCATGGGTTTGCTTGGTGCAAGACAAGCATGTGTACTTCCTGTTTGTTGTCATCAGGATTATAATGAAATAATCAGGCAATAGTGTGCATTTGTAATGGCTCCACATTTGGCAGCTACTACATTTGATACCGGATTTGCAGTGATTCTGGCAGACATTGCAGGGATATACGTCACTAACCTTTGTCTCGTTACCATGCCTGTCTTTGTTTACGTTGCTAGTGGGGGCAGCCATCTTGGTTCCTTGCGTTGTCTTGGTTGCTTTAAACTCCCTTTCTGCTTTTAGTCTCAAATTTTCTGTACTCTTCTCCTTGTATGGAAAACCTTCGATGAGTGGAAACCTCGGCTGCAGAATCGCCATTCTCTATGTCAGACTCAACAAAGAAGTCCTACAGTTGTTGTTTTGCTGTTGCGAACGTGTTTCCACCAGTCTCCAGGATAGGTCTTGCACTGCTAACTGAAGATCCCTAAGTGCGTCCCATAGAATGGGTTCGTGCAGACTGGAATCACCATCTGGGGGCTGGCTTGCCAAGGAGTCAGTAGGTCTTACTGGTGGTTGACCATGCACGGATGCAGCAGTGGATGTTTCCCCCAAATGTGGGAAATTTGATGCTTAAAAGTGGGTGTCCCAAACATTGGTTGGTGGCAGCTGTGGTGGTTGGGCTGCATGATTTTGAGCTGTAGTGTGTTGTGGTGCCTGGGTCATCTGTGGTTTCTGGGGACAAAGGGACGAGTGGGCATTGTGTTCCCCTCCACAGTTGCAGCACTTGGGTTTGAAGTGTTCGCCTCTCTTGATTTTTTCCAGGCAGGTGTACTTGGGTTTGAAGTGTTCGCCTCTCTTGATTTTTTCCAGGCAGGTGTTACTCTCGTGCTTCCCAGCACAGAAGCAGCACCCGTATGCTCCACAACACTTCCAAGCCAGGTGCCCCCACCTGCTACAGCGGTGGCAGCAGTCAGGCTTTGAAACATAGCCTGCAACTCTCTTGTATCCCAGTGTCCTGATGAATACTTTCTCGGGAATCTCCCCCCTAATAGAGCAATAAGCTGTGGTTCAGGATATCAGCCAACCATTCTTCTCTTCATCCACAGGACATTTTCTGGTATTTCAAGGTCTTCCACAGCCCAATAAACAGGAACATTATGAATAATAATCCTGGAATGGGGACGGTTATTTGCAGCTTCCAAGACAACGTCCCGAAATCCATCTCTGGTCAGGCAATCTACTGCAGGGCCACTCTTCACAGTCACATACTGATGTGTCTTACCTTCTTTGAACAGTTCCTCAAAAGCAGGAAACTGTTTTCCCATTGAAATGGCCCACTTTGCTTTTTGTTAGAGGGAGAGCCCACAATCTGAGAGAAAATTCAGCTTTACTCTGGCATCAAGTCGTTCCTTCGGAACACCGAAGTCCATGTCTCTTTCAGTAGCTGGCACATCGCCATCCTCCCCTGTGCTCTGTCATTTGTTGACACCCGATCCCATGTCACTTGTGGCACATGGTGCTGCTAGTACCGTGGCACCGGCACCACCAACCACTGTTGTTTTTCGCGTTTGGGGTACTTCTTGCCCATTCCCGTCACTCTTCAAGGACAGGAGACTATCATGGGCATCAGTCTGGGCCATGTTGCTGTAGGCATCATCAGAAGGGCAAAGCCCGCAGCACTTGTGATAACGGCAGCGGGAGGCCATGTCAGCGCACACCCACACTCAGCGGCCACTCGGCAGATACTTCCAGTCTCCTTAAGGTTTACCCCTCTCCCAAAAAAATCAAATATATTGGTATGTAGTGACAGTGATGGAATATTTGATGTTTACAAGAGAGCCCCATGCAGTGGAAAGACATAACTCGTGAACAAAGCCCCATATCCAACATCAGGGTAGTTATTCATGAACAACCCATAGCAGCATGGAAGGCAACAAACCATATTTTTGGTTGATGAAGGCAGAGGCCTTTTTAACTGAGGAAGTGAGGGATTTCCCAACTCTAACACTGCAGAGCTCCAGATTTTAAGAATAACAACCTGAAGAGGTACCAGTCTGGAGTCATTTCAGTGCTCATCATCATCGCAAAAGCCATTTGCTCATTCATGAGCATTGTTTTAGTTGAAAAACACATTGTCTGCTACAGAGTCAGGACACATGACCTTCCAGTCACGTGGGGTAAACTTAATAAAGTAGAAGGTGGCCGTTGATGCACACTGTGTCATACAGAATGCTGAGTTTGGACATCCATTCAATTCTGCACACAACGTCCATGAGTCCCCATGTGATAGCTGCTTGAGTGCTCAGGGACACTACCTGTCCCCCAGCCTTGGAGGGGACCCATGAAGACAACTAGGCTAGGACCCAGCACCAGTTTAATTACGCTTGTTTGGGACTTTATTGTCTTACTTCTGCTCCACCTCACTTATTACTTTTTCTATCATGTACTTAGATGATATAGGAAAGTAGTCAGATAAGACATTAGAGGAAGTCTAGGAACCATTTTTTTTTTTCTAATGTAACCCCACTGAACCCATATTACAACCTGTACAGTATCCATTAAATAGTTATCCAATCCACTTCCCATAAAGCAACTGCATTGGACAGTGGGGTTTGGGCATACCTGGACATCATCACCATATAATCAACCATGGCTGAGATGCTACAGTCCCACAGAACAGTACATTTAAGGGTAGATGGCCACTTCACTCTGGCTCTGAACACTCATGCTTGGCATAATTAGAGAGGCTATTTCATATGCATGCTTGGCATAATTAGAGAGGCTATTTCATATGCATGCTTGGCATACTTGGACAGGCTATTTCATATGCATGCCTGGCATAATTGGAAAGGCTACTTCATATGCACAATTTGTATCATATTTATTTAGCGGAAACTTTATATCCCCGTGCACATAGTCTCTCGTTTACAGTAACATTAATCGCAGAGCCCACACTGCAGGCTTATACAAACGTAGCATCGCTCAACACTTAGTAAAACTACAAATTTAAATATTGTGGGTTAAACAAAACCTAAAAATTGCATTTTCTGATCTATATGGTGTTCACTAAAGCACAGTACAGCACTGCATGAAAGAGATGTTCAGTACTCCAAAATCAGTATTATTTAAAATACCTTGATACTGCATTTAATAAAACCATAAAATGAACGAATACTTGAATGTGGCAAACACCATCGTAAAATAAAATTAATGTTATTTTTAATATATGGTAATATTTCTTTAAGAGCATCTGTGAAAATACCTACCAATGCCTTCATAAAATAAAATCATCTTGCAATTACACTACTTCAGCTAAATACATTACTGTATCTCTAAATATGGACGACTGAATCTGGAAAGTCTAGGGGAAAATGAGACAGAGGTTATGAAACCACATATCATAATGACTATAAAGTGGAAACCTGGGTAATGTTCATACAAGTCCAAGTGCATATGACATGCATACTTTCCAGAAGTAAAAGCACAAGAATTTTCTTTGGACATGATATTGTAATGTCACTTATCTTGGGTCTTGCACAAAAATAAGCTGCACTGTTCTGCACATCACAATATACTTCACTTTTGTGTACACATCGCAGCAGTTTTCTTGTACAAGAATAAGTTTGTTCAGCAGTGTCTGGACATGTTTATAATACATGACCACTAGCAGGTATCATAAGGACAACTTCAAACACTTTTGTAGATATATTAAAAGTTGGCAGAGAAAGATAGGAAGAAAATACCTAAAATAGATTGTACATGAATGATGGTCAAGAGTTATAGCTGTACAGATTTTATGCCATGAAATTTGAATATTGTTTCCCCTTCAGCTATCTGTCTAACTTTTAGGTGAAATGTGATCCTGGCTCTGCATATACAGTATGTATATATATATATATATATACATAGTATATGTATATCTGTCTATCCATCTGTCTATCTATATATCTATATCTATCTATCTGTCTATCTATATATTATACAAGGAGTGATCAAAAAGTTTGATGAATGTTCAAGTACTAGTATTTTATTGAACATCAGATGCATACATTAGACATCCCCTTCAAATTACTACCCTCCTGTGCACATACACTTGTTCCATCATTCCTGCCTCTGCCTGAAACATTGCTGGAAGTCTTCTTTCTTGATCTCCATCAGAAGGCTCGTCTGAGAGATTGGATTTCTTCATTTGTTTCAAAACAACTCCCTTTCATCATGCACTTCAGTTTTGGGAACAACCAGAAGTCACAAGATGCCAAATCAGGTGAAAAAGGTGGATGCGGCACGAGTGGAATGTTTTTCCCTGCCAAAAATGTCTGGACACAGCACGTTGCTCAAACTGCAACATTTCCCCAAATGAATCAGATGCAGCAGACATGACCTCACTCTACGTCTTGCCACAGCACACTGGCCTGTGCTGTTGTGGTGTCCAGTGGCTGGTGGCAACTAAGAAGGTGGACGATATGAGAACCACCAACAACCCTCACATACTTCAACTCATTTCTATTTAGCTGTACCATTCACCAAACTTCCTGATCACTCCTTGTGTGTGTGTATGTATGTGTATATATATATATATATATATATATATATATATATATATATACAGGTATAATTCGATATATGATACCCCGAGATGCCATACCCCGGCTTAACGATGCGCGTAGAAATGCCACCATACCCCGTCTAACAGTGGCCAAACCCTGGTTTAATTTTTGTTTTTCAGACTTATATTTGATGATTTTCAGATATTATTTGTTGGTTGTAGTGGGTTATTTACAGGTGTTAGGCTTAGGTTTGCTTCTTTTACAGTTGTTAGGCCATTTAGATTGGCTTTAAACTTGTTTTTGGACTCAACTGGATGGGTTTTGGACTTGGTTGGGGGGGAAACCCAAGGCTGAAAAGCACATCCCATTACTTTACATCTTAAACCTACCCCAATATACAATACCCCACCAAATGATGAATTTTTACCTAACCAACTGCATTGTTAAACTGGAGTATACTTGTACATATATATATATATATATATATATAGATTGATAGATAGATAGACATAGATATATAGCTACGATAGATAGACAGATATATATATCTATAACTATCTATCTATCTATCTATCTATATATATATACATAAATATATATATCCATCCATCCATCCATCATCTAATCCTACATTATGTAGCCCCATGAGAAGCGTAGGAGCCCGGGGCTAGAATAAGTGGTCCTGGCATTTAAGATGACAGTGACCAGCCTCACTCATCCCTGAGTGGCATTACGTGAGCAATAAACCCCAACCACCCCTTGGATATAAACCTTCACCGGCTCAATCCGATTGGAGCACCTTTATTACCCACTAAACCACCATGAGCCATAATATATATATATATATATATATATATATATATAAAATATATATAAAATATATATAAAATATATATATATATATATATATATATAGTATACATAAATAGATAGATATGATAGATAGACAGATCTATATTATATATATATATATATATATATAGGCTATATATATATATATATATAGATACATACATGCAGAATACAGCAAAAGTCCTGTAATCTGAATGGCAGGGGACTGAGGGCCTTTCAGTCTAGTGGGTTTTTTTCGAACTACTGGGAGGGACCTTTAGAAATATGTACATGATCATAAACACTTAAAATGATATGGGTTATTGTTTTAGACACCAGAAATGCATAGAAGTGACGCTGAATAGTTGCAGGCAGGTACAACCAAGTTCCAGAGCAAGTCCAAGCCTAATAAAGCCATAGATAAACTCAGAAAAATTTGAAAAAAGCCCAGGAAAATGACAAAAATTTTGTCTTAAATTCGGAGTACTGTATTGGGATATTTAGATTATTGGTGGTCAGATTGGAGGACTTTTACTGTATACTGTGTGTGTATATATATATATATATATATATATATATATATATATTAGGAGAATGGGAGGGCACAAGAATAAACATCATTCACATCTTTGGCTAATCTAACATGCAACTCAACATGCCTGCCTTCATATAACATACTCCAAACCTAACTCTTGGCACAAGCAACCAATGATAATTTTCTGGCACATAAACATACACTCTAGTCTACAATACATTTGATATGTTGGTTGTGCCAAGTTGTGATGATCTGCAACCTATTAAAAAAAAATAATAATGAAGTATACTACTTTATAAATTAAAAGCACCAACAAAATAAAAGACCATTTTTACCTTGCATCACAATGATTGCAAGAGTAAACCTATGCTATGAAATAAAGCACCAATATTCTGACTTAACAGACCAGTTCAGTTATTACTGTATATTTTCTTCAAGTTGTCACTCTAAACACTCATGTGACAGTATGGAAACCATAGTTACATTTACAATGTATGAAAGTATTGTATCTTAAATGACAAGGTCAGTATTTGATGCACTGTACACTCACTCTAGGCTAGAATATGTATCACTTATCAAAGTCATTACCACAGTGGGACACAGAAGAAAAGTTACTGTTTAAAAAGAATCAGAGGAATAGAAACTGCAAAATGGTGCAACTGTTATTGTAACATTTAGGATATAAAACTATTTTAACATTTAAGAGATAAAACTATTCATAATTTGTTCTTAGGTATTCATTAAAAATAATTCATCCTGTTGCATTTATGTGACTGAGATAAGTACTGTTTAAGACATTAAATGAATATCAAGAATTATCATACCTCAAAACATTTTATTCCATTTCCTATATACTTGGTGAATAATTTCAGTTCCTGTGACATTACGGACTTAGTTGCTTTACCTCTCTGCCATACCGTGGTAACTCTGATTGAACCTACTAGTGAAAGAAATACATACATTTCAAGAGATATGAACAGATTTCACATTAACTTTCTCAGGGAGTTGTAAGTATGATTGTATATTTTTAAGCTGAAAAAAAAAAAAAAAAAAAAAAAAATACTATGAAAAGAAGAAAAAATTACAACTTTTGGCACTTAATGATCTTAACCATGTAAAGTTTTACATTTTCATTAATGATTTCCAAAGTGCATCAGGACTGCTCAGGTGGCCTTTCACTAAATCAATAGAGTGTACTGGAGAAAAAGATGTACATATGTATAAATGATTTGACTAGCTGCATAATTTTATTCATAATGATTGACTGAAGAATTTTCCACTGCAGTTTAAATTAAATCCATCCAAAAGTGATAGCTCATCAGTTCATTAAAATTAGTTCCAGCAATTAAGTACAGTAAATGATATTAAATATAAGTTGCATTTTCAAGTTAAGGGCAATTTCTGTATCTCTACACTAAAAGAACATCTTATAATGAAAGTGCTTTGCAGAATATCCATGCTAATATTGCCGTCCCTTTTTCTTCAGACTCGTTCTTTGTACCAATCTCTGAAAACAGTAGCTGAATAATTCAACCAACTGTTCCCATTCTTTACGTTATCGTGAGAAGATAATTGTGTATTGTATTAGAATATACTGCTGAGCAGTCATGAGGAACTTTATTGATAAATGTGTTAATAAAGATGCTCCCTGATAAACTGCATGATACCTTAAAATTCTCATCCAATTAGTATTCCAAAACTTCAAGAAGACTGTTACAAAAATATTCACATACAATCCACACATCAAAAACAATGTAAGTTTTACTATACACGTCCTCATATTAACTACCGTATATTACCACCTTCCCTTTCCCTAATGACACCCTCCTGTCTGCATCTTTATTGCCTAAACACACTCACACGCACTACACTGGGCTTTCCATATTGGGTTTTGTCGGCCCTTCTTCAGTTTCAGGATCTTGGCACTAAAATGGAATATTGAATTTACTTATTGTTGTCTTAGTTTTCCTCCAAATTATTTCAGAATGAAGCTCATTAAATGTCATGCTGACACAACAAAGTAACATGAATTAATATAAACTGTCTAACAAAGCAGAAGGATGATCATCCAGGGTGGACAGTGATATCACGAGTCTAATGACGAGTGATGCTGCCTTGCTCACCATCACTATACAGCTCTGGGTAATGCTACAGTAATACTTCTGAAAGCATCCTGAAATACTAATGAATGTCTGGGAGCTGTCAAGTTCTTTTCCCTATGAGATGAATACATTCATAGATACATGGTACAACTGTGGTTTTGATACATGGATGACAGCTCATAGAGTGACAGTTTCTTACAAGACCTTCAGGCTGTAAGTTAGCAACATAAATAATCTCTCCCCAAAGTGACATCCTACCTGCACATGATCTAACTTTAAAGACACTAAAACAACCAATCACTTATATTGCCAGCTACACATTATATATCTGGACCAGACTATAATGGGAATCATTATATCTGAACCATATTTGTCGATTATTGCAGTTCAAGTGAGATGTCTTAAAATTACAATTTTTCAGAAAAAATGAGCCTTCATTTGAGCTTACAGTACTGTACTTTACTTGGGTAAAAATGATTTCAAATAATTCCATTATGACACTCTCACCAATCCTAATAATATATAATGCAACAAGAGGTTGTTTAAAATTTTATGAATTACAATGCATGGAAAGCAAAATTTAGTCCTAATCTGCCCTTTCTGGATGCAAACACTGGTCAAATTTATCAACGTATAACAGTCTGTATAAAAACAATACTTCTAACTAACTAAAGTGTCTAATGAAATCTCAGGCTTTGATTTAATTTCAAGACATTTCACTGGGACACGGTAAACATTAAAATAGAAAGAGTTATTAAGTATCTCTAAGTAATGGACATGATTGTAACAAAAATGTACAAAATATATGTCTTGCCCTCTATTTTCATTTCAACCTTGCACACTTAATTGTCCATTTGAATGCATATTCACGGTGGAATGTCAAGCAGCAAAATTATATACCATTGCCAAATCTTCACTAAGTAGATAGTACAAAATACTACGAGGCTCGCACTATTTACAATGGCCAAAAACAGAGTACTCTGAGGCTGTAGTGGGACATTTATAAAATCTAATGTTTGCTACACATCCAGTGCACCATTATGGTGCCATATTGGTAACACACTTGCACTTATGATACCATCTCACACCCCTAACAGCCTAGTTACTGACACAAAGGTCTGCAACATACAGTGTGCCTCTATCACATGTAGGGATTATTCTCCGGCTCGGAGAGATGTGTACAATGTGTGAGAAATACCCTGTTTGTACAGTGTGTACAGGTTCACAGCGCTACACTATACAGTGGTATGTACAAGGGCGTGGCCCTCCTCTGGGGATCATGAGTGGGGCGTAGGATGGCTCTGTCTGCGCCGCCGCTCACTTTCCCGCCTGAAAACCACATTGGTAGGGTCATCCGCCAGCAGGGGGTAGCGGTGGATGGAATGCATATCCGCCGTCACATACCCAGCCACTGTTCCCTTACTTACCAACTCCACACGCTCCTCAGCTGACCACTCGTAAGTGGAGGGGGATCCATTCTCCACCAACAAGCGCTCATTTTCCCAGGCTCTATCCACAGCTCTGCGGTGAGCATGGCGTAAGAGGCGATGGCGGGCTGAAGGTGGATCCACTCCATATAGTAATACCAAGGAGACATCACTGCCTACTACCCTCACCTCGTGGTGCTCACCATTGTCTTTGGCAGAAACATTGAAGCGACCACTGAGTCGTTGCAGTTGTTGCAAGTCATCATGACGGAGCTCAGCATTTTCCTTCACCAAGTACAGAGTGTGATGATGGTGGTGGGTCAGTGTTACATCAAGCAGAGCTGAGCCATTGAGAACATCCCTTGCTACATCTTGAACCACTGGGTTTTCTTTAGAAGGTACAAGGGTAACCAACGCCCGACCATCAACTCGGGAAACTAGCACTCCTGGACCTAGCACAGGTGGTGATGAAGAGAATCTGCCCAGAGCTGCCCACCCAGGGATGGCCCAGGCTGGAGTGTCAGAGCGTACTAATGATTCAGGCAGCAGAGATGGCCGTGAGAACTGTGACAGGACACCTTCCGTGGAACATGACAAGCCAGATATAATACTGAGAGATGGGGCCAGCTGTGGGGCAGTTAGAACACCACCCAACTGCTTCTCCACAGTTTCATCATGATAGCTGGAGCCAAGCATTTTTGACAGGTCCACACCAAACAGCTTGAGCCAGCTGTCCAGATCTGGAATTATACACTGTATAAGTATTTGATCAGGTAAGTAAACAGATCAGCATACAAATTTCTTATTATCAAAACTGCTCTTTCACAAAGTTTAAATTACAGTGAAGGACTGTTTATTTTGACTCATTAAGTAGTCTAGATACAAATACTGTTGTCTATAAAAGTAACACACTAATATATATATATATATATATATATATATATATATATATATATATATATATATAGGTAGGTGGTGGCAACCATCATCCACTCACTTCATGTAGTGCTGCCTACTTCTTCCTTACCCTTTATCATTCTTTTTCTGTGCCTGTCATCCTCTCTTCCTATTTCTCCCATCTTTCTTGTCACTTATTGCTTTTCTTTTCTTTTACAGGTGGCTTTACATTGAGTGACAAGCCAAATGATTTCCTGTTAGCCAAGAAACCATTTACAACGCTGGGTGGTAACCATATAACCAAATCATACGTGCTCCCTATGTGTCAGCAAGTGGACTGGTGGAGGGTTAGTGCCCCTCCCCGTAAAACAAATAACTCAGAGTCAAATGGCCACCCCTTACGGGATTGTGGCGTCTGGCAATAGATAGATAGATAGATAGATATATATACCGTATATATATATATATATATATACAGTAATCCCTCTAATATCCGAACGCCCAATATCCGAACATCCCCACTAACCGGACATAATCCTCCTGGGATCCAATATTCCCAAAATGGGCCAAAAACTGCAAAAAATTCGAAAAAAATCTGACTTTTTTTCCCTCCCATAATTTGAAATTCCCGCCTGGCGCCAAACAGCTGTTACACCATGGTCCCTTCACCCCTTCCTTCCTCCCCCTCCCCCCTCAGGTTGCCATTTGGTATTTTTCATTACCAAGTGTGGGCCAATTTGGTAATGAAAAATTCGTTTGGTAATGCATTAGAATAATGCATTACCAAATGGATTTTTCACATGTATGAGGATACACAGGATGGAGATGGTGGATTGTTTGCTCTCTCTGATTAATCTGCTACCCTACATAGTGTGAAAATAATCAACATGGTGTTAGTTATAAGGAGAGTGATTACATGTATTTCCACTTGTATATATAATTAGTGAAGAATATATGCTAGCTTTACGAATTTGGTAATGAAAAGTTATATTTGACAATGAAAGTTGAGGAGATTGGTAATGTGGCTGTTGCGATCTGGCAACTCTGTTACCCCACCAACATCAACAGTCACAGCTTAACTCCGATGGAGAGCAGATACTCATAACAGTGCAAGCCACAGGTGCTTGTTTTTTGTGAATAAACAGTGAATAAACTGCAATACCTTGCCACTAGAACACACAGGAATTTACAGTGTTGTGCAGTGTTAAGAAATTAGAATTTAGAGTGCAGAGGATTAACTGTGGACTGCAAACTGGCGGTTCAAACCAGTCCAAGACCAAGGGACTTGTAAGTACCCAGAATGTTTAATATTGTATAAACTCACCTCTAAAACCTCATTTTATGGTTCTTTTGCATTTATTTCAGTCTTTTATGTCCCTTATTGGTGTGATTTGGGTCTTAAATAGGTGCTATGCATGTCCAGAGGGAGTTGTATAGGTGTTTTTCAGAGTTAGGGTCCATAAGTACTAGTCCATAAGCTGGGGCCCAATATCCGGACAGGACCACTATCCGGACCTGCCTATGGCTCTATTGATCCGGATATTGGAGGGGTTACTGTATATATATATATATATATATACAGGACTATATCTATCTATCTGTCTATCTATTGCCAGACGCCACAATCCCGTAAGGGGTGGCCATTTGACTTTGAGTTATTTGTTTTATGGGGAGGGGCACTAACCCTTCACCAACCCACTTGTTGACACATAGGGAACACGTATGGTTTGGTTATATGGTTACCACCCAGCATAGTAAATGGTTTCTTGGCTTACAGGAAACCATTTGGCTTGTCACTCAATGTAAAGCCTGTAAAGGAAAGAAAAGCAATAAGAAGGGACAGGAAAGATGGAAGAAATAGGAAGAGAGGAGGGCCGACACAGAAAAAGAATGATAAAGGCTAAGGAAGAAGTAGGCAGCTCTACATCAAGTGAGTGGATGATGGTCGCCACCACCTACCGTGTTATATATATATATTGTCACTATTTGAGCAATAGAATAAGAACGTTGAGTTCCTCATCAGGCCAGTGGGTGTTTGGGGGCAAAAATTCCAGTTTTTGGAAATATTAAACTTATGAATGTGACTTATACCTCTCTGAAATTCTCTTGAAAAATTAATATTACCACATGAAATATTCTCATCAAAATTCACCTTTTTTTTCCTTTTAATTATTACAGTGCTGAACTTACTGAAGATGGAATTTGTAATAGTTCATTTGATTAGGCATCTTTAAAAACACAGGATTTGCCACTTGAATTATAAAAATTGGCTCTGAAAAAATAATTCTAGGGGACTGTGTGCCAAATTTTGTTTGGTGATGTCCAGCACCACTGTTTCCATACACAGGGTGTGTAAATTAGTGCTCTGGCATGAGTCATAAGTTGCAGTCTGCTTGATTTTTGCAGAAAGCAAATAACAAAATGAAAATAATTTCAATTAAACCGAAAAGTAGAAAGTGGTGAACTTCCAGCTACTCATCTCCAACATATTTCACTAACTTCAACACATTCCACACTTTAGTGTGCATGCCTTTATTACAAAATGAAATTTCCAGTTAACATGGTATCTGCTGTGTGGTTCAGTTCTGTTATTGTCTGAGTGTATAAAACAGATGAAGAGTAAAGTGATGGTTGCTCAGAGAGGTGATTCTCCATGTGATATACTGGTGAATGAAGTGACATGAACTGGTAGAAAAGTTTAAGTAACTTAATACACAAACAGAATGAGTTTGAAGGGAGTAGACACTGGATTGGCTGAAGGATGGTTGGTGGCTGGTGCTGCAAAAGGTCTTAATATGAAATGGAGGACTAAGTATAGGGGCTGCAAGATGATCATGTGAAAGATGGATAGTGTCCCCCAAAACATATGAGTGTCAGAGTTTGGTAAAGCATGAATGTGACAAGTGAAGAGTGAGAGCAGTGGAAAAAAAAAAAGAAAAAAAAAAAAGGGACTCTTGAATACATGTGGGTTATGTAAAGTGGATAGGATAAGTAACAGGCAGACGAATGGTGTGGAGTACGGAAGGCTACTGGTATAGAGATTGATGAATGTACTAAGATCAGTGGTAACATTTCCATTCCATGTTTCCCTGGACAAAATACAGTAATATGTGGTCACAATCTACATATTACTGTACTTGGATGAAATGAACATGACAATGTTACTCAGATGATCATGTCAGACATTAGATATTAACATCCTGAGTAGTTAAAAATAAAAACATGGTGTGTGCATGTAAAAGAACATCCCAAAAGTGAAATGAAAACTCAGTGGTATGACTGAAATTGCATATTTCTACCAAATGAGTTATCTGTGGTTAAATAAAAAACACTGAATGGGAGGTTATCCTCCATGAAAACCAATTATGTTGTTCATATCTGATGTCCTGAGGGTTGGAAATATCGACTCTGCAGAGAGTGGTAGACAAAACTTGTAGAAAAATTCTGAGGCAGTAGCTGAATTGGTAGAGAAGCAGCCTGCAGTCCTAATGGACCCAGGATTGAATCCTGGCTGGGACAGGGAACAGTTTAAGGATTTGAATTTCATAAAAGGAGACTTTACTGACCTACCAGAAGACCTGCTGAGATGTAAAAATCTATCTATCTATTGCCAGACGCCATAATCCCGTAAGGGGTGGCAATTTGACTTTGAGTTATTTGTTTTACAGGGAAGGGCACTAACCCTCCACCAACCCACTTGCTGACATGTAGGGTGCACATAAGGTTTGGTGATATGGTTACCACCCAGCATTGTAAATGGTTTCTTGGCTTACAGGAAACCATTTGGCTTGTCACTCAATGTAAAGCCACCTGTAAAGGAAAGAAAAGCAATAAGAAGTGACAGGAAAGATGGGAGAAATAGGAGGAGAGGAGGGCAGGCACAGAAAAAGAATGATAAAGGCTAAGGAAGTAGTAGGCAGCACTACATCAAGTGAGTGGATGATGGTCGCCACCACCTACCACAAACGTGTAAAAATATCCCCACTAATACCAGTACACCAGTCCTGTATGAAACAGCAATATCATATACTCAATATGGATGGTGGGTGTTAGCACCAAACTGGTGGCATGTGGAAGTGTGTAGAACTATTGAGCCTTGGGATAGGCCCTGAAGCCTTTGCCCAGAGTCAGACACATTATTTATTATATATATATATATATATATATATATATATCATCCATCCAGCATCCAATCCTACGTTGCCCCATGAGGAGCGTAGAAGCCCGGAGCTATGCAGTTGGTCCTGACATTTAAGATGAGAGTGACCAGCCTCACTCATCCCTGAGTGGCATTACATGAGCAATAAACCCCAATCACCCCTTGGATATAAACCTTCACTGGTTCAATTCGACTGGAGCACAATATTTACCCACTAAACCACCGGGCGCCAAAATTTGGTTATATGGTTACCACCCAGCGTAGTAAATGTTTCCTGGTTTGTCACTCAGAGTAGAGTCACCCACAGGCAGAAAGGAGAGGAAAGAATGAAGGAATGAGAGACAGAAGAGGGAGTGTAAAGTCACCCGTAGGCAGAAGGAAGAGAAAAGAATGAAGGAAAAAAAGACAGAAGAAGATGGAAGGAAACAAGGATGGAGGAGAGGACAGGGCAGACACCCGAGAGCAGCACTACACTGAGTGAGTGGATGGTGGGTGCCCCCACCTACCTACCATATATATATACACACAGTAAACCCTCATTATTCGATGGGGTTCCGTTCCTGAAAACCCCATCATATAGCAATCCATTGTATAGTGAACCTGTTATAACATGTAGTCAATGGGGATACGTTCCCAGACCTGCCTAAACTCGCACATTCACACACCTTAACACTTACATACATGAAATATCCT
Source organism: Coenobita brevimanus (assembly GCF_032717465.1). NCBI lineage: Eukaryota > Metazoa > Arthropoda > Malacostraca > Decapoda > Coenobitidae > Coenobita > Coenobita brevimanus. The sequence continues at coordinate 26,399,375 of NC_136979.1, forward strand.
TATGTTTAAACATGTAACGTAACACATTAATAATGAATAAAGAGGGGAAAAACATGAAAATAACAGTATACAGTAGTTCTTACTATTACTTAAGTAAATAGGATTGTCGATGTCCCCTCCGAGGCTAAGGGACAGTTAGGGCCTCACAGCCCTCACTCATCACTGGCAGAAATGGCTTACTGGGCAGGGCTGGCTGGTTGCACGGGGCTGGCTGATGAGTCTGGACTGGCGGATGAGACTGGGCTAGCTGGCTGGGTGGGGCTGGACCAATCGAAAAGACTGGGCTAGCTGGCTGGGCAGGGCTAGCTAATGAGGCTGGACCAGTGGACAAGTGTGTGTGGTCTAATGCCGTCAGCGTGAGGATGTTTTTGTTGCGTTTGCACATTCACTGTTCACTAAGCCGCGGATGATCCATCGTTGTTGCAAATCGTTCCCATTGTATAGTGGGCATAGGGTACTAAAATTTTGACATTGTATAAGCGAAATATCGTACAATGAGGCATTGTATAATGAGGGTTTACTGTATATATATATATATAGTAATCACTCCAATATCCGACGTAATAGAGCCGTAGGTAGGTCCGGTTATTGGTTTTGTCCGGATATTGGGCCCCAGCTTATGGACTTGTACTTATGGACCCTAACTCAGAGAAACACCTATACAACTCCCTCTGGACATGCATAGCACCTATTTAAGACCCAAATCACACCAATAAGGCACATAAATGACTGAAATAAATGCAAAAGAAACATAAAATGAGGGTTTAGAAGTATGTTCATACAGTAATAAACATTCTGGTACTTATGGACCCTAACCTAGCCCAACTCAGAAAAACACATTCCTTCTGCACATGCATAGCTACTAACACCCTATTCACACCAATAAAGGACATTAAAGAGTGAAATGAGGTAAGTATAGTAGGGAAAAAAGTACAGTATGAAACATTCTGGCTACTTACAGCAAGTCCCTGGCCACCTCGATGAATAACCGCCTCCTCTCGGACTCTGACAGTAAGAACGATTTCCTGAAGCACTTGCAGTACACTGTTCCTGAGGTCTTGCACTGAACTTAGTCAATAACACACAGAAGTCCGTTCTCTTCAGAGTGTTTGCTTTTGTCAAAATAATGCTCCATTGTAACTTAGTGTTGCACTTTAACTTTTCCCATTTTTTTTAAATTTTCCAAAGGCAAAACAAAGAAGTCTATTTACGTTACATTTTTTTTCTAATCTTTTCTCTCACAACTTTAAATCCTTAACACAACACACTGTTTTTATCACTGCACAACACTCAAAATTCCCGTGTGGTCTAGTGGAGAAGTTCTTGCTGTTTATTCACTGTCAGAGTCCAGGAGTATCACTGGCAGGCGACCAAGGGGTGCATCGCTGGGTCGTGGTGATGGCGTACCCACTGCAGAGGACTCTGAAGACAGCCGCAAAGTCATGTCGAGCGGTGACTCAACCGTGGCTGATGTGCTGGGTTGTAGCTCGGAGCATGAGGGCCTGTCTTGGGGAGGCAACGGAGTGGAGCCAGGGCTGGGCACAGCGGGGGTCACGAGCCTGAAAAAACTGTCAATGGTTGATTGACGCAATGACCGGCGATTCTGACGATTGATGATGTGCTGCCTGAAAGCAAGCACTTCCTCCACGAGTCCCAAGGGCCCCATCTCCCTGTCGCAGTCCAGGTGTTCCAGGTAGTCTAGGACGAACTCTAGATGTTCCCGGAGTGCGCTCAGCTTGGAGATGGCTGGAGTAGTGTCCTGCTGTGAGGAGTCCGCATCATCGTCGCCTTCAGCGTCGGAATCTTCAAGTTCAGTACTGACACCTGCAACCGAAGACGCGATCTCGATATCAGACAATGTCTGATACCCAGGATCGCCCTCGTCATCATCCAACCACTCACGAACATCGTCCACATCTACATCGTCGCCGTGCGTACGTAGCCGTGCATGGAAGTCATCCACGTCAAACCCTAGAAAATCGTACTCCACATCCGTTCCGAGAAGCAGACGAGACCAACCATTTTCAAGAGTTTTCACAGGGACTTCCTTCCATGCACTAGCCCAGTTGTACAGCGCAGATTTGATGTTGTAGCGGCGAAGGTTTTCCAAAGTCCGCTTGCCTCGTGTGTCCCGTCTCTCCCTGCGCTCGTCCTCATCCTCGAGAACAACCATCACCTCATCCAGGAACTTCCGACTGTATAGGAGCTTTGTTGCCACGATCACTCCTTGGTCCATTGGTTGAATGAGAGCAGTCGTATTAGGTGGCAGAAACATGCACCTAATACGGCCATTTTCAGCAACCAAGTCCTTGTCGCACGGGTGGGCAGGTGCACTGTCGAGTAAAAGGAGAGCCTTTACCTGGTCGTGCGGGATTCCCAGTGTCTTCGTCTGGTAATGGATGACCTCCTTGACGAAGTGACGGTGAAACCAGTCTTTGAAGATCACAGCTGTGAACCATGCCTTCAAAGAATGGTACCAGACGACAGGCACCGAGGCTGCTTTGCGCGGCCAACAATAACAGGCTTAAGCTGGTGCATGCTGTTAGCACTGGCACAACACAATGCAGATATCCGTTCCTTCGAAAGCTTGCAGCCAGGTACACGCTTCTCCGTCTCCTCGGCTAGAGTGTTCGTTGGCAGCGAGCGATAGAATAGGCCAGTTTCGTCAGCGTTATAGACTTGACCGAGAGTTAGGCCCTCCCTGTTGATCAAGCCTTTCACCTTGTACCGAAACTCATCAACTCCATCCTCGTCAGCGTCCAATGCTTTGCCATGCGCTTTATGGTTGGTAAGGCCATGTCGCAACTTGAACGCGAAGAGCCAACCCTCAAAAGCCTTGAAGTCTAGGGCGTCGTGAAGCCTGGCGAACTTCTCAGCAGCAGCCTTCAGCTCCGTTCCACGTACCATCACACCAGCAGCACATTGCTGTCGATACCAAATCAACGTGGATCGGTCGATTTCTGCAAACTTGGGGGTAAACATAACCTTCCTTTCCATGTTGTGTTTGCTTCTCGACGAGAAGTCAGCCGTGTACTGCATGAGTTTGTCTCGGGACCTCTTGATATCGAACAAAGTAGACCGGGCCAGGTTGAACTCGCGAAGAATGCGGGAAGAAGACCAACCCGCATCCACTTTCTCCAATATCTCCCTCTTCTTCTCCAGAGTCAACACCATTCTCTTCCTTGTCTCAGGTGGCGGGACCATCATCACACACACTAAGAGGAGGCCCGAGAGCAGAAGGAAGCCCTGCAGCAGGTAGGGCACCACCACAAAAGCGATCACGTGGGCAGCCATTACGACGAGCGTGCACTCGCGGTGAGAGACAGGCGGGAAGTGGGGAGGATGCAGCGGCGCTCTATCGGACGTCGGAGGAATGACGCGCCAAAACAATGCTCTCCCGCGGCGCGCGTGGTAAGTTCAAATTATGGACAGGAAAAAAATCTTTTTTTTTTTTTTTTGGGGGGGGGGGGGGAGGGGGGTTTCGAACCATTTTGGGAATGTTGGATCCCAGGACGATTATGTCCGGGTAGTGGGGATGTTCGGTTATTGGGCGTCCGGATATTAGAGTGATTACTGTATACTGCATATAAATACTGTCTATATATATATATAAGCCTCTGTGGTACGGTGGTAAAGTGCACGTTTTCGTACACTGAAGAATGAGGGTTTGCGCCCCGCCAGGGTAATAAACTTTGGGAGCCTTCTTCTGGCAATGTACTGCTTGGAAGACATCAGGGGTGCTGTGGTTGAATCAGTGTAGCATACTATAAGTATGCTTGCACCCAGTCGGCTTGCACGGGCCGATTACACTTGGTTCAAAGACTACACACACATTCAAAGCCACTACAACACTACAAATACACTTACAAGCACTTCTCACCCTACATACAATCTGTACCAGACAGCCTAAGCCACTTGGTAGAGATACATTGGCTGTATCGTACCCACTTCGGTAGGGATAGGCCGGTCCTGAAGTGGACAATCAAACAGCTGATGAGATGAGATGATATATATATATATATATATATATATATATATATATACAGTACCCTCGCGTCCAACACACGTTTGTCCAGCACGATTCACGTCCAGCACGGAGAGCAAAAAATTAGTACGATTTAATACAATTTATGTACTGTAAAACGGGTGCATAAGCATAACATGGACGGAGCTCCAAGAAGTGGGCGAAATCCGCAGAGTTCACCTCTAGCACGATCACCTCTGGTCCAACACGGTCATACTGGACGTTCCCGTGACGCTGACAGCCAATCAAAACTTCCGATTAAGTAGCCTCCCCCGCCAGCTATCGTGACGTGATCTTGATGTCGCCCAATGAAATACGCTTCTGCTCTCACGTGATCTTTTGTTAAATTTCTCCCGCCACAGTGCCACTCAGCCGCATAATTCGCATTGGATGGTGCTTTTTTCTCGCTGCATTTTCTGCCCTTGCTACTGCATTTTACTCAGCTCATGATGCCTAGGAAGCCTTCTGAGAACCCCAAGAAGCGGCGGCACCTCCCTCAGGCCACCAAGCTAGAATTCATCGAGAGGCAGAAGAAAGGGGAGAGGAATTTCGAAGGATTTATGAGGGAGGTTGAGGAGGAGCAGCAGCCATTACCCGCTAGTAACGCCAGCAGCCATCCTCTGGGGACCCAGTAGGACTACCTACAGTCTCGGATACCACCTTCCATTCCCAGCAAGCCCACCAATACTATCCTAAAAGGTTAGTTATCATTCATAGTACAGTACCTTTTATTATAATTACAGTAGTACTAATATATGTATGGGTATATGGTAGGTATATAGGGTGACTTTTCCTAGGGTTGCTGACATAATTCATTTTCCCCCATAAGCTCTGTTGTTTGTCCAACACGTTTTTGGTCCAACACAGGACCCATGCATGACAATATTACCGTGTTGGATGCAAGGGTACTGTATATATATATATATATATCTATTGCCAGATGCCTCAATCCCATTTGGGGTGGCCACAAACAAATCGCCTCCAAGTCGCCCTGTCCCTCACCATTTCACTGCCCTGCTCCCAACTCACACCCCCCTCTCTCATATATATATATATATATATATATATATATATATATATATATATATATATATATATATAAGTCAGCCCAGTCACCTGATAATTGGACAGTGTCCTGCTTGCATCCAAACCTTCATCAAGCTCCTCTCCCTGAATGTGTCTCTGGCTAATGAGTCACTTCAAAGTTCCAAAAATTCATCTTCATTGCCTCTAAATATTTTCTGCATGGCATGGTTAACAGAATGAAAATTCCTCACAAATCTTGCCTCAGAAAAATCAATAATGAAATTCTGTCACTGGTGACTCCAGATGCTAAAGATTACTCTATGGCCCCCAGAAGAATGCACCATGACTCTCAGTTTGTGAGCCATTAACATATATGGTATGGCCATATGGAGAGACTGGGTAGAGTTAAGATGGTGAAAAGAGCGTACACAAGTGAGTTTGAGGATGGAAGGAAGTGTAATGGGCCAAGGAAAAGGTGCATGGATGGTAAATGAGTGTGTGGAAAAGTGAGAAGAACATGCAGGCAATTCTTGATTTCCCTGCCTTCATAAGAACTGTCTCATAATGGGGAAAGTACCCATGTGCAACAGAAGAAAGTACTCATGGTAACTGGTCAACAACATGACCAGCATTATGGAAAGCTGTTATGGAAGACAGTTTATGTGGGAAAAAAAAAAAAAAAAAAGGTTTATGAATAATGGCAACATCTTACACTGAGTCACTCTCAGTGACCCTCCTAGCCTGCTCAAAAACATCTCAAACTGGCCTCAAACGTACCAAACAATGAAACAAAAACATACTGAATTGTAACTAACTGAAGTGTGTGTCAGCAGATCCACACCATCACACAGACCATCACTATCACTGTCACCCACACCTTAACCCCTAACCACCACCTACAACACACCATAATCCCACACCATCACTATCAATAATACCTTAATTCTTCATCAATACCTCTGCCACACCATCACCCTGTACCATCACTCAGTTACATAATCACACAGACCACACCATCACCTCACACCAATTAGGCTCTGATCATCACCCTGTATCATAACTCAGTTACAAAGTCATCCTGATCACACCATTACCTCACACCAGTGAGGCTCTGATCAGTCACATAACATGTGCAATGATCAGAAAGAAAATATTTGGGGATGTTTGGGCCTGCATCCCATATTGTGGTGGGAGCGTTTAGTAAAACTGGCCAACAACCTACTCTTCATATAAAATAACAGTGCATACCTCAGGGATAAGGGACTGAACAGAGACTGCAAGGAACCGAATACAGAGGCTGACAGAGACTAAGCAGTGCAGAGAGCCGCCAATGGGTGACCAAGACCAACAAGTGCAGGCATGTTGGAGCCTTTATAAACGAAATGAACTCTGTCTTGTAATGGAGTCTATAAATCCCTGTGTTGCTTAGAGGCAAAGTGGGGATCTTCTCTTTGGCTCAGTGGTAACGTGCACATGTGTGAAGCTCATGGGTCTGAGATCGACTCTCAGCCAGGACAGTGTGATTAATTTGTTAAGTTTCAGTCCAGTCATTACATTGGTTGGAAGCGGTGTGGGATGTGAGGCAAGGCTTGGAAGGCAATGATGTTGTTGGTTAACTGACAGCGTCCTAGTCCTTGCATTCCGGGGATGAGCTGTTGGGTGTGGTCCACATCATCCCCAATGGTGGCCTCCAATGCTATGCTACTGCATGTTCGAAACTGACCAAATTAATCACCAAGGGAAATAACAGTGATGTAATGGGGTCTATAAAAGCCTGCGATGCTTAGAGGCAAAGCAGGGATCTTCTCTGACTCAGAGGTAACGTGCAAGCGTGAAGCGCAAGGGCCTGAGATCGAATCAAGGCCAGGACAGTGTGATTAAGCTGTTAAGTTTCAGTCTGGTTATTACACTCTCTCTCTCTCTCTGTTTTCGTTTTCATTTATAAAGGCTCCTACATGCTTGCATGAATTGACCTTGGTCACCTAATGGCAGCTCTCCATGCTGCTCTATCTCTGGCAGCTTCCCTATTCAGTCCCTTATCCCTGAGATCACAATCTATGACCTCGTCCCAGGTCTTTTTCAGTCTGCCTCTTGCATCCCTACACCCAATATTCACACTTCTCACTTTCTGCACCCAATTGTCATCCCACATCCTCTCCACATGCCCAAACCATTTCAATCTACCTCTCCTCATCACAACACCAATACACTTCTGTCCCATCCTTCCTCTCAACTCTTCCATCGTAAACCTAGCCCCTTCAGGCCTCGTATTCATGGACACACTGCACATCCACCTAATCACTGTCATGTCTGTATGTCTGAAGCTGCAACTATCCTCTTCCTTTACTGCCTGCCCCCCCCCCTCCCACACACACAGATGTCAGAATGGAAAGAAATAATAAAACAACAAAGTGAAGAAAATAAAAAAATGGCAGACAAACAAGGAGAAATCTTTGAAAGTGAAATGGTGAAAGTTTTGCAAAAAAAAAGGAGGCAATTGTGGGGAACACAGTTGAAAAGAATAGATGTGTGATAAATTTTGGAGTTGAGGAGAAAGAACAGAAATCAAAGCAGGCTAGGATGGTCAAGATCAGTGAATTACTTACTAAGATAAATGAAGAAGGAAGAAACTGGGAATGAAAAACAGAGGAGTTAAGAAGAGTAGGTCAGTATAAAACAGAAGGACCTAATGCCAAGCCCATCCAGATTGAATTACGAATGAATATGTGGCAAAAGAAGTGCTGGGAGCAGCATACGGGCTGAGTGATGATGAAAATCAGAAAAAAGTAATGATAAGAAAAGCTCTAAAGTCTGATGAGAGAACTTAACTGAAAATATTGCTAGAAGAAGCAAAAAGCAAAAATGAGGAAAGACTAGAAGGGCAGTTTTTTTTTTTTTTTTTTTTTTTTTTTTTTTTTTTTTTGAGTGCAAAGGACAGGAAACTCAAAAAGTGGTATATAAAGAAAGACTAAAGAGAAAAGTACAAAATGATCTGTTAGGCCTAGGTGAAGTTAGAGCAAATACGGAAGTGACTAAGAAGACTCAGGCTCATATGATAAAGGTAATGTATACAAATGTGGATGGACTGATAACGAAGGAACTACAACTTGGTGACTATCTTGGGGAAAAGAAGCCAGATGTGATATGTTTAACTGAAACTAAATTAGACAGTGAATTCAATGCATATGTGCTTGGTTGGAAAGATTATAATGTGTGGAGGAAAGACAGAGTAGATGAGAAGTTGTTGAATGCTGTGAAGAGTATGTACGATGGTGCAAAGGCTGCAGTGCATGTGGATGGTGAACTAAGTGAATTTTTCTTTTTGAAAGTTGGGTTGAAACAGGGATGTGTCATGTCTACATGGTTGTTCAATCTGTACATGGATTGGGTAATAAAAAAGGTACAAGGTAGGGTAGTGGATGTTGGAGTGGCCCTGGTGAGAGAGGATAGTGTTTGGAAACTCCCTGTACTGTTGTTTGCAGATGATACTGTGTTGTTGAGTGAAGACGAAGGGGAGTTGCAAGGCTTCGTGGATGAGTTTGGGAGAGTGTGTAAGAAACGGAATCTGAAGGTGAATGTAGGGAAGAGTAAAGTGATGGTCTTTGAGAGAGGTGAAGGCAGTGAATGTACAGCGAGGTTGGATGGTGAGGAATTGGAAAATGTGAGTACGTTTAAGTACTTGGGTAGTGTGATGAGTAAGGATGGAGGTTTGGAGGGTGAAGTGCTTGAAAGGGTACAGCAGGGAAGAAAGGTTGCTGGTTCTTTGAAAGCAGTGATAAGAAACAGGGAAGTGAGCATGGAAGTGAAAAAGTTACATGACAGTATTGTGATACCAACTCTAACGTACGGAAGTGAAGCTTGGACGTTGTTGGAAGGACACAAGTCAAGAGTGAGAGCAGTGGAAATGAGTTATATAAGAGGAGCCTGTGGAGTCACATGGAGAGATAAGCTGACGAATGAGGATATAAAGGAACGTTGTGGTGTTGATGTGGATGTGATAGGGAGCGTTATGAGGAACACACCGAGGTGGTTTGGCCATGTGGAGAGGATGGAGGGTGAAAGACTGACGAAGAGAGTGTATGTGAGTGAGGTGGAGGGGGGAAGAGGGAGGGGGAGGCCGAGGATGAGATGGAGGGATGGGGTGGAGAGGTATATGAGAGAGGGGGGTGTGAGTTGGGAGCAGGGCAGTGAAATGGCGGGGGACAGGGCGACTTGGAGGCGATTTGTTTGTGGCCACCCCAAACGGGATTGAGGCCTCTGGCAATAGATAGATAGATAGATAGAAAGACAGAGAAGGAAAGTTTGGAGGCGGAGTGATGATTATGACTGATAAAAAGGTAAATGCAAAAAAGATATTTAAAAAATACGTAAATGGGAAATACTGGGAGTGGAAACAGTGGAAGAACATGAAGAAAAGTTAGATGCAGTAGTGATGTACATGCCACCACAGACAAAAGCACGGCATGGGGATCAGTATGAACAATTACTCAGTGAGTCTATAGATATGCTAAGGAAGATAACTGAGCGGAGAAATAGACTGCTGCTAGAGGGTAATTTTAATTGTAGTGAGGTCAGCTGGGAAGGAATTGATGCAGGGAACAATGTGGAAACCTGGAGGTACAGAGTGAAGGAAATGAAAATGAAAAATATGTTAATACAAGAATTAGGGGAGAGGATATGTCATCAAGACTGGATTGGATTATTACAAGAAACTGTAATGATCTACAGAAGCTATAGTATCATGGCCCCCAAGGAAATAGTAACCACCTGGTTATGGAGATGGAGGTACTGGATAGGGACATGGGAGACAGAGAAGAGACATCGACAAAACAGACATAACTATGTGAAAGAGGACTATGACTCCATAAGACAATATTTAAGAAATATGGACTGGAGTGAAATGGAAAGGGGGGAAAAATATCCTGGAAAAATATACAGGTAATACCTTTATGAAAATATATGAGGAGTGAAATAGCAGTCAGATAGATTATTTTCTGGTTAGGAGGGCCGATAGGAGGTTAGTGAGGGATGTTAAAGTAATAGGAAGTGAAGAGTGTGTGCAGCAGCACAAACTATTGATTTGTGATATGGTGCTAAAAGAACAAGTGATGAAAAAGAGGACTTATGTACCTAGGTGGAAAATATGAAAGCTGAAAAACCAAGTAGTAAGGGATGCCTTCTATAGCGAGTTGAGGAGAGTGGTGCCTGAACAGGGAGCTGTAGACGGAGGCGTTAATGAACAGTACAGAGCCTTCAAGAACAATTTCTTGAGAGTTACTGATATAACATGCGGTTGGACAAGAGGACCACCAAGACATAAAGTAACTTGGTGGTGGGATGAGGGTGTAGAAGCTGCAGTTAAGGAGAAAAGAAGGCTTTTCAGGAAATGGAAGAAGGGTGGTAGCAAAGAGGAATATTTGACTGCCAAGCGGAGGGCTAGAAGAGAGGTATACAGGGCAAAGTCTGAGTCACAGAGACTATTACTTGATAACCTAAATCATGGGAAAAGGAAAAATATGATATTTAGGGTGGCAGGTCAGGTGAAGAGAGATAATCGGGATATCATAGGTGAGCAGTGTGTGAAGAATGATGAAGGAAGGGTAGTGGTGAACAGTGAGGATATTAAAGATGCATGGAGAGAGCATTATAACCGGCTGTTGAATGAGGAGTTTGACTGGGACAGGGAATCCAGCAGATCCAGTGTCTGGCCCTTGGCCTTTGATTGATGCTGCTACTGTGGGTGAGGCAATAGGCAGGATGAAAGTGGGGAAGGCAGCAGGTGTGTCTGGGTTGACTGCCGAAATGTTGAAGGCCTCAGGCGATATAGGGGTGAGGTTAGTCACTGACCTGATAAATAGGATTATTTATGTGTTGTCCCAGATGATTGGCTTCAGAGTGTAATTGTAAATGTGTATAAAGGGAAGGGTGAAGCCCTGGAAAGAGGAAATTATAGAGGTATAAAGCTTTTAGATCAGATAATAAAGGTAATGGAGAGAGTTTTAGAAGGTACGATTAGAGAAAGAGTGAATATTGATGAGATGCAGTTTGGGTTTATGCCAGGTAGGGGGACCACTGATGCTATATTCACTGTTCGACAGCTTCAGGAAAAATATATTTTGTTGATTTGGAAAAGGCCTTTGACAGAGTCCCTAAAGAGGTGGTGAAGTGGGCAATGGGAAAGCTTGGCTTGGAGGAGTGGCTGGTTAGGGTGGTTATGGCTATGTATGTGGGTGCTCACACCCAGGTAAGAGTGAATGGAGATTTGAGTGATGAGTTTTCCGTGAAGTTTGGTGTGAATCAGGGGTCAGTCTTGAGTCCCATGTTGTTTATCACGGTACTTGAAGCCCTTTCACGTGACTTTAGAAACGGACTCCCGTGGGAGTTGTACGCTGATGATTTGGTGTTGATTGCAGAGAACGAAAGGGAGGCGGAGGAAAGGTTTAGGAAGTGGAGAGATCAAAGGTAGACTGCGAGATAATGCTGATTTTATGTGTACGGTGTGTCGGGGTGAGCAGGTGGAGATTGTCAGACGTGAAAGGATTGAACTTGCTGCTGAATCTCTTGAGTGTGTGGAAGAGTTTTGTTATTTGGGAGACATGTTGTGTGCTGGAGGTGGGGCTGGAGCTAGCTCTGTGGCTAGGGTGAAAAGTGGTTGGAAGAAGTTCAGGGAGCTCTTTCCTCTCCTGACATTGAGAGGACTCTCCCTACGTGCTAAGGGGTCTTTGTATGCAGCATGTGTTAGGAGTGTAATGCTGTATGGTAGTGAGACCTGGGCAGTGAAGGAGGAAGATATTCGCCGGCTCAGACATACAGAAATGACATTGATTAGGTGGATGTGCAGTGCGTCCCTGCGTCCAAGGCCTGGAGGGGCTGGGTTAACGATGGAAGAGTTGAGAGGTAGGATGGGACTGGAGTGTATTGGTGTTGTGATGAGGAGAGGTAGATTGAGATGGTTTGGACATGTGGAGAGGATGGGGGATGATAATTGGGTGAGGAAGGTGAGAAGTGTTAATACTGGGGGTGGGGTTGTGAGGGGTAGACTGAGAAAGACATGGGACAAGGTCATTAAGTGGGACCTCAGGGTTAAGGGACTGAACAGGGAGGCTGCAATGGATCGTGCAGTGTGGAGAGCCGATATTAGGTGACCAAGGCCAACACATGCAAGCATGTTGGAGCCTTTAAAAACGAAAACGAAAACGAGTGAGCCAGAAACCATGTTCCAAGAGTTGCTGTAAAAAAGGAGGACAGAAAGACTGGTTTAATAAACGAGTAGGAACGCACTAGAAATTCGCACGAGATGGATATTGTAATAAAGGCAAGAAAGAACCCAAGCTGTTCTACAGGTTTGTAAATAGTAAAATTAAAGCAAAGAACAGCTTTGGCGAAAGCTTTGCCATTGATCTTGACATCTCAAAGGCTTTCGATCAAGTTTGGCATAAACCTTTAATTTCCAAACTGCCCTCTTACGGTTTCTATCCTTCTATCTGTGCCTTCATCTCTAGCTTCCTTTCTGGTCGTTCTATAGCCGCTGTTGTAGACGGCTATCATTCTTCTCCTAGATCTATTAACCGTGGTGTTCCTCAGGGCTCTGTCCTATCACCAACTCTCTTCCTTTTATTCATCAATGACCTTCTAAGCTGTACATCTAACCCTATCCACTCATACGCTGATGACTCCACCCTTCACCTTTCCATTTGATTCCCAGAACATCCATCTCAGCAGTTACTTCAACAGGCAAGGGATGAGGCTATGGCACACCTAATGTCTGACTTGGCTCGTATCTCTGACTGGGGTAAAAATAATCTAGTTGTTTTTAATGCATCAAAGACTCAGTTTTTGCACCTATCAACCCGACAAAATCTTCCACAGGTATACCCACTTATGTTTAATAATACTCTGCTTAAGCCTGCATCATCGTTGAACATGCTTGGGGTTTCATTTGCTCGGAACTTGTCTTGGAATGATCATATTACATCTCTTGTAAAATCTGCTTCCAAGCGATTGGGGGTGCTAAGCCGACTCCATTCCTTCTTTGCCCCTGCACAATTGTTAACTCTGTACAGGGGTTTCATCCGCCCCTGTGTGGAGTACAACTCTCATGTGTGAGGAGGCTCCCCACATACAGCTCTTCTCAACAGGGTGGTGTCAAAGGCTTTTCGTCTCATTAACTCTCCCCCTCTTACTGACTCCCTTCAACCTCTGTCTCTTCGCCGCAGTGAAGCATCTTATCTCTTTTCTATTGCTACTTCAATGGTCACTGTTCCTCTGAACTGTCTGCATGCATTCCTCCACTTCTACAACAGGTGCGTAGCACCCATCTAGCAGCAAACTCTCACCCCTTTTCTGTCCAACTCTCTAATGCAAGAGTTAACCGTTACTCCCAGTCCTTCACTTATGCAACAGGTCAACTCTGGAACTGTCTCCCTCTGTCTGTATTTCCTGCTTCCTATGATCTCCAGTCTTTCAAACGCAGTGTGTCAAGGCATCTCGAAATGAATGGATCTTGAATTTGGCTCTCTCTTGTATTTTGTTTTTCTCTTGGAAGGAACAGTTTTGCGGGCTCATTGCCTTTGGTTCCTTTTTCTCCACGTTAAAAAAAAAAAAAAAAAAGGTGATGCAATATATGAAAAAGTGAAGGAAATGTGATAGATTAGAGATGGTATTTGTAACAGAAGAGGAATTCCTAGAACCTATAACAGAGATGCAAACCCTGAAATTACTGTAGAAACAGTAGTAGTTGAGTGAAATGAGATACTTCAGGTGATGAAGGATACAAATGTGAGAATGGCAATGGGACCGGATGAAGTCGTTAGCTGGATCTTGAAAGAATGTGCAGACCTGTTAGGTTTTCTATAGAAAGTGGGAGCCACCTACTAACTGGAAAAGAGCAAATATAGTTCCAACTTATAAAGGCGGTGACAGGGCAGACCTACTTAAATACAGATCGGTGTCCCTCACTAGTACAGTCTGCAAACTATGTGAAAATATCATCAGAAAAATTTATTTTCATTTTCATTTTTGAAGGCTCCAACATGCCTGCATTTGTCAGCCTTGGTCATCTAATGGTGGCTCTCCATGCTACTCAATGTATGGCAGCCTCCCTGATCAGTCCCTTGACCCTGAGGTCACATTTAACATCATCCCAGGTCCATTATTAATGTTCCTCGCTTTCTGCATCCAATTATCATCCTCCACACTCTCTGCATGCCCAAACCATCTCAATCTACCTCTCCTCATCACAACACCAATACACTCCAGTCCCATCCTATCTCTCAACTCTTCCATCATAAACCTAACCCCGACAGGCCTTGCACTCAAGAATGCACTGCACGTCCACCTAATCATTGTCATTTCTGTATGTTTCAGCCTGCGAATATCCTCTTCCTTTACTGCCCACGTCTCACAACCATACAGTATTGCACTCCTAACTCATGCTGCATACAAAGATCCCTTATGACGGAGGAAGAGCGCTCTCAATGTCAGGAGAGGCAACAGCTCCCTGAACTTCATCTAACTACTTCTCACCCCAGCCACAGAGCTAGCTCCAGCCCCACCTCCAGCACATAACATGTCTCCTGAATAACAAAACTCTTCCACACACTCAAGAGACCCACCAGCAAGTTCAATCCTTTCACACTTGACAATCTTCACCTGCTCTACCCAACATGCCGCACACATAAAATCAGCAATATCTCGCAGTCTACCACTAATACCACTATAGCACTTATGCACCCACTTATCACAAACACTGCACATGATGGAATGGCTTCCCACGCCCTTCTGGCAAATTGCACATGTCCACTCTCCCTGTTATATGACAGTACCACCACCAACCCTAGATATCATCACTTTTGTTTTATCTGCATTTTCCCTTAAGCCCTTGTGCCCCATACCATCTCTCCACTTCCTAAATCTTTTCTCCATCTCCCTTTCATACTCTGCAGTCAGCACCAAATCATCGGCATACAACATCTCCCATGGGAATCCATTTCTGAAGTCATGTGAGAGGGCTTCTTGTATCATGATAAACAAAAAAGGACTCAAAACTGACCCCTGATGCACACCACCATTCACGGAAAACTCATCACTCAAATCTCCAGTCACTCTTACCTGGGTGTGAGCACCCACATACATGGCCATAATCACCCTAACCAGCCACTCCCCAATCCCAAGCTTTCTCATTGCCCACTTCACCACCTCCGTAGGGACTCTGTCAAAGGCCTTCTCCAAGTCAACAAAAACCAAGTACAATTCCCTTTTCATTCCTATATATTTTTCCTGAAGCAGTCGAACAATGAATATGGCATCAATGGTCCCCCTGCCTGGCATAAGCCCAAACTGCATCTCATCAATAGTCACTCTTTCTCTAATCATACCTTCTAGAACTGGACGGATAAAATTCCTTGAAGGGCTCATGGTAATAACGTCCAAGCAATTTGGATTTAGAGAAGGGTCGTCTTGTGTTACAAACCTGTTGAGCTTCTATAGTAGAGTGATAAACATTGTTCAAGAAAGGGAAGGATAGGTAGACTGTATTTACCTGGATTTAGAGAAGGCTTTTGATAGAGTGCCACACAGAAGGTTATTATGGAAACTGAAAACCTATGGAGATGCACCTGGGAAATCGTTGAAATGGTTAAAAAATTACTTGATAGAAAGACAAAAGAGGATTGTAATATAAGACAAGTTTTCCCAGCAAAAAAGGGCAACTAGTGGAGTGCCCGAGGGTTCAGTGTTGGCTCCAATTATGTTCTTGATTTATAGAAATGACATGCCTGAAGGGCTGAGTACTTATAAGAGTTTATTTGCTGACCATGCAAAAATCATGGAACATATTAAAGGAGCGAATTGTTGTAGAGAATTACAAAAAGATCTATATAAACTCTGCAATTGGAGTCAAATGTGGAAAATGAATTCAAAACTAATAAATGTCACGTACTGGAAATGGGGGTAAGTAAAAAGAGGCCAAGGTATGTGTAGAGGAGAAAATATGGAAGGCAAATAAGGAAAAGGACCTTGATGTGACTATACAGGATAACCTATCGCCAGAGAAACATGTAAAAAGGATTACTGGAAGAACTTACAGACTACTGATAAACATGAAAGTGGCATTTAACCCCTTAAACACGGATCGTCGCGTTTGCGACGCTCGCCAAAAAGGACATAAAGGCGGAGTGTGGCATTTGCAATTCGAGTTAATTTTGAATAAACGCGGGCAAGGATGTTCCAGCTGGTATTGTCTATCAGTACCACCACCCTTTAACTACAATTAGCATACTTTACCTTTGTACTACTGACCTCCGTTGTTGCCAAGTATCGCGTTTCCCCCCCCCCCACACAGCCCGGCCAGCCTGGCTGTGATACATGGCAGCGCTCTGACTGCTCAGAACTGTAAATCTGCGCTCTCCTCTCACAAGCAGTTTATGCTAATAGGAAACACTTGTTTCCCCAGTTGTAACACTAGCTTTTTTTCACACGGTTTGCCCTTGTTTAGCGTTAGTTTACCACAGGCTTTCAAAGTGACATTATGGCGAGTTCTAGCTCTTCCGAGTCAGTGCGAGCGGCCGACAGGAACGAGAATAAAGTGATGGGCGTAAGGCAGAATAAAACGCCGCGGTGATCTTTTGGGAAGTAATATGATTGAAAATAATGTAGTATACATGTTTTTAGCTGTGAAAATGGAAATGTTTGTTGAGTGACGGGAAGACCGCCGCTGCGCTGCATGTTGGCCGTACGCTTCATTGATTTTAGCCTTATTTTCAGTGCTTATTGTACAAATACGGATTCCAAACTACCTGTACGTTGTAGTATAAAGTTTACTGTGACAGAATGAGGCTGTGGTAGAGGGGAAACCGAGTTGCTGGAGGTGTGAAAGTGAAGATTTGGTTACCCAACTTTGCAAGTGTCCACAAGTCCTTGGGTAGTCCATGAAGGCTCAACACCTGTCTCTGGAGAAAGCTGAATGTAAGTACTATCTGCCAAACCAAGTATAATGTTCTAGGGTTAATCTCTGATTTTTGGCTAATATTTTCCTACAGATACTCAGACCACGATACAACCCCGCCACTCGTGGGGGGGTCGACTGTTCATGGCCGCGCATTAGGGGTTAATTATATGGATGAAGAGATGCTGAGAGAGTTAATAGTGGTCATGATAAGCCTGGAATATAGAGAAGCGATATGGTCACCACATTTGCCAAAGCATACCAGTAAACTAGAAAGAATTCAAAGGATAGCTATAAAATTGACATGAAACTTGAGGGAGTTGTCTTACGAGGAGAGATTAGATAAGCTAAAACTGCCAACCCTGAGGGAGTGGAGATTTAACTGCAATGTTTAGAGGAGTAAGAGGACTAGAACATGTGGACAGAGAGGACCTTTTGTGAAAGATGATGGAAGAAAAAGCAGACACGAATGCAAATTGAAGCAGAGTCGATGCTTCTGTGATGTTAAGAAACTTAGTTTTCAAAACAGAAGTACAGTACAGTCAACTGGAATGATTTGGAAGGGAAGATGGTGCGAACAGAGGGCATCCATGTGTTTAAACGTAGACTGGATAATAAATACCTGTAGAAAAGAGACAGGACAACGAAAACTTAGCTCAGACCTTGCATAAAACAATTAGGTAATTACACACACACACACACACACACACATATATATATATATAGATATATATATATATATATATATATATATATATATATATATAAATAGTGGAAAAGGCATCTCAGAAGGACTATAAGGTGTTTATAACATTCATGGATCAGGTAAAAGCATATTACAAAGTAGACAGAGGAGGGCTGTGGGAGGTTTTGCACATGTAGAGTGTAGATGGTAAGCTGCTAGGTGCTGTCAGGTGTTTTTATGATGGTAGTGAAGCATTACCTATATATACTGTGTATATATATATATATATATATATATATATATATATATATATATATATATACATATATATATATATATATAAATACAGTAGGCTTGCACAGTGCGCGTCATCACAGTGCCTGATTCGCCTTGTGCACGAGTGACCAAAAATCATAACCAAAAACCCTTCAATGCGCGAGTTTACTGCATAGAACATGAGGCAGAGGCAAGGAGTGGCTCAAAAATGCCATTTTCTACTAGTGCACAACCACCCCTCACACAGCGCGTCACGTGTTGTCATGTTGATGCGTGATGGAAGGCAGGACTGAGCTGTGTATGTCACACATTAGCAAGATCCTTGCTGCCGTGCATAAGCTCAAGGAAGAGGTGAAGGAACAGGAAGTGAGCAACCTAAGAACGGAGGAACTTCTGGTTGGTATCGACAAACTCTTCCGTTCCTACACAGACAGGCACAGGGAAGAAATAAACAGAAGACAAACGCTCATAACAAGCTACACACAGCGGGCTCAAGTTGGTGAAATTGCGGAACCATCGACATCGTCTGCTTCTGTTCCTGTTGAGGATGAAGAGGATGCAATGTCAGAAGTGTCAGCATTGGACTTTGAAGGATTTACGGCCGAAGTGAGTGACTTTGATGCTCCCGGGGAAGGTGCTCAAGAGGAGTCTGTGGAGGGAAATGTTGGTGCAGTGGGAGGTGCGGTGGGGAGTGCGGTGCTGTAAGTGTTGCTGCGCCTCGGAACCCCTGTTATTTAAGGTCATCAGGCCTGTTGTCTACTGTTGTTAAGGTGACTACCCATATTTTGTTATTGTAGCTATAGCTTTAGTACAATATTTGAAAAATATGACCTTTATTATATCTCTCAGGGCCAAAAAATGTCCAGGTGTGAGGGGGTACCGCCCATATGTAATTATTCCCATAAGATTATGTATTCCCAGTACGCGAATTCCCAGTGCGCGAGGTCGTGGACCACCCAATCTCTCGCGCACTGTGTGAGCCTACTGTATATATATATATATATATACAGTAATCCATCCACTATCCGATGTAATAGAGCCAAAGGCATGTCCGGAAAGTGGTCCCGTCCGGATAGTGGGCCCTAGCCTCCTGGACTTGTACTTATGGACACTAACCTACCCTGACTCAGAAAAACACCTATACAACTCCCTCTGGACATGCATAGCACCTATTTAAGACCCAAATCACACCAATAGGGGACATAAAAGACTGAAATAAATGCAAAAGAACCAGAGAATGAGGTTTTAGAGATGAGTTTATACAATATTAAACATTCTGGGTACTTACAACAAATCCCTGGCTCCTGGACTGGTACTTATGGACCCTAACCTAGCCTAACTCAGAAAAACACCTCCCTACTGCACATGCATAGCACCTAAGACCCTGTTCACACCAATAAGGGACATAAAAGAGTGAAATGAGGTTTTAGAGGTAAGTATGGAAAATACAGTACAATATGAAACATTCTGGGCACTTACAACAAGTCCCTGGACATCTCAATGAATAACTCGCCTCCTCTCAGATTCTGACAGTAAAAAGGAGTACCTGAAGCACCTGCAGTACACTGTACATGAAGTCTTGCACTGAACTTAGTCATTTGCACCCAGAATTCCATTCTCTTAACACTGCGCACTCTAGTCTTAATGAAATAAGTGTTGCACTCTGCACTTAAGTCTTTGCACTCATAAATCCATTTTCTTAACATTATACACTCTAGTCTAATTTGCGCTCCATTGTATGTCAATAAAATCAGTGTTGCACTCTACACTTTAGTCTTTGCACTCACAATTATAACTTCTTAACACTATGCATTGTTTTCTTCACAGCACAACACAGCCAATTCCCATGTGGTCTAGTGGAAAGTTCTTGTCATTCAATCACTGTCAGAGTCTGAGAGTAGCTGATGCAGGTGGCCTAGGGGTGCGTCACTGGGTCGTGGTGATGGACTACCTACTACAGGCAACTCTGAAGACAAGCGCAAACTCACGTCCAGTGGTGACTCCACCGTGCCTGATGTGCTGGGCTGTGGCTCGGAGGATGAGGGCCTGTCTTCGGGAGGCAATGGAATGGAGCCAGGGCTGGGCACAGTGGGGGTCACGGGTCTGAAAAAGCTGTCAATGGTTGACTGACACAAGGAACGGCGATTTTGACAATTAATGATGTGCTGCCTGAATGCGCGCATTTCCTGCACAAGGCCAAAGGGCCCCATCTCCCTGTTGCAGTCCGGGTGCTCCAGGTAGTCCAGAATGAACTCTACGTGTTCCCAGAGTGCGCTCAGCTTGGGGATGGCTGAAGTAATGTCACGTTGAGAGGAGTCCGCATCATCATCAGAATCTTCAAGCTGGGTACTGACACCTGCAACTGAAGATGCAATCTCGATATCAGACATGGTCTGATACCCAGGATCGCCCTCGTCGTCGTCCAGCCACTCACGCACTTCGTCCACATCAACATTGTCCCCATGCGCACGTAGACATGCATGGAAGTCATCCAAGTCAAAACTTAGGAAATGGTGCTCCACATCCGTTCCGAAAGGCAGATGAGACCAACCATTTTCTACAGTCTTGACAGGGACTTCCTTCCATGCACTGGCCCAGTTGTAGATGGCAGACTTGATGTTGTAGCAGCAAAGGTTTTCCAAAGTCCGCTGGCCTCGCGCGTCCCGTCCCTCCCTGCGCTCGTCCTAGTCCTCGAGAACAACCATCACCTCGTCCAGGAACTCCCATCGGTACAGCCTCTTCGTTGCCCCGATCACTCCTTGGTCCATTGGCTGGATGAAAGCAATCGTATTAGGTGGGAGAAACATGCATCTAATGTGGCCATTCTCAGCCACCAAGTCCTTGTCGCACGGGTTAGCAGGTGCATTGTCGAGGAGAAGGAGGGCCTTTACCTGGTCGCGTGGGATTCCCAGTTTCTCCGTCTGGCAATGGATGACCTCCTTGACGAAATGGCGGTGGAACCAGTCTTTGAAGATGTGGGCAGTGAACCATGCCTTCAAAGAATGGTACCAAACGACAGGAAGGACATCCATCACCCCACGAAGACACTGAGGCTGCTTTGCACGGCCAACAATAACGGGCTTAAGCCAGTGCATGCCGTTAGCATTGGCACAACACAAAGCAGATATCCATTGCTTGGAGAGCTTGCAGCCAGGTACATGCTTCTCCACCTCCTCGGCTAGAGTGTTCGTTGGCAAAGAGTGATAGAATAAACCAGTTTCATCAGCATTGCAGACTTGACCAAGAGTGAGGCCCTCCCTGTCGATCAAGCGCTTCACCTTGTGCCGAAACTCCTCTACTCCATCCTCGTTGGCGTCCAAAGCTTCGCCATGGACCTTACGGTTGGTAAGGCCATGTAGTAACACGCTTTGCCATGGACCTTACGGTTGGTAAGGCCATGTAGTAACTTGAACATGAAGAGCCAACCCTCAGATGCCTTGAAGTCTGGGGCGTCGTGAAGCCTTGCGAACTTCTCAGCAGCAGCCTTCAGCTCCGTGCCACACACCAGCACACCAGCAGCAAGTTGCTGTCGATACCAAATCAACGTGGAGCAGTCGACTTCTGCATACCGGGGAGTAAACATCATCTTCCTCTCCACGACGCATTTGCTCTTCGACATGAAGTCAGTCGTGTACTGCATGAGTTTGTTGTGGGATCTCTTGATATCAAACAAAGTAGATCGGACCAGGTTGAATTCACGAAGGATGCGTGAGATTGACCATCCCGCATCCACCTTGTCCAATATCTCCCTCTTCTCCAGAGTCAAAACCACTCTCTTCCTCTTCTCAGGCGGCGAGGCCATCATCACACACACTAACAAGAGGCAGGAGCGCAGCAGCAGAGCCTGCAGCAAGTAGGGCACGACATCAGGTGGCAGGCCATACGCTGCAACAAGAATCTTTATGACCGTCAACTTTGCGCATCCAGTACATTCACAAATCGTGTTGAAGGGACATTATCCTGGCTCCATGCAATGGTACGGACCTTCTCATTCCTTGAGCAGTACTTCCAGGCATGACAACTCGACTTTAGGAAAATAACAGGGCAGACAGTAATGCATACGAAAGAAGAAGGAAGTGCAAGCTCGGAGGGCCGGAACATATATTCCCACTCTTGCTTCTGGGCAAGCACTGACGTGTTGAGTGTTTCACAACCTAGCGCCAACACCAGAGGAGTTGCCAGTTACTTCTTGCCCCCAAAATTCACTTGGTAGAGGTGGAAACACAAAGCAAAGACAGACAACTCTCCCATAGCAATTCTGCGTGTAGGTCCTAAGTCAGTTTGCAGTAGGTGTGTGTATATGTATGTATCTATATATCTATATCTGTATCTATCCATCTATCTATCTATCTATCTATCTAATATATATATATATATATATATATATATATACAGTAATCCCCGTACTATCCGGATGCCCACTTTCCGGACATCCCCACCTACCGAATATTTTGGTCCCAGAATCCAATATTCCCAAAACTGGCCAAAAATCGCAAAAAAAAAATTAAAAATCCGACTTTTTTCCCCCTTAATTTGAACTCGGCGCGCGCAGCATGGACCAGCTGTGTTTTGGTGTGTTGTTCCACCGCAGTCCTCTAGAGTGCCCCTGCATCCTCCTTGCTTACCGCCCATCTCTTGTTGTGAGTGCACGCTTGTGATCATGGCCGCCCACGTGCTCGATTTTGCAGCTAAACGGACACACACACACACATATATATATATATATATATATATATACACACGGTAGAACCCCAGAATTCGTACACAATTCATTCCTGGAGGCTGTACGAGCTGCGAATTGTTCGAAAACCGAATCATTTTTTTCCATAAGAAGCAATGTAATTTGCATTAATCCATTCTTTAGTATGGATGAAACGGTAGATTTCGCCATACTATAATGAATGGCAAGATCGAAGACATGGGTTCCACTTTCAAACTTTGCAACGAGTCCTTTTTTTAGCTCAATTGTTGTTCTCACTGCTTTACATTTAGCTCCAGCTGACTCACTAATCTTCTTAGGGCCCATGATCATGTACAATTTTCTGTCAAAAATACGTACAGTAAGACCTCACTATAACGGACTAATTGGGGCCCAAGTCAGTCCGAAAAATGCGAAATTCCAATAAAAGTGACATCCCGACTTCCCCCTGCTAGTCCGGACTTTTTCCGATATATCAGACATTAGTCCGGATCGTATGAACGTTTTTAAACTGTTTTGACTACCACTGCGGTACTGTACGGTGTTATAACTTCATTACATTAATCAAATGGTACAATATATACTGTATAGTAATACTGTACTGTACACTGATAAACATGTCTTTTATTTACCTTATTGTGGTGAGCATACCTGAAGTGCTCAGGCAGTCCGGACTGCTTCTGGCTTTATCGGACTTTTTCCGATACACTGAACAGGAATTTAATCCAGTAGCTCCTCGAGTCCGATAAAAGCGAATTCCAGCCTATTGAAGTCCGTTATATCGAGGTTTTACTGTAATTCATCATGAAGTTTAATCGAGTCTGTATGACTGAAGCACAGCTGGCAGAAGACAAAGCCAAACTGGCGACCATGTGGCACCTACAATGCCGCATCTCTTAGTGTGAATAATGGGTCACTGTATGAAAACTGGAGCGATTTTTGGACGAAAAAGCTGTACGAAAACCAAGTTGTACGAGTAGAGATGCATACGAATTCTGGGGTTCCACTGTATCTATCTATATATCTATAAATATACAGTATATATATATACTGTATACAGAGATAGCCCGATTATCTGGGCTATATGGTATTAAGGGGTGCCCGATTGGTCCGAAAGAACGATTAACCCGGCGGAAACAAAAAACAAGCACTGTACTGTTTGACTGATTTATTTACCGGTAAATTTACACTTTATGTACCAGAAAGACCTTTCCAGTTCAATGTATATTCCTCCAGCATGTTTCAGTACTTTTCAGACCATATTCAATTCGGTAAATCACATTTTCTTACTGAAAGATTTCCTCCCTATTATTATCGTCACGTTCTAAAGCTGTTCCTACGAGTGTTTCCAGCACAATGGACGAAACTCATCGTACTCAAATGTGGACTTCGTTTCCCATCTTCCCAACTGAAGATTACGTTAGGTTACATCATTAGGTGTAGTTAAGCTGGGTTAGGCCAGGTTTAAAAACTTAGATTAGAACAGTGTCTTCTGCCATTATGTTAACGAATCAAAGAGTCGTTACACCAGAACAGCTAAAAACAGCAGGGAAACGGATTTAACAAGAAATGTTTATTCACCAACCCAGAAATAATCAGGAAAATATAATAGACTATCAGGATGAACTGATTTGGTGAAGTGCTTTTACTGCTTACAGCAAAACGTATGTTTACCCCCTGCAAATTCCTCAATGTTCGTGAGTTCAGAAATTTGTGTGCTCCCGTGGCAGACCTAGAAACCATTTTCTCAAAGTTATAAAGTCAGTTTCTTTTTCTTACAGATGTGAAAATACTCGTCTGGTACACCTGGCTTTTTCCCCTCCTCCCTAAACCCATCTTGTGATTAGTTATGATTCATGAAAAAATTAATAAAATTAGGGGGCATGTTACACTAGCATTTAAACATAAAATTAGGGTGTATGTTACTTTAGCATTTAAACATATCAGCGAAAACATCTGGGATGAAAGGACCGCCTAGCCGTTTGGGATGGTAGAGTAGGGTCGTGTAAACATACCAGTGACCTTCGTTCCCTTCCCATAATTGTTTGCAGTTTTTACGGTTCTCCCTAACTCAACGTCACTGACACCGGTACAGTAAAGCATTGTTCAAGGCTGGCAGCCATGAAGGGGTTAATGGAATACATTATTGTTCACATCAATACTCTCTCTTTCACACATACACGAACGAACAAAAGAATGTGCAATAAATGTACACTTAACTGTAAGAAGCAGAAATAACTGTATGCTCTGTCGGTCCGAAATGTGTTGGGAAGCGACATCGAACAAAGAATGTGGAACTGAATGCCGCCTTGCGAGAACAAGTGAGATGAAAGGATTTTTTCTTATTAGTAAACATATTTGTTCCATTTTGTCCCCTATAATTGTGAAACTCATAAATTTTCGTCCAAGCATACAGCCTAATAACCTTACCAATTCAATTCATATTGCTCCAGTTTGTTTTCTGTATTTTTCAGCCTATTTTGTGGGTGGTAAATTACGTTTGGCTGAAAAATTTCCTCTCTTATTATCAATACCGTTCCTTAAGCCTT
This sequence comes from Coenobita brevimanus, assembly GCF_032717465.1. Lineage (NCBI taxonomy): Eukaryota > Metazoa > Arthropoda > Malacostraca > Decapoda > Coenobitidae > Coenobita > Coenobita brevimanus. The sequence continues at coordinate 26,424,578 of NC_136979.1, forward strand.
ACCTACGACTGTTTCCAGCATAATGGAAAAAACTTACTCATAATTGGGGTGCATGTTACATTAGCATTTAAACATATCGGCAAAAACGTCTGACATGAAGTGGCAGGCCGCCTGACTGTTTGAGATGGTAGAGGAGGGTCGTGAAAACATACCAGTGACCTTCGTACCCTTCCCATAATTGTTCGCAGTTTTTTATAGCTCTCCCTAACCCAACATCCCTGACACCAGTACAGTAAAACATTGTTCGAGGCTGGCAGCTATGATGGGGTTTATGGAAAGCATTATTGTTTGTATTAATACTCTTTCACACATACAGTACACTTAAGAACGAACAAAAGAATGAATAGTAAATGTAAGAGGAAGAAATAACTATGCACTATCGGTCCAAAATGTGTTGGGAAGCGCGACATCTAACGAAGAATGCAGAACTGAATGCTAACTTACAAGAACACATGAGTAATTTTTTTTTTTTTCTGATTAGCAGACATTCTTGTTCCATTTCGTTCCCTAAACTTGGGAAACCCATTACTTTTCGTCTAAGCATACACCCTAAAGACTTCACCAATTCACTTCATATTCCTCCAGTTTGTTTTCTGTGTTTTTCTGTTTTGAGGGTAGTAAATTACCTTTTTTGCTGAAAGATTTTCTCTTTTATTATCACGTTCTTTAAACCGTACCTACGATTGTTTCGGGCATAATGGAAGAAACTCATCATACACAAAAGTGGATTTAGTTTAAAATTTCCCAACTCGAGCCCAGGTTAGGTCAGGTTAGGTTAAATCAGGTTAAATTATTAAGTAGTTAAGCAAGGTTAGGCTAGGTCAGGAGTATCAGTTGCCTCACCAAACTCCACCCTACCACCCTTGTGATCGAGTTGTGAGCAGGAGGTGTGAGTGGGGGCAGGGTGAGCAGACTCTCTCCGTTTTACCCATGCCTCACTCCCTAGCAACTGGATGCTTCCTGTTTAAACCGGAGCTATCGTATGGATAATTCTATGTATTACTGTACCACTGAACCATTTGGTCACGGCCCGGATGTACCGAAAGCTGGATAATCCGAGCCTGGATAATCAAGCTTCCACTGAATATATATATATATATATATATATATATACACATATATAAATATATACAGCACCCACGCGTCCAACACGGTAATATTGTCATGCATGGGTCACGTGTTGGACCAAAAACGTGTTGGACTAACAATAGAGCTTATGGGGAAAAATGAATTATGTCAGCAACCCTAGGAAAAGTCACCCTAAATACCTACCATATACCTATACATATATTGGTACTATTGTAATTATAATAAATGGTACTGTGCTATGAATGATAACAAACCTTTTAGGATAGTGTTGGTGGGCTTGCTGGGAATGGAAGGTGGTATCCAAGGCTGTAGGTAGTCCTACTGGGTCCCCAATGGATGGCTGCTGGCGTCACTACCGGGTAATGGCGCTGCTCCTCCTCAACCTCCTTCATAAATCCTTCGAAATCACACTCAGAATCACTATCTTCATCCACAGCCATGGAAGGTCCTGCTTCTGCCTGTCCTAGCACTCTGTAATCCTCGGCAAAGGGCATGCTTCTCACACTGTTGCCAGAGCCCCGTCTCGTGACTGTGGAAAGTGATCACTGTCGCTGACTCAGTAGAGAATAAGGAGAAGCAACTTTGTTTATAAACTGGTACACACGCCGATGAAAAGGGTTTCAAAACGATTGATATTTATTCTAAAATATTAATATGTATTCAGTGTCAGGCTAAATGTTCAATGCTGTAGTACGATACATTCTCTGTCGAGTCGCCTGGGTTTTAGTCACACTGTTTTGCCCGTCGTATCCTCGGCAGGAATCCATCCAGATGAATTCCAAATGCCCGTGGTATCGTCGGCAATTTTACCACGTTACCGTTCCGATTTACCATCGTATCCTCGGCAAACCTGGTATGAAGTGCCGTGTGATAGCCTTCGGCTGCCAGGATCTTGTCTTGGTTTTTTATTATGGTCCTCACGTTGGCTTCATTCATGTCGTAGGCCTTGGCAATGTCAACTTTCCTCTCCCCTTTCTTCTTCCTCTCGATGCTTTCTAGCTTGGTGGCCTGAGGGAGGTGCCGACGCTTCTTGGGGTTCTCAGAAGGCTTCCTGGCATCGTGAGCAGGGTAAAATGCAGTAACAAGGGCAGAAAATGCAGCAAGAAAAAAGCATCTTCCAATGCGAATTATGCGACAGAGTGGCACTGTGGCGGGAGAAATTTAAACAAAACATCATGTGACAGCAGAAGCGTTTTTAATTGGGTGGCATCATGATCACGTCATGATAGCGGGCGGGGAAGGCTACTTGATCAGAAGTTTTCATTGGCTATCATCATCATGGGAATGTCCAGTATGACCGTGTTGGACCGGGGGTGATCGTGCTAGAGGTGAACTCTGCGGATTTCACCCACTTCTCAGAGCTCTGTGTGTGTTATGCTAACACAATCATGTTGCAGTAATTAAATCGTATTAATAATACTAATTATTTGCTCTCTGTGCTGGACGTGAATCATGCTGGACTAACGTGTCTTGGACGCGAGGGTACTGTATATACAGTATGTATATATATATATATATATATATATATATATATATATATATATCCAGGGGCAGGATCCCACTGATACCTGTCACATCTCTGGGTGGTGGATAGGGGAAGGCTTTGTAGACATACGAGGTACCATCTTGGACGGTGTGGACCATGGGACCCCCTATACAGTAGATATATAGGGCTCCACCAAACATCCTGATTTTGGTGGCATAAAACTTGCATCTCACCAGAAACTATGTGGCAGGGAAGTGAGATTATCTGCCACAATCCTCTCAACAAAACATGAAATCTATTGCAAATTATTTGAAGGGCATCCCTGTTGGATCATCATTTACTGAAGGTCCAACTGCACAGCCTCCTTTGCTTAAGGGCAGTGTGCCACTGAAAGTGAGTAGGCATTGTGTCAGCAAATTAGAGACTGTGATATTACATAAACTGAGATCCATCAAGATCTATACATACAACGTAAGAAGCCTCTCAGACAATTGCAAACTTGATAACTTAATGACTGAGTTGGAAAACATTAGTTGGGATACTGTAGGTTTGAGCAAGATCCAAAGAAAAGAAGAAAAAGTAATTCAGCCTGAAGACAGCAACCACCTATTTTACAAGAGAGGAAGGCAAAATGAAAGAGATAGTTGTATAGGATTTCTCATTAACAAAAATCTTGCAGACAACATTGTTCAATTCAGCAGTGTATCAGACAAAGCAGCATGGATTGTAATTAGACTGTGCAAAAAATACACCCTGAAAGTTTTACAAGTATATGCAATGACTCTCAAATCTCATTTGAAGAAACAGAAACATTCTATAATGACATCTCCCAGATTATAGAAGAAGAAAATTCCACATATACTCTTGGGAGAAATGCCACAGTTGTCAACAATGTAAATACGGTATAGGAAGTGACAAGAGAATGGTGGGTTGCACAGCCAGATTCAAATTCAGAAGTGAAAGAAAAGATGATTAAAAAGAAAAAGATATGCCCAGTAAAAATAAACAAAAACAAAGCAGCCTCTCAGTTAGATTTCAGCCTTTAAGTAATGCTGAATGTGACACTGATGAGTTGAATGACAGACTAACAAAAGTGCTAAGAGAATCAGTGGAGGTAGTAAGGAAACCTAATACAACCGAAGTCAAGATGTATTCAGAAAAGACACTCAAGCTCATGAAAAAAAAAGAGGAAATGAAAGTAAAAACAAAGAAAGATGAAACAGAATTAGTGGAATTAAATATGCTTATGAACATGAGACAAAGAGAAGAAAAAAGAAAGAAAAATATGGATCAGTTAAAAGAAACCATTAAAAAAGGAAAAAGTCTGATAAAGGTCTGAAGTAAAATGGCACTAGGAAAACAACAAATTATATCACTAAAAGCACTCACTTATTAACTCTATCTATCTATCTATCTATAGCCCGACGCCCTAATCCCGCAAAGGGTGGCCGCAGACAAAACGCCTCCAAGTCACTCTGTCACCCACCATTTGACTCCCCTCCCCCCAACTCACCCCCCCCTCCCTCATATACCTCTCAACTCCATCCCTCCACCTCATCCTCGGTCTACCCCTCCCTCTCCCTCCCTCCACCTCACCTACATACACCCTCTTAGTCAGTCTTTCATTCTCCATTCTCTCCACATGTCCAAACTCAATGTATAAAAAAGAAGAATATTCCCCAAACATGGTGCAATGCAATAATTATTTTACTTAACAAAAAAGGCAACTCAAGAGATCTCAGTAACTATGGTGCAATGCAACAGCTATTTTACTTTACAGAAAAGGCAACTCAAGAGATCTTAGTAACTATCAACCCAACAGCTTATTATCAGTCATATGCAACACTTTACTAAAGTCCTTACAAACAGAATAACAACAAATTAAAAAAAAAAAAAAAAAAAAAAAAAAAAATTGTGAACAGGCAGGATTCCAAAGCAGGCATTTGACTACTGATCATCTACACACAATGAATCAGCAACTTATGAAAACTACAGAATATAAGAAACCACTGCTTAGGTTTTATTGATTATGAAAAGGCTTTTGACTCAGTGGAGCACATAGCAATTATCAATTCATTGTGAGAACAATGAGTATATGAGAACACTGTAAAACTGCTTGAAAATATATATAAAGAGGGAATTGCTACAGATAAACTACATAAAGACTCAGAAAAAATTAAGACTAAGAAGGGCATGCATCAGGGAGATACAATTTCACCAAAATTATTTACAGCATGCCTAGAAGGTATTTTCAGAAAGCTAGACTGGGAGAGCAAAGAAATAAACACAGATGGAGAAAAGCTAAACCATTCAAGATTTGAAGATGACATTATCCTTTTCTCAGAAACAGCTGAGACATTGCAGGAATGTTAAATGATCTGAACAGAGGAAGTTTCAAAGTAGGGCTAAAGATGAACTGGAGTAGAGCTAAAGTAATGTTTAATCCACATACACCAAAACAGCATCATCAGAATTAGCAAAGAAATTCTTGAAGAAGTGAAGGAGTACAATTACTTGGAGCAAATACTAAAATTAACTTAAGACCATAACAGTGAAATAAAAAGACACATTACAATTCGATGGAAAGCTTTCGGTAAACACAGACTATGAAAAGTAGCTTACCAATATGTATGAAAAAAAAAAAGTATACAACGAATGTATAATTTCAGCTATGACGTACTGTTGTGAGACCTGGAAACTAACCAAATTGATGGAAAATAAACTAATCTGTACTCAGAGAGCGATGGAAAGGTCAATGTTGGGAATATCTTTAAGAGACAGGAAAATATCAAATTGGATGAGACAGCAGACTAAAATCAAAGACAGTATAGAAGTTATAAAAGAGGAGAAATGGGGGTGGACAGGCCATGTAACAAGAATAAGGGATAACCAATGAAGTAAGAGGCTGACTGACTGGACACAAAGAGATTGTAAGCATAGCAGAAAAAGGCCAGACAGGAGGTGGAGAGATGAGGTAGAGAAAATAACAGGGAAAACACGGCAGAGATTGGTTCAGTCAAGGAATTTGTGGAGAACATTGGGGGGGGGGGGGCCTGTGTTCAGCGGTGGACTTGTAATGGCTGATGATGATGATGATATATACCAGTATATATAAATATATATATACATATATACTGTGGTAGGTGGGGGCGCTCACCATCCACTCACTCGATGTAATGCTGCTCTCAGGTATCTGCCCTTTCCTCTCCTCCAGCCTTCTTTCCTTTGATCCTCTTCTGTCTTTCTTTCCTTCAGTCTTTCCTCGTCCTTCTGCCTAAGAGTGACTTTACACTCCCTCTTCCATCTTTCTTTACTTCATTCTCTCCTCTTCCTTCTGCCTGTGGGTGACTCTACACTGAGTGACAAACCAAATGGTCTCCTGTACACTAGGAAACCATTTACTATGCTGGGTGGTAACCATATAACCAAATTTTGGCACCTGGTGGTATAGTGGGTAACTATTGCGCTCCAGTCGGATTGAGCCTGTGAAGGTTTAGATCTAAGGTGTGGTTGGGGTTTACTGCTCACATAAAGCCACTCAAGGATAAGTGAGACTTGTCACTCTCAACCTAAATGTCAGGACCAACTGCCTAGCCCTGGGCTCCTACGCTCCTCATGGGGCAACACAGGATTGGATTATGGATGGATGGATATACATATCTACCACCTACTCATTTGATGCAGTGCTGCTTTGGTTGTCTGCCCTTTCCTCTCTTCCTTCCTTCCTCTTCTGTCTTTCTTTCCTCTTCCTTCTGCCTATGGGTGACTCTGCACTGAGTGACAAAACAAATGGTTTCCTGCACACCAGGAAACCATTTACTATGCTGGGTGGTAACCACATAAAATTACTATGCCTGGTGGTTTAGTGGGTAATTAAAGTGCTCCAACTGGATTGAGCCAGTGCAAGTTTGAATCTATGGGATGGTTGGGATATACTGCTCATGTAATGCTACTCAGGGATGAGTGAGGCTGGTTACTGTCATCTTAAATGTCAGGACCAACTTGCCTAGCCCCAGGCTCCTACTCTCCTTACGGGGGAAACATAAAGATTGGATGATGGATATATAAATATATATATATATATATATATATATATATATATATATATATATATATATCAAAACTTTCCATATACTGTATGTATACAGTATATATATATATATATATATATATATATATATAGTATATGGAAAGTTTTGCTTGTTAGGTAGAGTCACAATGCTGATGGCTTCAATGATGTGAGCAGAGTGTGGACCACTGGAAACGGAATGCCTGTGTTTTTGCCCTCCCTGATTTCGTATACTCTTACCTGAATAATACTGAGGCTTGTCAGTAACTGGATTGATGGGATCATTGTTATGGAAGCGATGTACATAAACAGCATCTACGCGATCAGGAGCATTGGTGACCAGATCAAATCGTGGGGCCATCCACTGGGCATGAACAGGGTCATAGAGGTGAAGACCAAATGTCACAAACCCTGTCAATGGATCTTTAATGCCACCCTGGAAGTCAATATGCAAGAGAAGATCGGGTTTGGAGTCACTTATTGTGGCACCCCATGGTGATCGCACAATTTCCTTCAGAAGTACTCCTGAGTCATCGAAAACTGCCACAGGGGACCCCAGATGATCTGTTGACACCCACAGCTTGTGTCGACCTGTGTTGATAGCCATCAAATGACCATGTTTATCATATTCCAGTGAATGCGTTTCTCCTCGCTTGGGATAGTGAATGTGTGTTGGCAAGTCTGGTTGGAGAAGGTTTGCATAGAAGAACTGTGTGATATTACCACGATCATCCTCCCACACACTCAGTCGTCCTCTATGGTCATGCCGGCACCATATTTTATAGTGCCCCTGTTGCCAAGCAGATTTTAAGTTTCCTCGGGCACTGTATGAAAGGTGAACCTCTCCTTGTCGTACTACAGTTCCTCCTGGAGAATACGTGTTCAGTTCAACATCACCCCATCCAACTAGTCTATCAGCTCCATCATAGGTGGCTGTCATTTCTCTTCCACCTTCAACCACAGCAATCATGTTGCCATTCTTATCATATCGAAACTGCCAGGACTCTGTACCATCCACTGCCTGCAGGAAGCCGTCTGGAGTGTAGGAATAGTTTGTGTGTACCTCAGATGATCCAGGTCCTCTCCATGTTGATACACTTGCCAGGCGCCCCCGAGTATCATAACTGTATTTACTTCGATGCACCATTCGGCTCCTCAATGTGAGGGATGATTCAACAATTCGTCCATGAGGGTCATAACCAGTCACACGCAATAATGTCTTCCGTGCATCTTGGATGACCGTAGTATTATGTTGTGATGATGTTATTTTCATGTCACCAATGCTGTCTAGGGTACCTAAAATCATATCATATTTCATATCATAATCTGGCTGATCCTTGCCATTAATCTCCACTTCAACTCTTCGTGGACGAGCATTGCCATCATATAGGAATCGTAATTTCGCAGAGTCTAATCCAGACATTGGCCCGAATCTGACACGCTGCTCCTTGACTAGCCCAGCATGATACTTATTATCACTACGAAGCTCAAAGCCTCTCTCCCTTACTGACACTGCTCGTAAAAGCCCTGTCTCTGGATGATATCCATACTCGACTGATCCATCGCCAAACAACTGCATGTGGAGCCTTCCATTATCATCATAGTGGTAGATAACACGACTGGACTGGTGAGGCATGACTTCTGCTAAGATGCGTCCATCATCACTATAGAATAACTGGTACGGGTGTCGAGGTGATCCAGGAGGGGTGAATGTAAAGCGATTGTGAAGAAGAGATGGCTGGACATGGAAGGTATACTTATGGCCACGTGGCGTAGTCACAGCTGACAGAGCTCCTCCTTCATCATGTTCAAGCAAATGTTCTGCTCCAGATGTTACGCTCACTTTATAGGGCTGGAAAAAAAAAAAAGTAGCAATTACTTTACACAAAAGTAGTATCAAGAACAATACTTAGGTTAAAATTATTTTGGAAATAATGGCTGCAGAATACAGAAAACATGCAGACTAAAGAAGTTTCAGGCATCAAAGAACAGTACAGGTATACCCCGGTTTAACGATGCAATTGGTTAAGTAAAAATCCATCGTTAGGCAAGGTATCGTATCTCGGGGTACTTTTAACATGATGGTATAGGCTTGCGTTTTTGAGCTTTGGGTTTCCCCCCCAACCGTGTGCTAAATCCACCCAAATGAGTCTAAAAACAAGCTAAGGCCAATCTAAATGGCCTAAGAGCTGTAAAAGAAGTTACCCTAAGCTTACCACCTGTTAATAACTCACAAATAAAATCTGAAAATTGTCAAATATAAGCCTGGAAAAATATCAAGCTCAGTAAACTGTGCCTCCAATTGAAAATGTTCACCCCATTTGTGGCTAAAACACATTAATCTAATTCTAAAAACAGTTTATAAATCAACCTACACACAGAACTTTAGTCTAAAATATCATCAAAACTGATACAAAAAAAAAAAAAAATAAAATCCATCGTTAAACAGGGGTTTGGCCATCATTAGGAGAGTTACGGTGGTATTTCTACCCCCATCGTTAAGCTGGGGTATCGCATCTAGGGGTATTGTATATCGGGTATATCTGTACTAAATAAGAGAACCAACCTTGACACTGGTGGCATCTCTGAAGGAGTAGACAATCCTGGTACCATCTCCATAGATGACACCCTCAAACCTTCCATTGCGGTCGTAAGTGTAGTCCTCCTTCATGTCTCCCCATGCCCAACTTTCTAGCTGCCCAAACCGATCATAGGACATTATCACTGGTAGGAAGGGTGGGGCAGGATTCCAGCGGAGAGGCTGACCCAAGGCATCATAAGATACATTCAAGAGAGTTGCACCCCCCTCATTCAGCACAGCTTCAGTGCCAGTTAGGAGGTCGTACTTGAAAGTTAAGAGGTCTTCTCCATTCACTTTCATCTTCCGCCCAACCTGCCGACAAAAACACACGCACATTTATATTACAGTATATATATATATATATATATATATATATATATATATACACACACACCTTGGTTCCAATTAGTGGGTGATCAAATAGCACAATACCGAAAGAGTGCGTGCTGTCTTTTACTATCCATAATGTCTGAAATTAACAATGCTGGTGAAGCCACCACAACAGAAGATATGATTAATGCAGCATCTTTTGAGGATGCATTACAGGATGTGAGACATGAGGAGGTTACATGAATGCCAGCAACACCAGGAAAGCTCTCTATGATACAGATCACCCGAATCTTGGCTTCTAATGCCTTAACCCTTTGGCTGCAGCGGCCATGACGACAAACTACTGTATGTGCTCAGTGCAGAGAAATAGGAAAAAAAATGATGTGTTTTCAACTTGTGTTTTAACCCACTTATCCTTAATCTTAAGAGCTACAGTTTTTGTCAGGCAAACTTCAATCTTTTCCCTATCGTTGCAATAAACTGCAAGTCCGTAGGTACTCCCATCCCGGAGAACAATTTGAGAGAATACAAGATGTGTGTTGACTGTCTGACGAGGGGAAATATCCCAGCGAGGCAGAAATTTCCACCAAACCACATAATTTTTTTCCGTACAAAATAAGGTTACTCCCACATTACCTCACCACAATAATTACAATAATCTATCTATCTATCTATCTATTGCCAGATGCCTCAATCCCGTTCGGGGTGGCCACAAACAAATTGTCTCCACGTCGCCCTGTCCCCCGCCATTTCACTGCCCTGCTCCCAACTCACCCCCCCCTTCTCATATACCTCTCCATCCCATCCCTCTATCTCATCCTCGGCCTCCCCCTCCCTCCTTCCCCCTCCACCTCACTCACATACACTCTCTTCGTCAGTCTCTCACCCTCCATCCTCTCCACATGGCCAAACCACCTCAGTGTGTTCCTCATAACGCTTCCTATCACATACACATCCACACCACAACGCTCTTTTATATTCTCTTTTGTCAGCCTGTCTCTCCATGTGACTCCACAGGCTCCTCTTAAATAACTCATTTCCACTGCTCTCACTCTTGACTTGTGTCCTTCCAGCAACGTCCAAGCCTCACTTCCATATGTCAGAGTTGGTATCACAATACTGTCATGTAGTAACTTTTTCACTTCCATGCTCACTTCCCTGCTTCTTATCACTGCTTCCAAGGAACCAGCAACCTTTCTTCCCTGCTGTACCCTTTCAAGCACTTCACCCTCCAAAACTCCATCCTTACTCATCACACTACCCAAGTACTTAAACATACTCACATTTTCCAATTCCTCATCATCCAACTTCACTGTACATTCACTGACTTTACCTCTCTCAAAGACCATCACTTTACTCTTCCCTACATTCACCTTTAGATTCCATTTCTTACACACTCTCCCAAACTCATCCACCAAGCCTTGCAGCTCTCCTTTGTCTTCACTCAACAACACAGTATCATCTGCAAACAAGAGTACAGGGAGTTTCCAAACACTACCCTCTCTCACCAGGGCCACTCCAACATCCACTACCCTACCTTGTACCTCTTTTAATACTCCATCCATGTACAGATTGAACAACCATGGAGACATGACACATCCCTGTTTCAACAAAACCTTCAAAGAGAAAAATTCACTCAGTTCACCAACCACACGCACTGCAGCCTTAGCACCATCATACATACTCTTCACAGCATTCGACAACTTCCCACTACTCCATGTATTCTTAATACTTTCCAGAATCCTTGTCTATCCACCCTGTCATATGCTTTATCCAAATCCGTGAAAGCCGCATACAACTTCTTTCCCTTCTGTAGAAACTTTTCCACTAAAGATCTAAGAATGAATATCTGATCTACACAACCTCTTCCCTTCCTAAAGCCTCCCTGTTCTTCTCCAACTAATTCCTCTGTTCTTTCGCTAACTCTGAAAATAAGTATCCTAACATACGCTTTTCCTATTATACTAAGAAGACAGATGCCCCTATGATTACCACACACTTCTTTTTCCCCTTTTCCTTTGTACAAGGGAATAATTATACCTGACTTCCAATCCTCCAGGACTCTACCTTCCTCCCAGGCCAATCTGCACATTTTCCAAATCTACTACTATTACAATAATAATAATAATAAAACACTTCTAGCCAGTCTTGTATGATTTTACTGCGATATTCCACAGGGTTTATGCTAGACTTTTGCAAAACAGTAGCAATGTGAGGATAATCTTTACAAACTTTACAAAACTTCATGAAAGACTTTTATTACCACTTATTTTTATAAATCTTATTTATCTATAGTTATTTATGAGTCATTTCATAGCATGGCTGCATAGTTTCCAATCACGAAAATGTTCGCTAGCTAATTTGCTTAGCATATGACTTCACTGATTATCGCAAAAATATCACTAAAATCACTTGTGTGTTGTCACAATAATTCACAATATAATATATGACGCTTTTCCTATTATACTTATTTTCAGAGTTAGAGGGAAGAGGTTGTGTAGATCAGATATTCATTCTTAGATCTTTAGTGGAAAAGTTTCTACAGAAGGGAAAGATGTTGTATGCGGCATTCATGGATTTGGAGAAAACATATGACAGGGTGGATAGAAAGGATTCTGGAAAGTATTAAGAATATATGGAGTACATGGAAAGTTGTTGAATGCTGTGAAGAGTATGTATGATGGTGCTAAGGCTGCAGTGTGTGTGGATGGTGAACTAAGTGAATTTTTCTCTTTGAAGGTTAGGTTGAAATAGGGGTGTGTCATGTCTCCATGGTTGTTCGCTCTACATGGATGGGGTAATAAAAGAGGTACAAGGTAGGGTAGTGGATGTTGGAGTGACCCTGGTGAGAAAGGGTTGTGTTTGGAAACTCCCTGTACTGTTGTTTGCAGATGATACTGTGTTGTTGAGTGAAGACGAAGGAGAGCTGCAAGGGATAAGTTTGGGAGAGCGTGTAAGAAACGAAATCTAAAGGTGAATGTAGGGAAGAGTAAAGTGATGGTCTTTGAGAGAGCTGAAGTCAGTGAATGTACAGTGAGGTTGGATGGTGAGGAATTGGAAAATTTGAGTACGTTTAAGTACTTGGGTAGTGTGATGAGTAAGGATGGAGGTTTGGAGGGTGAAGTGCTTGAAAGGGTACAGCAGGGAAGAAAGGTTGCTGGTTCTTTGAAAGCAGTGATAAGAAGCAGGGAAGTGAGCACGGAAGTTAAAAAGTTGATGCATGACAGTATTGTGATACCAACTCTAACGTATGGAAGTGAAGACAAGCTGGAAGGACACAAGTCAAGAGTGAGAGCAGTGGAAATGAGTTATTTAAGAGGAGCCTGTGGAGTCACATAGAGAGACAGGCTGACGAATGAGGATATAAAGGAGCGTTGTGGTGTGGATGCGGATGTGATAGGAAGCATTATGAGGAACACACTGAGGTGGTTTGGCCATGTGGAGAGGATGGAGGGTGAAAGACTGACGAAGAGAGTGTATGTGAGTGAGGTGGAGGGGGGAAGAGGGAGGGGGAGGCCGAGGATGAGATGGAGGGATGGGGTGGAGAGGTATATGAGACATGGGGGTGTGAATTGGGAGCAAGGCAGTGAAATGGCAGAGGACAGGGCGATGTGGACGCAATTTGTTTGTGGCCACCCCAAACAGGATTGAGGCGTCTGGCAATAGATAGATAGATAGATAATGTATGACAACACTTTCAGCCATCTCATATGATTTCAGTGTGATTTGGGTATTACTTCATATTATTTATGAGAGAGAGAGAGAGAAAGAGAGAAAGGCAGCAAACTGGTTTAGACCAGCTCATCATGGGGTATATGTGCACATGTGCGTGTATGTACATACGTACTATAATTAAGTACTGCACTGGGGTAATTACCAGTGTTAAAAAGTTTAACCCCTAAAGCTGGAGTCACCCATCCACCAATGCAACTTTTCCCCATAACTTACGTGTAACAATTAGTGCAATACTGTATCAAGTAGCTCGCACTTGTGCATCCACCATGTAGGTGCATTAATTGGGACCAAGGTGTATAAATATATACAAAAGTAGGTTAAACATCAAAGTCGCCTGATCACTGCTTGAAATAAAAAGTATTAATGAAACACTGTCACACGAGGATTACTAACATTATTTAAAATTAATGTCAAAGCTTTTGATGCTGTGCATGCATTTTGGTCTATCTATCTATCTATATACCTAGGCTGCTTCCCCCAAGGAAAGGGAGGTAGCCGAGACAGGACGACACACTCCCCATTTACTCATCCATTCAAACACATTCATTCGCATCTTAGCCCCAAAGGGGAGAACAGACAGATCTTCACCACACCACACCGCACAAGGGTCAACTGCGCATTGCAATCAGTGACATCCGCAGCAGGGCCCGACAGCAGAACTGGTTTACCCCTGCCACATCATAACAGACCCATCCCCTTACCCGCACCTGACCTGACTAGCTGATCAGACCAAATAAGGGAGAATATCCCCTCAGGGCTGCGTCATAACTTATTCATTCACAATTTCTCTCCATTTATTTCTGTCACGCACAGCCACTTTTCCTGCTCAACAGACATCCCTCTCACATCCAGCGCTCTCTTCACACTGTCCATTCATCCTATTCGTGGTCTTCCTCTCAGCCTTACACCTCTCACATCAGATCTAGTTATCTTTTTCACCAATCGCTCATTATCCATTCTCTCCATATGCCCAAACCATCGCAACACCCTCTGCTCAACTCTACCAGCCATCTCCCGAACAACTCCAGTTCTCCTTCGCACTTCATCATTTCGCACCCGATCCATACGCGTCACTCCACACATACTCCTCAGACACCTCATCTCCATTACATTCAAACTTTTCCTCTCTGCTACACCCATATTCCATGTTTCAGCCCCATATAACGCAGTCGGTACCACAACACCCTCATACAGCCTTCTCTTTACATCCATTCTAAGCGAACGACATTTAAACACTTTTTTCATTCCTCCCAGCACCTTTCCTACTTCATTTATTCTAAACTTCACTTCTGCATCTGTTCTTCCATCCACAGCAACATGTGACCCTAGATATTTAAAACAATCTACCTCCTCAAGCAACTCACCATTCAAAACTATATTCATCCCCCTACCATCTATTAACCTCGTACACTTCATCACTTTACTCTTATTCTCATTTACTTTCAATTTCCTCCTTTCACACATCCTTCCAAACTCCTCTACCAACTGTCTCAATCTCCCCTCTGAATCATTTTGGTATTTGACTAAAATGCGATACATTTTTCTCACCATAACCTGGTTCCAATAATAAATGGGATGGGAAGATTTCAGATACAGGAGTAAGAAAGTGCAAAGCTAGATTTATTAATCAATAGGAAATGTCATACCTGGTAGATTTACTTTATTGCATTAAAGGTCCTCAGAATCCTGTGTATTTGTTCATACAGCTATATCAGTTTTATAGATCCCTTTTACAGTGTGTACATTACACTCTGAACATGAATGTTTAGTTAATACAAACCTGTAACACATGGCCATTCTGGTTAGCCTCAACAAAGTACTTCCAGTCAAAGCTGTTGACCAGTTCATCACCAATCTCTGTTCGCTGCCTGCCAGGGACAGGGAAAGAGTGAGAAAGGGTATGGTCCTGTAAGAGGGTGTATGGTACTGTTTCCGTGGCAATGTGGTGACCCCATGCTGTTCTTGTTACCACTGACCCATCACTCAACTGGGCCATTACACTCGAGGCAGAACCTGTGAATAGCAAACAATATTAGCTTGCAGCTGCAAATGTTACAGTAAAAATTAATTTGTGAGTACAGTATCAAGAAGGGTTACCTGCTCCAATGTAATTAATTGCTGAGAATCATCAATACTAGTCAATCTAATATTCTTCTTGTACAAACTACTACTCATCACACAACATTGTACTCATGAATGGATATTTTCATTTACAGCTCCTCCACTGAGGTTCCTCTTCTCATCCATTATCCCACTAACTCTGCTGCTTAAAGTAAATGTAGCATTTACCTATTTTTCAACTGCAGTGAGGAGTTTACCACAGAAATGGTTAAGTACCTGTGTGGTACCATGGTATCTGTCCTACACCTTGCTTCATCACTGCAGTTCAGTTCCCCACTGGCATCCTAGTTCCACTACCACAAACCTTTTTATTTACCAAAAAAAATAATTACTTATGATGACAACAAAATTTTGGATCAAATATGACACATAATGTGACAGAAATACTAATTCTGGCAACTAGTATGAATAACCTTAAGGTATGAAGTGCAGCAAGGCCACTGTACACAACGAACTGTCTCAGCCACAAGCCTGCAGCCATGGCAATCACCCAATACTATCACGTATCACCAAAGTTCACTGCTAGTGACTTAACTCTATCACCACAAAAACACTTATTTTTTAATTAATCTTTTTACTGCTGATATTTTTGTTACTCATACTCATGATAGTAAATTTTGGTCTGAATAAGGTTTAATATACCGTGAAGGACAGAAAATCTTAATTTTTTCTAACTGAGGCAAGGTCAGTGCATAACACATCCATCTTCTCTTCCTACGTCCCAGGGGAAGGGAGTCTAGAGTCCAAACCGAACTAGCCTGCATGTCATCATACTCTGGTTACTTCTCGTCCTCACGCATAGTAACTGGTAACTAACACTTTATCTGATGTGTTTTGTCAATAATATCATTATACCTATGGATACTGTTGTGCCTTTTCTGGGCTATTGCAAACTGGCAAGTCATGCATTGGATAAATGCACTATACTGTAGAAGAGCATGTTAAAAGTAACCTGAGTATGCTTAATGAATCAAACTGTTTACTGTAGGTGCAGTATCCACTACTGCTTTATTCTAGTTATCCCATACTTTTTCAACCACTTACTATACTGCAAATTTTCTGCAAAACAAATCCTAACAATCTTACCAATGGTCTCTGTGACGAGTGCTCCCTTGATCAGCATGGTGACAGCTCCAGTCCCATCCCGCGTCAGGGTGACTCGAGCTCCCTTTTCACTCAAGTCAAATGACAGGTCTACAACTTGCCCAGATGGTGTCACAATACGTGTAAGGCGGCCATATGTATCATAAGTGTACACATAAGCACGTACTGTGGAGTCCATGCGTGAGCGTAAAAGCCCAGTTGCACCATGATATGTAAGAGTGACATTATGCTCATCTGGTGTTACAAACTCCATGAGACGACGAGCACGGGACATCTGCAGGCGGCACTTCTGCTGCCTTGAATTCTCTATCATGGTCACCTGGCCTGTGTAGTCGCGAAGGAAAGACACTCTGTTCCCTGCAGCATCTGTCACTGTTGACAATTTGCCATTACTTGTATTGACATTGTATGCAAAGTTGTATTTGGTACGTCCAGTGGGAATGCTGCGTGTCTCCACATGGTGTCCAAACCTATTAAATATGTATACCTCTTGTGTTTCTGGAGAGAAAATCTCATACATACGCTGTGCATTTGGCTCAGGTATTGAAGACGTAACAGACCGTATTCTTAAGTTGCCCTGGTCTAAGACATGTACTGTTCCATCTGGGGTCACTGCCAATGAAGAGATAGTTGAAAACACTGCTGTGGCTGCCAGCACATGAGATTCATTGTAACAAAGGCAGCTTTCATCTTGACAGTTACATTTTGAATCTGCTCCAGCAAAATCATGGATGCGCTCATCTGTTTCAATTACTCTGATGCGATTGATGCGTTCACTGTCACTCTCTGCAATATAAAGATCTCCATTTGGAGCAAAAGCAAGACCTTGAGGAGAGCGTAATGTAGTGTGAGCTGCTAGATCTGAAGGTGCATCATGGCCCAGAGGAGGACAATGAAGAGGTCTGCCAGCCACCACCTTCACTTGGCCATCCTGAGTTAATCTTAGAACATGGTGGTCATCTAAAACATACAGTGAATCATCCAAGGGGCTGACCACCAGGGCAGTTGGCCATCTCAAGTTAACCTCAGATACAGGGACAGTTCCTTTACAGGGGAGGGGCTGCCAGTGGGCCCGGTGTCGATGTGTTCCAATTACAGTGTTGATTATTCCATCAGAGTCCACTGCACGAACATTAGTACCATCAGCAAAGTATAATATGTCATTAAGAGAGACTGCCATTCCTTTAGGATATTGAAGTTTTGCGTCCCTTGCCAGTGAGTTGTCGCCACAGCCTACTTCATCTCCAGGCAGACAGCGTTCACCAGAGCCAACATAAGGCATGAAATTTTCTTCTGGTCTGGTGAAGTCATCTGGATCTCGCACCTTGAGAATGAGGTGAGCTTCATGGTCGCTGATGTACACATCCCCAGTGACTGGGCTCACTGCCAGGTGGTAACGGTATGACACACGAGACTCGCTGAAAAGTCATGTAATTATTTCATAAGTGTTTACAGTAAACAACTACATCCTAAGTTTTAATGACAAACATTCTTATTTAAAAATGGACCACCACTAAGAATACATAACTGAAAATACAGCTAGGGGCCTCTTCATAAGAATAAGCACAGCAGCTAATACATTTTGTTAAGCTGTCAGTTGAATTTTTTTTCGGACTAATCAAGTTGATGAAGTGAAAAATTATTTAATAAAGTAGTTACTACATATTTTGGACATATACATGAATTCACAAGTAAAAGGGAGTACAGTAATTAAAACAAGTAATCACTGCACATAACTGCATGCAGAAATATGCTACTTCCAAAATCTGATACTTGAATTTCTGAGCAAGTCCAGGTCTCTGGAAAATTATATTCAAGGTCATATTGTTAAAACAGTAAACCTTAGGGGAAAAAAAAAAATCTATCTATCCATCTATATATATATATATATATATATCTATATCTATCTATCTATATATATATACACACAGTGAACTCTCAATTATCTGGCATAATTCAGCCAAGCCCTGTGCCAAATAAAGCAAAATGCCAGATATTGCATAGTACCCCCCCATCAGCTCAATATTCAGCGTCGAGCCAGATAATGTATTACTATCTGTCTCGACCACATGTAAAAGATGAAAACTAAGAATAAAATACAGCAATGATACAGTACAGCAATACAGTAGTTCAGCACAGGTTGGCTACCACGTACAAACCAGCTGATACGCCTCGCAGCCGGATGTTCCACAAAAACACCAGTTACTTCCCGTTTTGGAGTTAGATGTTGCACATTTTCACCAGATACTGGATTAATAGAGATGAACTAACAGTGCCAGGTATTGTGTTGGGTCAGATATTGCAACAATGGATAGCTGAGAGTTTACAGTACATATATACAGGCAAACCCCAGTTTAACAATGCAGTTGATTAAGTAAAAACCCATTGCTAGATGGGGTATCATAAATCAGGGCTGATTTAACAAGTACAGTAAAGGGATACGTTTTCGAGCCTTGGGTTTCCTCCTCAACCAAGTCCTAAACCCATCCAAATGAGTAAAAAAAAAAAAAAAAAGTTTAAAGCCAATATAAATGGCCCAACAGCTGTAAAAGACGCTAACCTAAGCCTCAAACCAATGCCCATCTCGCTTGTACTCAGTCAAGGTCACTGGAGAATGCGATCTCCAACTCGTATTCAAACTCAGTAGAGAAGAAGCAGCAGCATTGTATACAGTACAATCCCACTATCAGACGGTCCCAGGGCAATTAAATAAACATCTGTTATGCATAACAATAATGTATGAATGATGCAGAATCGTCCAAAGTGCGATCTGTTGTGACGGAGGATCGTTGATGTTTTGACAGGGAATGTGATCGATGATGTGATCAGGAATGCCTTTTCAACAGCCCCTCTTTATGTTGTTTTGGTTACTGTTCTGGTTGCTGAGCTCCTTTATTTTCTTCCCTCTTATTTTCCAACATTTATTTAGAAATTCCTTTGTATTTGCAAAGCGTTTCCCCTTGAACAGCCTGAAAGTAAACACATGATTTATCGAAGTCACAGTTTTCATCAATGAATGAAGTATTTACTATGAGAGCTTTTATAATTACTGCATTAATATTTATTTCTAATTATTATTATGTATTTTATAAGAGGTTAGATGTTCAATGGTCAAACACAAAATGCTGTGGTGGAGAATCATTGATGTTTTGATGGGGAATGCAATCGATGATGCAATCGGGATAGCCTTCTCAATGGCCCCTCTTTATGTCGTTTTAGTTACTGTTCTGGTTGCTGAGCTCCTTTATTTTCTTCTCTCTCATTTTTCAACATTTATTTAGATATTCCTTTGTATTTCCAACACGTTTTCCCTTGAACAGCCCGAATGTAAACACACGATTTATCGGTCACAGTTTTCGTCAGTGCAGGAAATATTTACTCTTCAAGGCTTTTATGATTATTAATATTTATTCAGAATTATTATTGTGTATTCCAGGATAAGTTAGATGTTCAATGGTCAAACACAAAATATTCTTTGTTGAGTCACCTAGTTGTCCACACTGTTTTGTACCTCGTCTGATGGGTGAGAATCCATACCCCAAATAACAATGTTGACTCCATCTGTGACCAAAACACATTAATCTAAGTCTAAAAACAGTTTAAAATCAACCTAAGCACAAAATTTAAGTTTAAAATATCATCAGAATCGGTAAAAAAAATAAAAACCCACCACAAACCTGGGGGTAGGGCTACAATTGGTAGGATAGGGTGGTATTTCTACCCCATCACTATCCTGGGATATCGCATCTAGAGGTATCGTAAACTGGAGTTTGCCTCTGTGTGTATGTGTGTGTGTGTGTGTGTGTGTGTATATATATATATATATATATATCAATCAATCATTTCCTGTGGCACCCCACGGGATGCATAGGG